>NC_138978.1:191573570-191931449 GCF_964341445.2 Mesoplodon mirus
GATATTGGCGTGACTGGTTCCTTCTGGAGGAGAAACCATTCTTTGCCTCTTGCTTAGCTTCTGGGGGCTCCTGGCAATCCTTGGTGTTCCTTGGATTGTAGCTGCATCACTGCAGTCTCTTCCTTTATCATTACATGGTCTTTGTCTGTGAGTATGTCATCTGTGTCTCTGTGTCCAAATCTCCAACTCCTTTCTCTTACAATGACACCAGTCATTGGATTTGGGGCTCACCTTGATCCAGTATGACCTCAACTTAACTTGAGTTACATCTGCAAAGATCTTATTTCCAAATAAGATTACATTCACAAGGATAGGGGTAAGGAGATGTACCTATCTTTTGGGGGTATATAATGCAATACATTATAGATAACGTATAGATAAAAATATGGCAAAGAATTGAATGGAGGTGCAAGACAAACTACTGCAGTAATTCCTTGTTAATGGGACAGACATAAACATTTTGGTTCGTTTAATTGGCTAAAATTTAAATATTTTATAAGCAGTTTGTAGTTATATTATCAGTTATATTTTGTTGGTATCATTATGGTTAGTTAAAATTTTTTTAGACACAGATGGCTCAAACTTGAAGAAAAGAAAACATATCACTTTGTTGTACAGCAGAAACTAACAAAACACTGTAAAGCAATTATACTCCAATAAAGATGGTTAAAAAAAAAAGAACAAAAGTGAACTTATCATTTTTAATAAGATTCAAACTTTAGGAGCAAAATTAATTTGGGTGTGAGGAATTACAAGTTTTACAATTACAGTTAAAAGCTTGTTTTTTTCCCCTCAACTACATACAAGCTTTTTCTTAAAGACAGCTTCAGAAAAATGCTATTACTCTGAAATAGTCAAGATTTTCAATTTGCTCTATGATACTAGTTTCAGTAGAGTAATTTATTAGGATAGTTATTGCCAATCTGATCTAGGTCAGACTTTTTTAGGGTCCCGATATACAACTTACCTTTATCACATAATTGCTGTATTATCTCAATCTAGGAATTGCTTTCACAGAGAGCTAGACCCAGTATTTACTTATTATTTGCTATAAAGGTTAAAAATAACTAAAGAAGATAGTTTAGTATTTTAGGGAACACAATTACATCTTAAACTAATTTATGGAAAGTAATGATACATCAGGTCTCCTTATTCAGCTACCTTTTTTTTTTTTTTCCCCTCAAAGAGACTTTCTTGGAAGATTTAGTAGGAAGTAGCACTGTATAAAGCTGGGTATTCTATGAATGCTTCACAGAGATTTATTTTTATGGCAGTTAGACATTGGGTTGCTCTTTTCAAACTTTTTCAAGCTAAAATTAATTTCTAAATAGTGATCTCTATGTTATAAATTTGTGCAAACAATGTTTTGCTTTTTCTAAGAGGCTTTATATCCCTATGCAGATACTCCCTTAATTTAACATTGAAGAAAGTTCTAATATCCTAATTTCAAGTACTTGTTCTTTTTGGTTTCCTTAATTCTCAAACAGCAGTGTTACTTCTATTTCTGAGTTCTTGAATTTAACTGGTAAATAAATTCACTTCATAACAAGTTGTGTAAGGTTGATCATGTTCTGATCTGAGCTCACCTGCTTTGCTTCGTTTCTCACCTCTACCCTGTATGTAACTTATATCTGGTGATTCTGAAATATTTTGCCTTGTTGGTAGGGCACATTGGCTTTTTAAATATTATTGTTGCTTGTCTGAAACTTGTTTCTTGTAGCAGCTGCCACATGACTGCTCTCATCCTTCCAAAATCATCTGTCCAGCTAACTTCTCATATTCTCTTATCTGTGTCAGCACTTCATCCAGGACTTTCTGTTTCCTCCTTCCGCCTGGTCTAGATTAAATGTATGTGGTCAGATAAATTGTCATCCCTAACAGGACACTTTGAGAGTCAAATGGGGTGCTGATTAGATGAGGCACAAGGGAGACAAGACATACATTTTCCTAGGTATCTTGAGAGTTGTGGTCATGCTATAGCATATTTATTCTGGGGCAGTATTATTATTTTTTCCATGATACTGCTAGCTTCCTGTGGGTAATGATTATGTCTTTTAATTCTGGGACCCAGTTCCCGGCATTTCATGAATGCTTGTTGAAATGAAATAAAAATAAAATGAAATGAGTGAATGTATACATATGAAAAGCAGGGGCTGGAATAGATAAAATTAAGGCTCTTTTACATTGTAAAGGAATTTAACAGTCATGGTGACTGTGAAATTACCATTCAGCTCTCCTGTGGCAGGGAGTAAACTTTCCTGAGTTCCTCCTGGCTTTTGCCCTTCTGGATTCACCTTGACCTTTGCACTGTGCTTCTCATGCTGCTCCCAGCAGTGGGGATGCTAATGCAGGCTCATTCCAGCAAGAAGGTTTTTCATATTTATTCATTCACTCTGTTAACAAGCAACTTTGGCTGAAGGACTCCCCACAGACCTTGCAGATCTTTCTTAGCCCAGCACTGCAATCAGATTCTTTTCACCAATTCCCCCTCCCCCTCCCTTTTTCTTCACAGGCTGAGCTACCTCCATTTTTTTCCTTCCCTTTATCTACCATTGGCATCTCCCCCGATAAATTTGTTGCCTATTATTGTAGGTTGAATAATGCCCCCTGAAGATGTCTATGTCCTAATTCCCCACACCTGTGAATGTGTTACTTTACATGACACAAGGGACTTTACAGATGTGATTACATTAAGAACTGGGGAATGGAAGATTATCCTGGATTATCAGGGTGGCCCCAGTGTAGTCATTAGGTTCCTTATAAGAGGAAGGCAGAAGGGATGGAGAAAGAGGAAAGGCGATGTGACAGCAAAATCAGGAGAGAAGGAGAGTTGAGAATGGAAGCAGAGGCTGGGATGAGGCAGCCAGGAGCCCAGGCATTTGGGAGCCTCTAGAAACTGAAAAGGCAAGAAATGGATTCTCCCACAGAGGCTCCAGAAGAAACACAGCCTTTCTGATTTTAGCCAGTAGGATCTGCTCCAGAGTTCTGACCTTGAGAATTATAACATAATACATTGTGTTGTTTTAAGCCCTGAAATTTGTGGCTATCTGTTATAGCAGCCCTAGGAAACTGACATCCACCCACCCCCCCACATCTAGTTCTATTTTTTTTTTTTTTTTTGGTGCACTGCATGGCATGCAGCATCATCTTGCAGGATCTTAGTTCCCCGATCAGGAATCGAACCCATGCCCCATGCCATGGAAACATGGAGTCTTAACCACTGGACTAGCAAGGGAGTCCCTATTTTGACGTCTTCTTCTTGGGGATCTAAACTTATCACAACTGTGATTGTTTAAAGTTTCACTATCTGATGAAAAAATATATATAAATAATGACTTAAGGGATTATTCATAAAGTTATTTGATTGCGTTGTCACTTTTGAAAGTCTTTAATTTTTAAAGAAATAAAAGTTCTGTGATGGCATGAAGTTCCAGAAAGAAGATACTCTCAAACTTCAAATGGCAGCCTACTCATTTAGAAATATTATACCTAATATCTGTGCTTAAGGAAAGATATTTCACAGACATATACATTGATAAAATACTGAGAAATCATCCTAAATAATGGATGATGCCAGTTAGAGGGAGAAAACAGTAGTCTAAATCTTGTCCTGGGATATATTGCAGAGTTTTGTCTCTGTTTAGTGGACTGAAAAGCCTAAGCAAGTTCTACGAAGGCTTTTATTGTCCAGGAATGTGGACGGACAGTCAGACCCTGCCTGCCAGCCATTTAGCCTCTGTGCTGCCGCGTGCACAGTACAGCATTGAACCCACCAGGCAATGTTTTGTTCAAGTTCATGCTCTGGCTCCATCTGAGAACTTATGCAATATTGAAAACATTGTATTCTTCACAACAATCTTTGTTATTTGCCAAGTCCCTGGTAAGTAAGCCTGTTGGTTACTTTATAGACCAACAGGCTTGAAAACTCTAAGGTTTTCTTAGAAACTTAAAAATCAAATTTTCTGTTAAATCCAAAGAAAAGGCTGTAAAACATGTAGTCTTCATAGCTTTCTTCTTTATGTGAACGTATCATATCTGACCTTGTTATCTGCTCTGCTTAGGTTGCCTGTCCTCTGTTGAATTCTGTGGAGTGTCCTTGTTACCCTGGTAGTCTGAATTGAATTAACTAAGCATTAATGGCTCATATTGTCTGGGAAATTTGAATTCAAATGGATGGGGATTAATAAGATTAGCCTTTCTCTGAAAGAAAGAAACAAATTCCAGGAAAACTAGCATAAGCTCTTATGGTTAGGTCTTTCGTGTGGTTTTTAGCTCAGTTTCTCATAAAACATAATGCTAACATGGCAAGGTTTAATTTTTCAAATAGCATTTTGACACACCTGTAATTTTTAATTAACTGACCACAGTTTACATGTGATGTGGCAGCTACACATTCTGTATCACAAGAACAATTAGGAGAACGGTACGATGGACAGATAGACTAATTCAGATCTATCCTGATATACTATGTATCAATCAACTCACCAATTTATTTGCTGATGCAGTATTCACATTTTTAATACAACTTCTTTGAGAATTTATGTGTTCAGAACATGTATACCAGGCACAGAGAAAAACAGTTGCAACCCAATAGCTGCCTCCAAGCTATTTCACATCCAAGTAAGAGTTGGACAGGGAAGTAAATAAAGTGTGACAACGTGTTATAGAAAACACTATGGTAGCACTATGGGTAGGTGGAAACACGAAGAAGAGTGCTGAAATCTGGACTGGTGCGTGGGTTAGAAAAACCTTCCTGGAAGGGGTGGTGCCTCAGCAGAGAAGAAGGTGAGAGTGAGTGACCCGGGGGAGAAAGGGGAAGGAAGAGTTTGTCCCCACAGTGGGAACGGAATATGTAAGGTGAGAAAAATCACGCTGCCTTTGGGGAAGTGGTTGGCATTGCTATTGCTCTAAGTCAGGATGCTTCTGAGGTGGTGGTAAGAGGTGAGAATGAAGCGCTAGACTTCATGCACTCAGGGCCATACGAAGCTCCTTTCTTTACGTTCTTCCCTAAAAAATCTCTCTCAATGCCTATTATTACCTCCAAATTTCTTTCTCTTCTCCTAATTTTATTTGCTTTTTCTTCCTTTTCTTTTTTTATGGAAGACAATTTAGTTCAGATTCCATTCTTGAGGCGTGGCTTCCCCTTGGGGTATATCTTTTGAAACTATTTTTTCTTTGTTTGAGTCTTGGATTGTGATTTCTGATTTGTTTCTTTCTCCATTGTGCAATGTTGCCCCTACCCACGGCTATATTTTCTCAGATCTGAAAGTTCAACTTGGATGCTTGCTATGAAAGAGAGGTTAGAAAGTAGAGGGAAGCCTGAGAGGCTGGGTGTGCCATGTTTAAGTTTTCTAAAAAACGTGATACGAGATTTAAATTTTAGAAGGATCACCCTGGCAGTACTGTTTGGTAGAGTCAACTGATTGAGCTAGAATAGAGGAAAGGAATTAGGAAGCCAGGACAGAAATTGAATCAAGAAATAATAATGATAGTGGTGGGAAAAGTGAGGAAGGGATGGATTTTAAGGTACAACTAGTAAAATTGCTCACAAATTAAATTTGTGCAATTTTCTAGCTTGGGTGTCTCAGTGGATGCTACCTTAGCTAGAAAACATGGATAGAAAAGCAGGAATAGGAAGAAGGATGGTGCCTTCCTTTTTATTGACAATTTGAATTTGAATTGCTGGAGATATCTAGAATGGAATTGAATATATGGTTCTAGAACTCATGAAGTCAGTTCTAGACTTGTTATATGGATTGGAGTGTCATCAGTCAAGAGATAATAGTGAAAACTGTCAAATAATACACAGAGTTAATACAAACTAACATGTAACAAATACTGTGTACCAGGCACTGTTCTTCTAACTGCTTTACACATGTTAAGTCGTGAAATTATCACAACTCTGTAAGGCAGGTTATATTTTATCATCCCTATTTTATTGATGGGGAAACTTAGACACAGGGGTTAATTAGCTTGTCCAAATTACAGCTAGATGTGGAAGAGCGGACATTCCACTTAGCCTGTTTTCCATTCTCTTGATCATTATACTACCCTCTCAGGAGAAACAGAACAAAAGAGAAGCATTTGAACATCAGATCTCTGAAGAAACACCAGTGTTTTGTAAATTGATGGTGATAGAAGAAGCCACAAAGGAGCCTGAGAAAGAGCAGGGAGTAAGCAGAGGGAAAGAAGGATAAATTGCTTTAGAACAACAAATGGAAGCGAGTGCTACGAGGAAGGAGTGCTCAGTGGTACCAAATATTGGAGGAGAGCAAGTAGGTTGAAGCTGAAAAATTCCCGTTAAAATTAGCATTTAATTCTACGGTCTCTGCCTGTATTGCTCACAGACTTCTTACAGTGATGAAAAATAATTCTGCCAATATGCAGAGAACAGTGACTCCAAATAAATGTACTTTTATTATTGTGGGCGAGGTATTAGACTATTACCAACACTCCGTTTTTTCTCCTTGTGGGCACTAGGTCAAGTTGTACTTCTCTGCTGTCTTTGAAGGTAGGTGAAGCCATATGCCTTTCTTTGGACAATGAAATATAAGTGGAAACAACTTCTGTCACTTCTACATTTAAGCACCTATGCACATTTCACTGGTTCCCTTTTCTGCCTTGGTGAGCCAGGAGCTGCTGTTAGCTTGGGCACTGAGTAGCCCCCAGCCACGTCATCCTGTGCGGGACATGTGATGTGAGGTGCGTGTGCGTTAAGTCATTACGGTTCAGCCCATCCTGATGCACCCGTGGGTTAGTAGCATCTTCACTTTCCTGGGCTTTTTGTTTGCTTGTTTTAATTCTCATGGTCATAATAGATCGGTGTAGGAGAATACATTACAGCAGAGAAAGAGAGTATATATTATTATTATGCTCTTGGGAATTAAATACAAAAATATTTGACTAATAAAAATATCCAAGAAATTAATTAAGCACAATTTAATAATAAAATAGACATAGAAGAGTCAAGGGTTCTTTTTACTCTAAGTTTATAAGATCAGGTATATGGACAATCAGGTATATGGAGTATTCACACATATAGAATAAACCATGGTAGCAAACATACTTAGAAAGCTGATACAACTTAAAAAATTTGTAGTGAGTTTATAATAAATAAGGTTAAAAATCCATGTGGTTATAATTTGACCATCTGTTGATTGATAGGTAAAGACTTTTTACTGTTTAATTCCTACAGTTACATGAAATTCTACTAAATAAATACAGCCTGAAAAATACTTGTTTCCTTCTTAGGATTTATTTAGAGCTTTTAAACTTACAAAGCACTTTTCATGTACATGATTTAAATTAATCAACTGACATTTGAAATCTTTGTTTTTTTAAGAAGTGAGAAAACTGAGGATAGAAATACACATTTTTAAAAAAGATTTGTAATAAATTGTATTATTTTAAATTAATACTAAAATATTTTTGCTCTGAAAAAATTATGTGCTGCCTATAGTGAAACAAACTCACTGTAGCATTACAGCAAAATGAGTATTGTCATCATGGGGAAAAGGCCACATAACATCCTGTCGTATTTGTAATGGAATAGTTGGTGTTTGTAGTTGAGAAACTTAGGCGGGAAGGGCTTTAAAATGTACATATCATTTGGTCCTGTTTTTTAGACAATTACCTACTCTGTATCTCTTTTCTCCCAACTTAGCGTTCTAGAATTTACTTTTAATTAAGCATCTAATAATGAAGTCTGAGGAGCATGAATGTTTATCAGTTGCTTTGTTGAGTCTTTTTTTTCCCCCTCTCTATATAATGTGATCTTGATTTTCCTGGATTCACATTTCTTTTGAAATCTATGGACATTTCTTCTCCTGTGAAAATGTGAAAAACAGAGAGAGAGTTGGTAACTGTGACACGTCTGGTGATGGAAGTGGTCCAGGTGATGGGTTGTGTGGCAGATCTTGAAAAAGAAATATGGAGAAAAAAATCAGTGCAACAATGAAATTTCTTTAAAGAGAACCTTTTTATTCATTAAAGGTAAAGTTAAAGTTAAGGTTTGAGCAACCACAAGGATGGGGCCCAATATCGTGGGTCTATAGATAAAGAGATGATGAAGCACGTATCCACACAGGACCCTCATGTTCCCTGGGGCCAGGGTGGTGGGGAGGAGTGGAGACTGCAGGGTAACAGGAAGAGAGAATAAATGCAAATGAGGATACACATGGGTTTATAATAGAGGGCACTGGGGTCCTTCAGGTGCTGAGATTATTCTCACAAATTTGTCCTCTGTGAGACACATGCCAGGGAAGGAAGAGTCCAGTGATTACTGCCGTATTACGGGGGGGGGGGGACTCCTTGCACTTAGAAACCAAGTCTTACACGTCTGTATATTTCTTATTCTTGGTACCTAAAGGGAGAACATAAATGTTAGGTGATTTGACTATTGTAACGTATCTATTTCAATCAAATGGCAACAGTGATGCCAAAGAAATGGAGGAAAAAGGAAAGTTTTAGTAAAATTTATTGTTATCTAGGTTGGTCATATTTAGCAAAAGGAAAACAAAAATAACAGGATACCTAACTGGGATTTTAAATAAACTTAAATAGTTTTCTAGTATAGACATTTCACAGATATTGTCTCCTTATTTTATCTGGCAAACCTAGTGATATACCTCTCAACACCTCCTTGCCCTATGCCTATTTGAGTTTACTGTTTTCTTTTCTTGAAACATTTCTCAGTTAGAAATGATTAATGGATTATAGCCACAACTTTTAAGTTTGATTCTCGTCAACAAAAATTCCATCCCAATTTTATTATATCTTTTCTCTCTGTAATAATATCAACTATAGTGTTAGCTTGAGGGCTATACCTATAGAAAATGATAAAATCTACACTTCTGAGGACACTGTAAGTTGACATCTTATTGCAATTTTTTATGAAGTCAGACTGTGAGTTCACTGAGTACAAATAGCAACATCAAAATAGCATGAATTATATCTTACATTATTCTACTCAAGCTGACAAAGCAAAGGGATTTATAGCCACAGCTGCCATTCCTCTATTTAGGTATTTATTCATCTCTCTTTTTTCAAATATAAGTACCTACTCTCATTACTTTTATCATTTATCTTGAAAGCTGAGACTGGTAGGACCACATTTTCCTGGACTAGAGTATACAGAGGATTTTCTGAATGGCACTTAGAAATATGCATTCATTGTAGGTTTTATTATTTCTCTAGTTTTTTCCTGTGGGGTGAATTGGTTTATGAAGCTTTAGACTACAGAATAATATGTGGCTTATAGAGCTTTGTTTCTATTTTTGGAATTTTAGTTCTAGAATTCACTCTGAATGTATATTAATGATGAAGGAAATAAAAAACTGATTGTCTTAATACATGTCTAACTCAGACCTTTCTCATTATTCAGCCTTTTACATTTTGACATATTCTAAAAGGGGTTATTTTCCTTAACATGAGCACAGAGATCCATGTAAACAAAGTATATGTGTGATGTGGTCTTTAACTTTAGGCTTTTTACACGTAATGATAAAGTATCTCACGTGTGCTTATTCTTTAAAGTTTTATTATTTATTTTTAAAACTCTGTTTTAATATTGTTTCCATTACAAAATAAAACCCTGTGATTTGGGGCTTCCCTGGTGGTCCAGTGGTAAAGAATCCACCTTACTATGCAGGGGACGTGGTCCCATCCCTGGTGGGGGAACTGAGATCCCACCTGCTGCGGGGCAACTAAGCCCACGTGCCTCAACCACTGAGCTCACGTGCCTCAACTAGAGAGCCTGTGTGCCGCAAACTACAGAGCCCATGTGCCCTGGAGCCTGTGCGCCACGACTAGAGAAGAGAAAAAAACCCACATGCCACAACTAGAGAGAAACCCGCGCGTCGCAATGAAGATCCCGCGTGCTGCAACTAAGACCCGCTGTAGCCAAAAAAAAAAGCTGTGGTTTGGGATGCTATCTAGATGTTAGTATTTCCCAACTTTATTCATTAAGAAAATTGAGCTGTAAGTAACAATAACCAAAATAAACAATGGTTTACATGATTAAGGAAATAACACTAATTATCCAACAGAACCGAAGTGTAGAGTCAGTGGTTCCAGTGTTGGGTCAACAGCTCCGATATCCTAATGCTCCACCATCATTAAAGTATCAGTCTTTTGTTCTCAGTTTTGTTGCTTCTTGGTTGCAAGTTGGCTGCTACAGTTTTATCATCATATCTTCCTATTGTCAAGTTCAGATGCCTGCAGCTATGGGGTCAGAGTAGCTAAACAGCTCTCTTTTCTGTTTTAATCAGGGAGCAAAGTATTTCCCAAATGTTCTCCAGCAGATTTCCCTTCCTCTCTGTAGAATAGATTCATGTGAGTGGGATTCACTTTCCCATTTTGGGGAAGCCCACCCCTCCCGTTTAATAGGCTCCGTTAGGCTGCATGTCCTGTGTCCTGTTAGTGAGGTTTAACTCTTACCTTCCTATTCACAGACTTTGGGAAAATGAGATTGTTATGGAAAATTTGGATTCTAAGTGTTAATAGATGTTTCTTCAGTCCCCGTATCCTGTGTTTGCATTGTTTTAATTTTGAATGAAGTGGAGAATGGTGTTACTGTTATAGGCTGACGTTGATTTATCCTATATCATCTATATTATGCTACTAAATCAAGCCAAATCATATGATTTCAATGAGCTTATGGTATAATCTAATGATATAAAATAGGTTAATAATGAGGACCAATGCCAAGGCCTAATGATCTTTAAAATTTCAAGTGAAAATTTGTACTTTATTTCTGCCATGTTAAATGTGGCTTAATTTTTTTGCTGTGATTTTCAAATGTGGGTTAACTTTTTAAATTTGACTTTAAGACAAAAGGTGTCTTAATGAAACTAGGTATAGAGGAAGAAATTATTTCTGAGAAATGTCTAGTAAGAACCCTTCTTGCTGGGCCTTGGAAAAATAATAGCATTGACATTATACTTATTGAGTGATAGGTCAATGGCCCATTAATATTGTGTACCAGCCTCAAATTCATAGGTGTTAGTAGGGCAGATGATGTCCAGTGGGTACCAGGATAGGAGAACTGGATGGTTACCTCTGTAGGACCTGGTGAAAAGCAAGTAAAAATTTGGACCTGCAAGACAAAGTTAGAACAGGCATGTAAACACAAGTTCTAGACACCATTTTAGGATCTCAGAGACAGTTATATAACAGAAGATAGAAGAGCAGCCAAAGTATATGGGCAGATGAGGAAATGGAGTGATGTCATCTGTTTTCGGAACATCAGTATGATTCTGATGCAAAGACTGTGGGTGGATGAGGAAGTTGAGAGCTACCATTTAGTTCTCTGAGTAGGCACTCAGATTCCTCAGGTTGTAAGGGAAAGGTTTTGTTCTACAAGTATAAACTGAGATGAAATCTTAGAAAACTCAAAAGGAAAAGAAATCATGTCATCAAAGAAAAACAGTGGATGGGGCTTCCTTTTCTTCCCAACTCTTTGCTTCCATCTCCTAATTCTTTTCTGGTTTAAGTAGAAGAAACAAAATGGAGAGGTAAATAAAATTCTGGAGCATCGTTTTCCTTGTTTTGAGAAGACTGAGAAAATACTTTTTCATAGGATGTTTGACAAAGATGTAATTTTATTGATCTCCTAATTAAGTAACTCAAAGTCACAAAATTAAGTAGCACAGATATCCTCTAACAAAATGGAATATTCAATAAGAAGCGTAAGACATATAGAAATATATAACATGGAACTATAAATTAGATTTTCCTATTAAGGAAATATTATCTCTATTTATAAGAATTGGATAGCTGTTCTAGGCCTGATAATTTGTTATGGGCTTGGTGAAATAAACGAAGATCTGATGGCTTCTGTTCAGAGGAAGCTTACAATTTAGGAGGGGAGATAACATTCAGTTAACAGGTCTGCACTAACCTGTTAAGTTAGGAAGACAAGTCCCAAATCCCAGAAACTCAGTTTCTTCATGTGTAGGCCTTGCTCTGAAAGGTTACTTTCAGATTGTAAATTACATTGTTCTTGAAGACAGGGAAATATGTTATCAAATATATTCATCTCTCAGAAAGCATCTTGGACTTATGTATGATGATCAATAACAATGAGCAGAAAGGCAAAAGTGACATTATCTGAACATTTCTGTTGCTAGAGGGAAGAGTGCAGGCTAGAATCATGGCTGCAGATTTTAAGAAGGTAGATTTTTATCTGCTCATCCATTGACAGGCACTTAGACTGTTCCCATATCTTGACTATTACGAATAACGCTGCAGTGAACATGGCTGGGTGTATATCTCTTTGATATCCTGTTTTCATTTCCTTTGGGTATATACCCAGAGGTGGAATTGTTGGATCATATGCTAGAAGAAACATTCATGGCTGCACCAATTTACATTCCCACTAACAAGGTATAAGAGTTCCCTTTCTCAGCGTCCTCACCAACATTTATCTCTTCTTGGTGAAAGGCATTCTAATGTATGTTATACGTAGACAGTGGAATTTTACTCAGGTGTGAGAAAGAAGAAAATCTTGCCATATGCAACAACATGGGTGGAACTTGAGGACATATGCTTAGTAGATAAATCAGACAGCGAAAGATAAATACTCTATGGCATCACTTATATGTGGAATTAAAAACAAAACAACTAAGCTTGTAAAAACAGAAAGTAAAATGGTAGTTACCAGGGGCTGGAGGATGGAGGGATAGAAGAGAGATTGTTTAAGGGTCCAAACTTGCAATGAGTAATAAATAAGTCCTAGAGATCTGATGTGCTGTGTAGTAAGTATAGACAACACTATTGTATTATTGTAATCATCACACTTGCCAAGAGACTAGATCTTAATTACTCAAACCACAAAAAATTATAATTATGTGATGTGACAGAGGTGCTAACTATTGCTACAATGACAATCATATTACAATATATACACGTGTTAAATCAACATGCTGCATACCTTAAATTTACATGATGTTGTATGTCAAATATATTTCAATAAAAGTAAATTTTGATAGTGATAGAAAATCTTATCTTTAGTAAGGACTAAAGATAAGTCCTCAAAAATGAAATTTTGATAAACAAATCACAAGCTAATTAGATGAGAAAGAAAAGGAAGAGACATTTGATGAAAGTGATCTAGCTGAATAAATAATTTCTTTGAGGAATGCCGACAATGGTGTGGGCATAATTTAAATGGAGAGGGAGCGTATAGATGGATGGCCTTGTGCTCTAATATATATGCTGAGAATGACATCATTAAGATAAGGACTCCATGGGAAGAAACTTGCATAATGTTAGAAACAATAAAACAAAAATTTAAAAAATTTCCACCAAGCGAAGGGAAGAATAAAGATGAACGAGGCCTGTGTGTCGAGATCAATCACATAATATGAGCAATTGATGATGAAAAGCATCACTATTCAACTCTTGTGTTGCCCAGTTCTCTCTGTTGTGGAGACTGATTGTCAAATTTTTACGGCCAGGAGTACCATTGGTAAGATGATTACAAAGCCCAAAATAGTTGAGAAGAAGCAGAGAACTCATTGTTGCTTTGTGTGGGTTCATTTCTTCTAACGGTCCCGTTTTATCCCCAAGCACACAGGAAATGCATGAAATTGGTGAACTGCTATCAGTTATTTTGGTGGAATAGAGGCAAACAAAAGGAGTTCCACGTTAGAGATGGACCAAAACTTTTATTGGATCAAATATATGTGTAAACGTTCCATAGAGATTGGGCGAAATATAGAATTACTAAAGATCATTTGTGAGTTTTCAAAAAAGAAGTCTAGATTTCCCATTTAAAATGGCAGTTTTAAGTACTCTAAACTATACATTTCCTTCGCTTTAAAATTCTTAGTAAAATAATTAGAGGAATATGTTAAGAGACCTGATACTCCATGTGGATAACATGCTGGACCCTAATGTAGCATGTTATCCACATGTGAGAGACTTTGAAATTCTTTATTATGTGGTGCAAGAAAGTTCAGATTGGGAGAAAGATCGAACATAAATAATTTATTGATACAATGTGTGAAAGAAAAGTTCTCCTATAAAAACACCCTAGAATAAACCTAACAGTTTTTCCCTGGGTGAGAGAGCAGATATGAGGGAAGGTCGCGGAGCAGATAATTGGGCAATTTCCCCTCCTACTAAGATTTTTGGATACGTAACAGGTAAAGCGGGGACACTCAAAAACTGGCTCAAAAGGTAAACTTCTGTATTATGGCCACCTACAGCTTTAGCTCTTTTCCCAGACCAGCGCATCTGCAAATAGGTTAGTTTAAACTGCAGTAATCTATACTTTCCCTTATCCTTTCATTTGGGCCTGCAGTATTGGATCAGAGACCACACAGTCCCAGAAAGTACACATTTCTTTGTTTTTTTTTGGTATGAGACAAAACCACAAAACCCTTAGTTCGTAAGATGAGCAGTGAAGAAAAAAATGCTAAATGTACAAAAATATTGAACATCTCAACCTTTGGGGAAATATTAAGAAATACATTTGCTCTTTATGAGAGTGAAGAGGAAGTAGTAACAGGTTTGATTGTGGGCTGTGGGGAGTACTTTTTCCTCTTTCCTATGATAAGCAATTAAGTTCTGGGTAATTCACAAGTGGATTGGAAAGGGGGAGTGGCCAAAGCTAAAACCGTTTTTTTCCTTTACTTGGTACCAGCTAGTGTCCATGTGGTCTTTAATGAAACTAAGCTCTTGTACTGGAAACACAGTTTTCAAGAGATAAGTGCTGTAGAGATGGCATGTTGCCTAAACTTTTGGTTTGCTGGGTCAGCGCTGTCACCCTTAAGGTCACATTGAACTATTCAGTTACAGAATAGTTACTGAATAGTTGCTGAATAGTTACTGAAATTTCCTTAAAGGAACCACACGCATTCCGGTGAAAGGCAGCCCGGGATGCAGCACTGAAAACCCCCAGTCCTACCTGGCATCCAGAGCCCCACCAAGAGCAGATAGAAAGAAAATATTGAGGAGCATAAGTTTGGGGCTTTGTTTAAATTTCATTTCTCCTGTTCCTGTATCATCATTGCCTGTTAGGTTTATGGGCAGCAGGGAACTTGTTTGGTTCACAGGTCTTTGATTTGGGAGGAGCCAAACTCCAGGATACAGTTAAGTCTCTTACATACGAACGAGTTCCATTCCAAGAGTGCATTCGTAAGTCCAGTTTGTTTGTGAGTCCAACAAATTTAGCCTAGGTACCCAACTAACACAATAAGCTATATAGTACTATACTGTAATAGGTTTATGAAACTTTTCACACAAACAATAACATAAAAAACAAACCCCCCAAATAAAGAACACATTTTTAATCTTACAGTGCGGTACCTTGAAAAGTACAGCAGTACCAGCTCCATCACCGCTGCCTTTACTCTTGCTTCCAGACCTCCTGGGCTTGAAATAAAGATGCCGCCCCTGTACCCTGTACAGTGCTGTACAGTAAAGTACAACCACTTGTAGAGGATGCACACATGTGACAGTGTACGTCAGACACGTGAACTAACTTATGCGATTGGACAGTTCTCAGCTTGAAGATTCTTATCTAGGGGGACTTACTGTACAAGGCAGAAACCTCATCTATGTCTGGTCCTGATTTGGAGAATGAGATCTAGGACCACAAGGCTGAACCTGATGCTGGGGCTCTTGGGAGCAGATAAACATGTTTTGCAAGTGTTACCAAATGAAACTTGGGTCCGCTTGCATGTGTGCAGTAAAGCCAATCTACTGACAGTGGGTTGTGGTGAAGGGAAGTCCACATTTATTGCAGGCACCAAGCAAGGAGTCCAGGTAGCTAGTGCTCAAAAAGCCTGAACTCCCTGAAGGCCTTCAGGGAAAGGTTTGTAAAGACAGGGTGAGGGAGGGGGAGTGTGGGGTGTGTGATCAGCTCGTGGACATTCTTCTGATAGGCTGGTGGTGAGGTCATCAGGAGTCAGCATCATCAACCTTTTCCTTCCAGCTGGTCTGGGGTCTCTGTGCTTGTGGGCAGCATACACTTAACTTCTCCCATCTGGTGGGGGTTTCAGTATCTGCAAAACAGCTCAAAGGACATGGCTCAGAATATTATCTATAGCCCTTGAGGAGGAACTAAAGGTCCTTGACTTTGTTTAATGGCTAAAGTATTATTATTTTGTCTTGCTTGACTGTTTTCCTTTTTTTCTGCATTTTTCTCACTCTGATTAAATTTATTCTTTGATTAAAGTTTTTCTACAGACACAAGGCAGGCAGAGGACATGGGTTGGGGAGGGTCTATTCTGGGAGGGCCTCATAGCCTCCTGCTCGGTTACACAAGTAGGGGGAATGCAGTTTGTGGCCAAGGAGCAGACTATTGCAGATTAAAGATAACTGGACATCCTGTGGTATTCCTCTCATTAAAATACGATGTCTGTGTCCCCTCTGCTTGATCTGGGCTGGGCTGGGCTGGTGTTACCAGTAATCTACGGTAGAAGTGATACTCTGTTGGTTCCAGGCCAGGCTTTGAGAGGACTGGAAGTTTCTACTTTCTTCCTCCTGGGGCCCTGAGCAGCCATGTAAGAAATCTGACTCTTCTGCTGGAGGGACCATGTGGAGAGGCCCTGAGACCACATGGAGAGGAAGAGCCTAGCTGAGTCCCACCTTCCGGCTGTCTTTGCCCAAACAATACTGCAGTCCTGGAAGGATGCACATGAAGATGGGAGTGGAATGAGGCTGCCATGGACTGAATATGTGTGTCCTCCCCAAATTCATGTGTTGGAACTGTAATCTTCAATGTGATGATATTAGGACGTGGGACCTTTGAGAGGTTATTAGGCAATAAGGGTGGAGCCCTCATGAAAGGGAGTAGTGTCTTATAAGAAGGGACATGGGACTGATGATGTAAGGATACAGTAAAAAGGAATTCTGCACATCAGGAAGAGGGCCTTCACCAGACAGAACCAGCCGCCACGATAATCGTCGTCTTCCCAGCTTCCAGAACTATGAGAAATACATTTTTATTTAAACCATCCAGTCTGTGGTATTTCACTGCAGCAGCCCAAACTGACTAAGACAAAGGCTCTACAAGATTTCTCGCTTTAACTCCATCATAGCCATGGCCCTGTTGGAGCACAAACATAATGGTTAAACCTATGTGTTCAGAAAATAAACTGGAGGAACATTGGTGGTATTCCTATTCTGATTTTTCTGAGGCAAGGTTTTCCTTGAAATCCCTTAGGTTTTCTTAACCTCACACTCGAACTGGAAATGTCGGGGGCAGGGGAGGACTAGATTTGCATGTTTCAGCCCCTTGTGTGCTCTTCATTTTGTATGACAGCTGGCTATAGGATGCATACAATTTGGTGTGATTCTCTGTGCCTTAAGTGGGGAGGTCTGAGTTTGTGTCTCTGGTTGAGAATTCTAATTCTGGGCTCTGGGCTGAAACCTGTTGCTGATACGTAAATGAGCCACACCCTCACTTTCAGTTTTCATTGGTAACAAAACTGATATTTTGATCTTTAAATGCTTTTTCTATGTGTGTCTCTCAATTGGTTGCAAACTCTTGATGAGAGAAACGGTGTTACTTACTGGTTCCTTGAAACCCAAGTATCTAGATGCTTTTGTTAGGGCCCACCTCGTAACTCTTCAAGTGTAGATAAACAAGAGCACTCCATGAGAAACATGGGGTTGAGAAAAAGATGTAGATGTTTCATTTCATCTCAGTCATGTTCCCTGAGCAATGCTGATGCAATTGTAGCCTATTGGTAGAAGTATGTGATCTAGAAAATGATTTTTGTGCCCGTCAGTTCACTGTAGACCTATTTTTGCTAAACTCTTCAGTGATAAACTCAAGAGATGATTGGTTAAACTAAAACTGGTTTGAAAGAAAGTGACTTGGATAATGACAAGGTAAAACCTTTGGCTGTTGAAAATATATTTGAAGAAGTTAGAGATGCTTGGCTTTGAGAAGGGTAGATTTATGGGAATTTGAGAATTTTCGTCTGATCCTGTGCATTCATCACACGGAAGAAAAATGGGCCTTGTGTGAGCAGCTCCTGACTATTTTGCATTTTCAAGGAAGCAGATCTGGCTCCAATTTATTGTTTTCCATCACATGAGAAGGGTATCCTTGGGAGATGGTGAAAAACCTCCAGAGGTTTTTAAGCAGTGATTGAGAAAATGTTTGTAAGTGATATTTTAGAGGATATTCAAGTACCAGATAGCAACTAGGATATCTCTAAAATTTCTTCCAACCTTGACTTTTTAATCTCTTAGTTCTGTGATTTAGATTATGGGATACAATCTAGAGTGCTGTGGAAAGGTGGGCATAGTACATAAAAGATAGTGGGCATTGCTAACTGAAGTCACCCGAAATATCCCAAACAGAGGCCTCATAGTCCAGTATGATCTTTGGCATCCACCCCCATATAAGCCTCAGCTCTGCATAGCACAAAGATGATTTTATCATTCTGCCAGTGTTGATCAGACTCAGGAAAGTGTGCACACTCTAATGAAGTTGACTTGAGGCTGCTGTATGAAACCAGAATGCCAATTTATTCATTTACAATGAGAAATAAACCTGCTAATGGAATATATATTCAGTTCCTCTGGCTAACACTTCTCTTTGTATGAACATTATATTGGAAGCCAAATTAAAATCAGACTGTTGCTTGATGAGCATGGGATCAGAACAACCTGGGAAAGCTCTAGGAATTTGATGTTTGATGATGTCAAGCCATCAGAGCTTGATGCATCCTTCTCTGCAGTAAGGGTGTACACTGCCACCTGGATATAGCAGGTCTTCTTGTGTTATTATGCTTTCCTTTGGTTTGCATTTACTGGAACTGTCTGTGCTTCTCATTCAGCTATAAGTTTTCCTAGGCTTCCTGGAATGAGCCGTTAACTTTTCTTAGTGGTTAAGAATACAGGCCGTGTGAGTTCTAATTTAGGTTCTAACGCCACTGAAGTTTCTTGGGCAACTTGCTTAACCTCTTCACGGATGTTGCCACATCTATAAAAAGCATAATAATAGTGCCTACCTCTCAGTATTGTTATAATGATTTAGTGAGTGAATATGTCTAAACAAGCTTTGAATAATGCCTGGCAGACATTAAGAACTCAAATATTAGTTATTATTTTTGCTAAAATAGCCACAGTTAAGTGACTTTGTTCTGTGAGACACTGGTTTTATTTAGGTTTCTTTGGATAAAAATATTTCGTGTTTTTGGTTGATATTTTGATTTCATTTCACATGATAAAGTTACTGGCTTTATGTCAGTGTTCTTGGAGGGTATTTCACTATTTCCCTGCCCACCCACACCTATACCAACACCAAGTATGCAGGTAGAAAAAAGAAAAAAAATGGAACTCTAGGCTATGATTAGTCCAGGGAAAGTTCAAGATCAAATAAGTGTTGGGGGTGGGATCATGATGGCCAAGTAGGAAGATCCTGAGCTGACCTACTCCCATGAACACACCAGAACTACAATTGCACAGAGCATAACTCTCTCTGAGAATGACCTGGAGACTAGCAGAATGGCTCTTATACAACTAAGGATATAAAGAAAACACCACATTGAAACAGGTAGGAGGAGCAGAGACACAGACTAGTTAGGACCCTTGGTGCAGAGACACACAAGCAGGAGGGGGTATCACATATGTGGGAGGTCTTCCCTAAGGACAGAGGGATTTGAGCCCCACATCAGGAACCCCAGGCCTGGGGACCTGCTCTGGAAAGGTGATCCCCCATAATGTCTGGCTTTTTAAACAAGGGGGGCTTCTGTCCAGGAGCACTGGAGGGCAGTAGGAAACTGAAACTCTGCTCTGAAAGGGCGCTTGCACTAGCTCGCTTGCTCTGTGTCCCAGTGTAGAGGCAATAGCTTGAAAAGCTATATGTGAAGGAGATTCATTGTCTAGGGTGAATACCAAAGGGGCAGGGGTCTGTTGGAACTTTCTTAAGGCACTGAAGCACTAGTGGGCACCATTTAAAAAAAATTTCCTTCCACCCAGCTCTCTGGGAGCAGGCAGATGCCATTTCTAATATTTGTCATCTCCTTGCAAGCACGGTTTGCCCTGCCCTGGCATTTGCTGCAGACCTGCCCAACCCAACACACTTGCCTTGGCTGGCCCTTCTCCAAAGTGGCTCCTGTCCCACCACACCCAATGGGTGGCCTCAGTTTGGACTGGCACCTCCACAAAGTGTCTTCTGCACTGGACCCCACATGTCCACCAGGGCGCCTGCAGCAGTCATAGCTGCGCCTCACAGAGAGCTGGACCAGGGGCCAGCCCCATCTGCCAGTAGGCCCACAGCAACCACAGCACCGCCACGAGAGGAGGGCATATGCGGTCCACACAGGGGATACCTCTGGAGTTCCTGGCTCTGGTAACAAGGGGGAGATTGCTCTTCTGAGCCCCACAGAAGATCTACAAAAGGCCACAACAAACACAGAGAATTAGAAAAATGAGAAGACAAAGGGACAAGTTCCAAACAAGAACAAGATGAAACCTCAGTAAAAGTCCTAAACCAACAGAGATAAGTCATCAGTCCCATAAAGAGTTCAAAGTAAAGGTCCTAAAGATGCTCACTGAACTAGGTAGAAAAATGGATAAACACAGTGAGATCTTGAACAAGGAGGTAGAAAACATTAAAAAAAACCAGTCAGAGCTGAAGAATACAATAACTGAAATAAAAGTACACTAGGTAGAATCAACAGCAGCTTAGATGATGCAGAAAAATGGATCTGCAATCTGGAAGACAGGGTAGTGGGGAAATCACCCAATCAGAACAGCAAAAAGAAAAAAGAATTTAAAAAAATGAGGTTAGTTTAAGGACCCTTTGGGACAACATCAATCATACTAATATTTGTGTTACAAGAGTTCCAGAATGAGAAGAGAGAAAAGGGCAGAAAACTTATTTGAAGAAATAATGCCTGAAAACTTCCTTAATCTGATGAAGGAAACAGACATCCAAATCCAGGAAGCATGGAGAGTCTCAAACAAGATGAACCAAAGAGACCCACACCAAGACACATTATAATTAAAATGTCAAAACTTAAAGACAGAATCTTAAAGGCAGCAAGAGGAAAACAACTAGTTATGAATCAGCTGATTTTTTAGCAGGAACTTTACAGGCCAGAAGGGAGTGGCACATAAATTCAAAGTGCTGAAAGGAAAAACTTCCAACCAAGAATACTCCACCTGGTAAGGTTATCATTCAAAATTGAAGGAGGGATAGGTTTTCCCAGACAAGCAAAAGCTAAAGGAATTAATAGCCACTAAAATGGCCTTACAGGAAATGTTAAACAGACTTTAAAATATCTACACTAACCAAACCTATATACAGATTCTATGCAATCCCTATCAAAATACCCACAGCATTTTAAACAGAACTGGAACAAATAATCCCCAAATTTGTATTGAACAACAAAAGGCCTAAGTAGCCAAAGCAATCTTAAGAAGGATGAACACAGCTAACTGTATCACACTTTCTGATTTCAAACTGTATTACAAAGCTATAGTAATGAAAATTGCATGGTCCTGGCACAAAAACAGGCCCATGTATCAATGGAACAGAATAAGAGCCCACACTTATATATCAGTAATTTAGGACAAAGGAGCAGTGGGGAAAAGCAAGTCTCTTCAATAAATGGGATTGGGAAAACTCTGGACAACTATAGGCAAAAAAAATGAAACTGGGCTACTTTCTTACACCCTATACAAAAATAAATTCATAATGGATAGGTTAAAGCCTTAAATGTCAGACCTGAAACTGTAAAACTTCTAGAAGAAAACATAGGCAGTATGCTCTTTGACCTCAGTCTTAGCAATATTTTTCTGGATCTGTTCCCTCATGCAACGGCAACAAAAGCAAAAATAAACAAATGGGACTACCTCAAACTAAAAAGCTTTTGCACAGCAAAGGAAACCATCAACAAAACGAAAAGGGGAGAAGATACTTGCCAATGATATTATCTGATAAGGGGTTAATATCCAAAATATATAAAGAACTCACACAACTCAATATCTAAAAAACAAATGATCTGATTTAAAAATGGGCAGGGAACAGAATAGTCATTTTTCTAAGGAAGGCATATAGATGTCCAACAGACACATGAAAAGATGCATCACTAATTATCAGGGACATACAAATCAAACCCACCGTGAGATGTCACCTCACACCTGTCAGAATGGCTATTATAAAAAAGACCAATAAAAAGTGTTGGTGAGGCTGTGGAGAAGAGGGTCACACTTGTGCACTGTCAGTGGGAGTGTAAATTGGTGCAGCCACTGTGGAGAACAGTGTGGAGGCTCCTCAAAAAGTGAAAAATAGTACTACTCTCCAGTACAGCAATTCCACTTCTGGGTACTTATCCAAAGAAAATGAAAGCACTAATTCAGCAAGATACATGAATTCCTATGTTCATTGCATTGTTATCTACAATAGCCAAGATATGGAGGCAACCCAAGTGTCCACTGATGGAGGAATAGATAAAGAAGATGTGGTGCGTGTATGTATGTATGTATGTATATAATGGAATATTACTCAACCATAAGAAAGATTTAAATCTTGCCATTTGCGACAACGTGGATGGACCTAAAGACTATTATGCTGAGTGAAATAAGTCATACAGAGAAAGACAGATACTGTATGATTTCACCTATATGTGAAATCTTAAAAAATCCAAAAAGCAACAACGAAAAAACAAGTGAACAAAAATAAACAGATTCATAGATATAGAGAACAAATTAATAGTCACCATGGTCGGGGGGCGGTTAGGTTGGGTGAAAAAGGTGAAGGAAATGAACAGGTACAAACTTCCAGTTATGTAATAAATGTCACAGTGATGTATAGCAAAGGGAATATAGTCAATAATATTGTAATAAGTTTGTATGGTGGCAGATGATTACTAGACTTAGTCTTGATCAATTTGTAATGTAAGTAAACATTGAGTCACTATGTTATACACCTGTAACTAATATAATATTGTAGGTTGAGTCACTATGTTATACACCTGAAACTAATATAATATTGTAGGTTAACTATATTTAAAAAAATATTAAATGAGTGTTAAATATATGGTAAAATTGGAAAGCACCAAACAAATCATATAAAGTTCATTGAACATTTTTTAGGTATTTTGAATATAAGAAAAGATTATATTTTATGACACTGAATTTTTCTCTGAACACTAATGCTATACCTGGAAATATTTTACTTTGAAAGTGAGCCCCTTTTGGTAATCATTTCTCATTTAGCTCAACTGAGTAAAAAACATCAAGTTAAACAAAATCCAATGGAGAGTTTCTGTCACCAGATTACTTAATGTTATACCTGATAGGTGAGGTACTTCCCTTGCCCACTTGTTTACCTTTTTAACCTTATGAGTATTGTGCTTCCATCCAATGATGATATGGCTAGTTATCTACTATTATATGTATAATAAATTGCCATAAGCTGGGGGGCTTAAAACAACAGAAATTTATTCTCTCACAGTTCAGGAGGCTGAAATTCTGAAATCAAGGTGTCAGCCAAGTTGGTTCTTCTGGAGACTCTGTGGGAGAAACCACCCCATTTGTCTCTACTAGCTTCTGTTGACTCCTGGAAATCCTTGGCATTCCTTGGCAGGTAGCTGTGTCACTCATGATTCTCAGAATTTATCTAGCCGCTGCCTTTATCCCATTCTATATTCATTTCCACAGTTTTGCTACTTGTTAACAGCAGCATTCTACTTCCTGGTATCAGAAACTGTATTAGTTTCCCAGGCTATCATTACAAATTACTACAAACTAGATGGCTTAAATAACAAAATTCCATTCTCTCACAAGAGAGAAGTAGTCTGAAGGGGGGTGGTCAAATTGAGGGGCTAGCAGGGTTGGATTCTTCTGGAGGCTCAGAGAAAGAAACGGTCCCATGCCTCTGAGTTTACGGTGGTTGCTGGCAAACCTTGGTGTTACTTGGCTTGTAGATGAATCATCCTCATCTCTGTCTCCATCTTCAGATCACCTTCTTCTCTGCGTCTCTCCGTGTGTTTCTCTCTGTCTTTTCCTTTCATAAGGACACCAGCCATTGGACTCAGGCCCACCTTACATCCACGATGAGTTCATCTCAAGATACCTAATTAATTATGACTGCGAAAAACCTATTTCCCAGTAAGGAAATGTATTTATATTTTTGCTGGAAAGTAAAATCATATTTCATTAGGTTCCAGGGGTTCCAGGAGGTTTCAGATGTACCTGAATTTTGGGGAGTCACTATTCAATTCACTGCAGCTTCCACTGTACAGGCAGGAAAGGAGGAAAGATGAGTGCCCACAGGAGTAGGTGTGTTGGTAGGACGTTTTGTTGTGATGATTTCTATATTGTGTGTGTGTGTGTGAAGCAGGTTCATCAGCTAAGTCTGAGAAGCATGTAATTTCAATGTGGTTAACATACACCTTGAAAGGACTGGTACGGAGAGTGACAAAATGTATTAGAATTGAGGTTTGTGGTCATGAATTTACCCAGGTCTCCATCTGCTACTATGACGTCTAACTTCAGATTCCATGGAATGGCCTTCAGGTGATCCCAGTGCAAGTTACATCTTCAGATTTTCTGTTTGAATGTCAGCCCATAATGGAGCCACACAGTTATTGGTGTTCCATAAAATTTCCTATCAAAATTCATATGTCTGTGCCCCTGGTCTTTTTTTTTCTTTTCAGTTTGAAATTTTCTTTCCTTCCTTCTGTCTTTATTGACAGTCTATCCAAGAAGATCCCTCATGTGTAGTTATCTCAGAAAAGCTGTTTTAAAATTATTTGCTCCATTTTTGTATTTCCACAGGATTCCTTTATATTCAGTTGATTTCATTATTACCTCTGTTAGAGTTAGGTGTAGTCTACATGTCTGTCATGCCAGCCAGACTGTAAGATCTAGCCAGTGAAGGAACTGGTCATATAGAGTTTTGGATCTCTCCTGAGTCTAGTACATTGCATTGCACAGAGTAGACACTTGATAAACGTTTTTAGAATTGAGTTGGTGACAGCTTGCTGTCATATTTATGTTTTACAGTTCATATGGGAAGATAAACCTACCGACAAAGACTTGTTATGGTTGGTTGCTTTTCTAGTGAAAAAGATATATTAAAAGCAAACTATATCTTCTCTTTGCCAATAATTTCTTGGTCATATGGCTGGCCAGGTTTAATGGTGCAAACCAAGAGCCTTGAAACAGTGAAACAAACTAGCTTATATAAGAATTTCATTTGTGGCTTAGGACTATTGTAATAATCTTGCCAAGAGATTTAACTTGTTGCTAGCAATATGGTCTCCAAAGATTGGCATTGTTTACTATTAGCAGTACATTGCTTATTGTGTTTTTTTCTAAATAATATCTTAATGAAAAGCTTCATTTTCTTTTAACTTAAGGCTGTATCTGTACACTTTAAATCATTTACTGAATGTCCCCTTTGTACCCAGTGCTTTGCTGGGTACAAAGCAAACACAAAACATACACTGAGGGGAGTCTAGGAGTGAGGGCAGTCATGGGCCCTGCTCTTAAGTTCATGGTCTTAAATACAGAGGATGACAAAGAATGATACCAGGGAGTTTACGTATGTGCCAAAGATATAAAGAGATTTTTTTCATGATGAACATAATACTCAAAAACATTTTAATCATCTTAATTCATTAAGATGCGCCCTACATGTTATTATTCTTAAAAGGCAGGTATGGTTTCTGTTTGTACTGACCTAACTATCACTGTTGTTAATATGTATGCCATCTCCAGATGGTTTTAGTTTTCTAGAAAACTAAGTATATTGATAAAGACACTTACATTTGCTTAAAAGTAAAAAAAAATATTTTTCATTTGGAATTTACTGAAAAAAAGAAAATGCTCAATTAAAAAAACTTACAGAGAACTAAGAAAAATGCTAAGAAAAATTATCATTCATATTATAGACCAACTTAATCTATGTAAGAGTTTAAAATCAATTTAAAAACTATTTAGAAACCTAAATTTTATGCCATAAATGAATGTGAAAACTTTAAAAATAGACTGTTTTTTGGGAAGTAGATACATTTAGATATTAATGTCTAATGGCTAACAAATAAGGATATAAAATTGTATTAAAAGCATTCTTTTGAGACTTGAATTATTATGGAAAACAAAATAGTAAGTTTAAATAATATTTAATAATTTTGGTAGTATTTCCTTGAAAATAATAAAAAGTAATTTCTAGCTTATAATTTGTTCATTCACAAATGTCTGCTTGGGGCCAGGAAAGGTCCTGGTCTCAAGAATTTAATGGTGAAGGGCCCTAGAAATTCCCTACTTCTTGAGAGCCTGCATTCTAGTGTCAGGAGATGGTGTGATTACAGATTACATAAATGCTTTCAATAAAATAAATATGATTATGTGGTGAATATAATGAGGAGGCCTAATCTGATAAGATGGTCATTTAGCAGTAAGCTAAGACCTGAAGGCTGAGAAAGAGCTCCCTCTGCTTCACATGTTATGGTTTATTATGTTAGATCCAGAACTGCTCATGCAAAAATGTATTTATGTTTTTATTAGAAAGTTGAAATCACATTTCATTATGTACCTAGCTTTCCTTGGCATGAACACAATTTTTTTCAAATGAATCATGTGCTTAATAAGGTGAAAAATATGCATTTTAAGATGAAGAGTAATTTACATTAAAAAATGAAGCTTGTAAAGTTCAATTGCCTATAATCTCACTAAGCCATTCTAAAGTGTACTTTTATTGAGTTTCAATGTGTTACAGCATGACTGCATAAAGAAGTACATTCTCAATGGGGAAAAAAGCAAGGTTTTAAAAAATACACCAGAAAGATGCTTTATTTAAATGTACTGACAGTACAAAGAAGGTTAAAGCTTGAATTTGGAAAAGAATATCCATTTGGAATATTAGATTTTCCCATAATGATGAATTTTTTTTTCATATTGTGCACTTCTGAATATAGCATTGGGCCAACATTATGCATCATGATTTCTAGTTTCTACTGTGTTATTCAGTCTCTATATCACAATAGAGTTATTTTTTTAAATGAGAAAACAATTATGGTAGCTCTGATGGGGTTTCTGAGAAAATATCTGCTCGGTATTTCTCATTGAGAAATTTCATAATATAACTTCTGCACAAGATGGTTAAATAAAGCCTGGGTAATAATACCACTAGACAGGTAGACTGTTTATATCACCATACATCAGATTGATGTCTCCTTCAAGGGCTATTTAAAATTTTTGAAAATTATTAGGGAAATAGAGTATCTAATGGTTTTTGAGCACATAGTTGTTTAGTTGCTTTTATTTTAGCACATATATAATGTGTCTGCTGTGTTCAAGGTACCTTCGTACAGTGTTTCAAGTCAGTGTTTATTTGTTATATCATTTAATCCCCAGAACAAATGTGTAAGGTAGGTAAATACTCACACTTCATACTCATTTTGCTAAACCACTAGATTCTGCTAATCTCCCCAAGCTTGTATTTCTGCATCATCCTTTTTTTAATACAAGGATTTAAAAGAGAAACAGCACTCTTTGAATTCTCTTAATTTCTTACATTGCTTCTGAAGACATGCCTCTGAATTCTTCCTCCTTAATGTGATTTGGATGCATTTTTTAACCTCTCAAGTAAATATTCTCATCTTTATATATGGATGCTCATCTCTCTGCATGAGTTTTATTAAAGTTTATTACAAAGAATACATAAAACAATGTGTATAGCACAATAATTACAGTGTTGATCATAAAGAATAAGTAAAATAATATATGCAAAAAAATAATTACAACAGCCAACACATAGTAGTTTGTAATTTCCATTTTCTGATGATGACACTGATGGTATGGAAAGCCATGTCATGTGATGGCATCGTAAACTCTTCCCACTTATTCGGTCTCTCTGCACACCATTTTTTTTTTTAATAATAACTTTATTTATTTATTTATTTTTATTAGTTTCTGCTTTATAACAAAGTGAATCAGTTATACATATACATCTGTTCCCATATCCCTTCCCTCTTGCGTCTCCCTCCCTCCCACCCTCCCTATCCCACCCCTCCAGGTGGTCACAAAGCACCGAGCTGATCTCCCTGTCTGCACACCATTTGAAATGGCTTTGGCATTTGCCTCTTCCTCTCTGTTACCACAGTTGAGTGCAAAGTGCTCTGGAAAGTTTAGGAATGATAATGATGAAGAGCATTCTTTTTGCTTAAGTACCCAGATGCTTTTAACATACTCACCTGTACCCTACCACCTGACCCCTAGACCGTATCTTTGGAGAACTATTCTATTCAAAGCCGTCTGAAATCAGTGTAAGCAACTGTGACTCAAACACTTGTTTTTCTGACAGTGTCTTTGAAAATGAAATGAATAACCGTGAGATTAGCTTATAAAATGAAGCACTTCTTGCCTCCGTGGCATACCTTCAATTGAACTCCAAATAGATTACAAATATATAAGATTCACAAACGTTTTCAAAAGGTTAGAAGAGTAGAATAGTTATATTCAAGAACACTGTTATCAAGGCAATATCACTTAATCTGAATCCATAAACCGGGTTTAAAAAAATACACTTAAAATAGCATTTACAAGATAGAGGAGTTTTTCTTGAGAAGAGAACAGAATATGTCTGGCTGTTGATAGACGGGAAAAAATTATTTGCAAATAAATATGCCTTCACAATGGATTGTGGGTATTTGGTGATTTAAGAAGTACTGAAAGGCCAATCCATGTATCTTAAGCTGGGCTATCTGTATTAGGCCACCTGTATAGATGGCCACTAGCCACAGGTGACTGTGAAGCACTTAGAATATTCTAATGCACACTGACATGTGCTATGAGTGTGAAAAACACTGGATTTTGAATAATTAGTTTTATAAAAATAATACAAAATATATAATTTATAGTGTTTTATATGACTGCATGATGAAATAACAATTCAAATATATTGAGTTAAATTACATATTATTAAAATTAATATCACCTATTTAATTTTTCTTCTTATTGTAGATCCTAGGACTTTTTTTTTTTTTTTTTTTTTTTGTGGTACACGGGCCTCTCACTGCTGTGGCCTCTCCTGTTGCGGAGCACAGGCTCCGGACGCGCAGGCTCAGCGGCCATGGCTCACAGGCCCAGCCGCTCCGCGGCATGTGGGATCTTCCTGGACTGGGGCACGAACCCGTGTCCCCTGCATCGGCAGGCGGACTCTCAACCACTGCGCCGCCAGGGAAGCCCGATACTAGGACATTTTAAATCACATCTGTGGCTGGCATGATATTTCTATTGGACAGTGCTGGTTTAGAATCTCGTAATTGTATTTGCCACTAACAAGCTCTTTGTCATGGTCTCAGCATCCTAAGTGTTCAGGTCTAATTGATTTCTAAGGTCCTTTCACTTCCTGAGTGTTCCATGGTTCAATTGTAAGTCTGGTTTCACACCCTTAGGGAAGTACAGTCCTTACATAACCCATGTTTTACTCAACTTGTCTGTTTTCTTGTCCTGGAGTAGTTTGCCTATATGGAGAACATTTTGGTAAAGATATTTTCCAAACTGATGTATTTTAAGAGAATATTTCTCTTGTGTCTAAAACCACTTGCATAGATTAATAAAAAGCTTTTAGTATTATTTCTGTGCTTTGAATTGTACCATGCCAAATGTAAAATCTCTAACTTAATCTTATCATTCACAGTACAGAATTAATGTCAGGTACTGCTTGTAATGACAGTCAAATATTACCAAAAACTATTTTATTAAACCTGTCTTTTGTATTTGATATTTGAGTCATTAATAAGAAATATTAGTTTCTTTGAAGGCCATAGTAAAATTAACCTGTGATGTAATTGTCTTAGGAGGTTTTCTTTTAATTCCCAATAGATTTTAGTTAATAAAGATCTGTGATTAAGACATTCATTGAATATTTAGTAGTTGTGTAATGGGGAAAAAATCCATCTACAGATTATATTACCCTCTGGCTCTGAAATTCAAAGACACCTAATAGATTTCTTAAGTGGATAATAATAAAAAAAATATTGCATGGGCTAAGTGCATGCCTATTGCATAATGTGAATTCCACTGCTTACTCAATGTCATTATTCAAAGGAAAAAATTTGAGAAGATAAATTGAAGCAATTAGATGAGCTAAAGTATTTGGAAGAAAAATGTTGCCATTAAGCTCCCTTCTAACCCTACTTTTTTACTTATTTCCTATTCTTTCACTTTTCAGTAAAAAATGAATGAATGTGATCCCTCAAACATCTGTTGATCATCCGGGATATCAGCACATGTACACTGGAATCATATGCATCAAACATGGTCTAATTTGGGGCTTAAAAATGCTAAGGTGTATGCATGCTCTCATCTTAGGAAAATACCTTTCTCTATGAAGTTGCGAGGTGTTAGATTAGATTCTGTAAGAGGAAGCAGACTGAGACAGAGGTCAATGTGAAGGATGTGCGTTAGGGAGTGCCCTGGGGACACATCCCTGGGGAAGAGAGGGAAGAGCGCGGAGTGTGACCGAGCGGGGAGCTGAGCTGCAATGCAGTCCAGACAGGCTTCTCAGCGGACTCCTTGGGATCAAGGCTGAAGTGGTCAGACCACTTCATCAAATACTTACTGAATGTGGGCTGCCCTGGAAGGGCTGTGACCCTGGGTGAGGTGGCGGTCTGTTGCCGAGGATGTCCCCGAAGGTGCTGGATTCTCGATGGTTGGAACAACCAGTCCTTCTTTAGAGGTTTTGGGTAATGTACACCGTGTCTGCCACAGAAAACATTTATATAATTTACAGCAAAGACTGTGGCACCTCGTTCTTCATGACATTGATCTCCATTTAATAAACGTATATTGAGAGCTCGTATGTGCGAGGCACTAGGCTCAGATTTCAGGATACAGAGAACGTGGACGGGATCCCTGAACTTATGATTCTGGCAGCTCAGTCGCACGAGTCCTCCTCCCCCAGCAGGTCCCTGACCCCATCAGGACTTCCACCTGATTGAGCCTGTATCTCGTTGTGACGCGTCTTATCTTTCTCATCCTCCTTTCTTCCTTCCCATTATATGCCCTGTGATCCATCCCTATAATCACTCCCTCAATTCCTCAGCTCCCTTCACTCTCTTGTACTGACAGAACCCCAGCTCTGGCTACATTAATCGTTCCAGAGCCTCACCTGAGCAGTTAGACGTGATTGGAGAAAGACACACACACACACACACACCCCTATGCTGACTTTTGTCACCTTGAATCCATGACTGTGAACCTCAAGTGAGCCCTCAGGGCTACCTGGCAATCCTATTATACTGTATTCCCCCAATGACTTCACTTTGTTACTGTCCAGATGACTAATTCCAGTGATGTGCTGAGACTTGTTTAAATACTAGCTTTCCAGTGGTGGGAGTGGGGTGGCAACCTTCATTTGTAACATTTGCTGATTTCTGTGATGCAAATAGGCTGATTTCAAGTTCCCAGTAGGACATCAGTGAAAGTGGAGTTGGGAAGAGATGTGGACACTCAGCTCTCTGGGGCTCCAAGGAGCCAGTGCCACTATGCTGAGTATATTCTCCGCAAGCAAGCCTGCAACCATCTCCCCTTTCTTCACTTTCAGATGATGACCTGCCTTCTTTCTTCACTGGAACATTAGAAGCAATTTGAAGAAAACATCCATATCCTCACACTACCGAATCCACCAACTTACCTCCTCCTGCATCTGCCCCCCGCACTCCCAGCTTCCCTCCTTCTGCCAGGAGGGAACTGTCCTTCCTTGTGGCCAAAGCTAAACCCTCCATCTGTGCTTCAGTTTCCATCCAGCCTCTTCTAGCCAGTGACTTTGATCCTGCAATGTTCCCTCCACGACCCTGCATCATTATTGCTTTCCTCTTCACAGGATCATTCTCATGAGCATACATACATGATGTAATCCACCACTGAAAAATAACACTCCTTACCAACCACTGAAAAATAACACTCCTTACCCAACAATCCCTACAGCTAACTTACCGTTTCTCTCTCTCTCTCACAGAGCAAAACGTAAGAGTTAGCTTACCTACTATCTCTAGTTTTTCTACTTGCAGTTTGTTTTGAAACTACTACAATCAGAGATCTGTCAAGTTCTTTTTTTAAATTTTTATTTTATATTAGATTATAGTTGATTTACCATGTGTGCAGCAAAGTGATTCAGTTATACATATATCTATTCTTTTTCAAATTCTTTCCCCATTTAGGTTACCAGAGAAGATTGAGCAGAGTTCCCGGTGCTATACAGTAAGTCTTTGTTGGTTATTTATTTTAAGTTTAGTAGTGTGTATATGGCAATCCCAAACTCCTAATTTATCCCTCCCTCCCACCTTTCCCCTTTGGTAACCATAATTTTGTTTTCTATGTCTGTGAGTCTGTTTCTGTTTTGTAAATAAGTTCAATTGTATCTTTCTTTTCTTTTCTTTTTTTTTTAAGATTCCACATATCAAGCTTTCACTTCTTGAAATGACTCTTTACCAGTTCGCCAGTGTCCTCCATATTGCCAAAGCTGGTGGTCAATTCTCAGTTCTCTTGCAAAGCAGTCTTTCCACATTGACCTTTGAACAGCTGGTCACCTCCCCCTTCTTGACTAGATTGATCCCTGCAGGAGCCTTCTAACTGTTTGCTCCCTGCTGCCTTCCATGGTCTTCTGTACTGTCTCCTCCAGACAGCAGCCTGAGTGGTATCTTTAAAACATGTCATGCCGTATTTTTCCCTTACTCAGTGTTCTAAGAATATAAATGTTGGTATGGTATCGTAAACCCATGACCTTGGCTGGAGTCTCCATGAGAAGGACAAGGCAGGGCAGGGTAACCAGCTCAGGATTTGCTAGTTTGAGTCATTCGGTGTGCTCTAAGCTGTAGGAGTAGTCCTTCATTGTCTGGTCCTTGGACTGAAGCCTGGTGTCTGGACCTCATTCACATATAGAGGGTAACAGAGGCCACAGGAAGGGATGAATTGCCCAGGAGAGTGTAAAGTGAGGAAGAAAAGAACACAGGAAAGTACTTTGGGGAACACTGACATTTAAGGAATGGTTTAAGGAAGAGAAATGCATAAAGGAGTCTTAGGAAAAGCTAGAAAAGTAGCAAAAAGGAGAAAATGTGAACTTACAGAAGTTAAGGAAGGGAAGGGTTTTCAGAAACCAAATGAACGGCCACAGTATATCAGTATTGCAGAGGTCCATGAGATAAGACCCGAAATAGATTCCTGTAGTTTGAGCAACAGACTTAGGTTCTTGGTGGGTACAGTGTGAGTGCAGTGGTGGGAAACGAGACCACAGTTCAACGAACTAGGGATTGTCACACTGAGTGAAGGAGGTCAGACAGAGAAAGACAGATACCATACGATGTCGCTTATATGTAGAATCTAAAAAAATGGTACAAATGAACTTATTTACAAAATAGAAATAGAGTCACGGATGTAGAAAGCAAACTTATGGTTACCAAGGGGGGAAAGGGACAGGGAGGGATAAATCGGGGGATTGAGATTGACACGTACATACTACTATATGTAAAATAGATAACTAATAAGGACCGACTACTATATGGCACAGGGAACTCTACTCAGTACTCTGTAATGACCTATATGGGAAAATAATCTAAAAAAGTGTGGATGCATGTATATGTATAACTGATTCACTTTTGAATCACCTGAAACTAACACAACATTGTAAATCAACTATACTCCAATAAAAATTAATTAAAAATAAAAGTAGAAACCATGAGGAAAGTAATTCTTTTAAGTTTAGCCATGATGGCTAAAGAGAAAGAGGGCAAATATTTTAAGGGAGATGTAACTTTAAGGAATAGCTTATTTATTTTAAGATTGAGAGACAAATACATTTAAATGCTGATGGCGTGGAGATGGTAGAAAGTGAGAGGCTGAAAATATTAAAAACAAAAATAGTGAATGAAGGCTTGAAGAGTCAGTAAGAAATGAGACAGAGAGCAAGAGTGGAGGAATAAACCTCAGTGTTCCTGATGTTCAGGGTCCAAGCCATGCACCTTACATCATGCTGGGTTTCATTTGAATAAGCTTGGAGAGGCAGCCATCAATGCTATTGGGAAGTCAGTCTCAGCCATTTTGGAAACTCACTCTCTCGCAGTTCCCAGAGTCCCAGATGCTGTTCTGAAAAGAGGAATCCCCCGAATCCCCACCTCTTGAGAAGGGAGGAAGCCTGGCCCTTCAGTCTCTTTTCACGTCAGCTTCCTTTTCACACTTATCCTAGATTATTTGCCTGAACCAGAAATTAACCATTTCCTCAGAGTTCCTCAAAAGCTCCTCTTTTAGTCTCCAAAGTATATGTAATATTTGTGCTTATTCTTTGGTCCCCAGAATCCATGCAGGACTTAGGTTGATTCCACATCGCAATCATTCATTCCCTCCCTCTCTTGGGACATAAAGGCTAATTGTCAAGACCTGAAATTCCAAAATGTCATAAGGTGGCTTCACTCACCTGGCAACCTTTTTTTTGTTTGTTTGTTTGTAAGCACAAAAGCATATTGTCTTCTCCAAGTACAGTTTAAAAGGTAAATCAAAGGCCACCAAGGAGAAACAGGATTATGTCTCTTACTGAAAGTAGCACAATAAAAATATAAGCTAATAGTAGGAAGCAGCCACATAGCACAGGGAGATCAGCTCAGTGCTTTGTGACCACCTAGAGGGGTGGGATAGGGAGGGTGGGAGGGAGACGCAAGAGGGAGGGGATATGGGGATATATGTATATGTCTAGCTGATTCACTTTGTTATAAGCAGAAACTAACACAACGTTGTAAAGCAATTATACTCCAATAAAGATGTTAAAAAAAAAAAGATGTGGTACCTATATACAATGGAATATTACTCAGCCATAAAAAAGGAATGAAATTGGGTCATTTGTAGAGATGTGGATGGATCTAGAGACTGTCATACAGAGTGAAGTAAGTCAGAAAGAGAAAAACAAATATCGTATATTAATGCATATATGTGGAATCTAGAAAAATGGTACAGATGAACTAGTTTGCAAGGCAGAAATAGAGACACAGGTGTAGAGAACAAACGTATGGACACCAAGGCGGGAAAGCGGCGGGGTGTTGTTGGTGGGATGAAATAGATAACTAATAAGAACCTGCTGTATAGAAAATTAAAAATAAAATTCAAAAATTAAATAAATAAAATATAAGCTAAGTCTTGGGTACATGTGATTAGGGGAAGAAAGTGAAGAACTTTGCTATATTATATCATTTCCTCTGTAACTAAAGATGTCACAAGTATCTGGTGAGAGCAAGTGGGCATCGTAAGAGAGGGGCATGGAGAAACGATTTCTTAACTAATTTCTATTAAGAAAAATATGATCAGGAAAAGGTGCCTATGGAAAAATGTAAGATTTCCTGGTCCATATTCATTTCCAGGAGGAGTTTATGAATCTGTGGAGGCACCTAACTGCCTGCTTTTGTTATTTTTTCCAACAGCACTTTGGATTCAGTGATGGTCAGGGTTTTGTCAGGAGTATGTGTGGCAGATAGAAGATGGAGATTGAAGATGTTGGCATAGATAGGACTGGTGCAAATGATGACAAGTATAGGCTAAATGTGGAAGAGAAGGAAGATGGAAGGGATCTGACAGATACGGAGACCATGAAGGAATCCAGGATCTGATGAAAGAGTAATGGCTGAGGGAAAGAGGGGCAAGAGATGACCTTGACAAGGTCATCTGGCAAGATGGCACAAGACTCAAAGGAACAGGGAGTTTAGCTGAGAGTGGGGAGAAAGGGACCTTGAAACAGGACCTTAAATACAACAGCTTTCGTAGATGAGCAGCTTCCCTCTGAGAAGGCTGAAAGGGAAGGCCAGCCTTCAGCTGGGCCCTGAAGAGAGACAGGTGAGGAGATGGGAGGTGAGCATTGGTGACTTTGAACTGGGGGGCTCACAGGACACTAAAGAAAGGCTTGGGGAAGGAGGAAGCTATGAGAATTTGAGCTAGATGAGAAAACATGCGGAAGAATGTGGAAGGAGTTAGGTAACAGCAGAGGTGACCAAGAACAGCATTTGACATGGGGGATCCCAACAAATGAATCTTCACTTCTCCTCTGGTCCTTAAGAGAATGCAGGGAAGAGTTGGTGTAGGAAAATGAGGGAAGACTTTGCTCTCTTATAGGGCACCTGCTATCCGATGGGATTGAGATTTCGAGGAATTCCAGCTCAGGTGAGCAGGTAGGCCATGGGATTATTTGCTTGTCCATTTTCTCTGTGTGGGGGTGGAAATAGTTATGGTCTTTGGGAATATAGGTCTATCTGGGCAGAATCATCCTGGTTTATCTGTTAGGGCACTGGTCCCAAGAAAGGCTGTGTTTGTGTTGGGTCCTTGGGATCTCACTGTGTGTTGGAAATAGCAGGGTTGCTTCTCAGAAAGTTTCTTTTCCAGGTATTTTGACTCTACTATAAATACTATTGAATTCTATAAGGATAGAAATTGACCTTTCTAACCTCTGTACTGTTAATTTTAGGGGCCTTGTAATTGGCAGTTGCTTTATGATATGGTGTCAAATGGTGGAAAGTTTTACCTGTGAACCTACCTCCTCTACTGACTCCCTTTAAACGTTTAATTATACACTAGAGAATAATTTCTTTATTCTTTCTTTAAATCCAAATTCACCATGCAGGGACAATTGTGTGTAGACTTCCTGGACGTTCACATTTTAATGACATTATTTTTCCGAGGTAGAATGTGACGGTTGAGGATACTGAGGAGTGTGGGGATGGGGTGGGAAATAATATGGGTGCAGAAAACAGAAGGCAGAATATTAAAGATAAATCAACTAGATGACAAAGAGTCTATACGTAGTGTGTGCCAGACTTTTTTCTAAATGTTCTACAAATATTAACATATTTAATCGTCATAACAATCACATGAGGTGGATACTATTATTATCATTCGCATGTTACAGATGAGGAAAATGAAGCATAGAGCAATTAAGGAACGAATCCAAGGCTGCACAGCTGAGTGGGCTGGAGTCTCTCTTGGGCTAATTGAGAAGCAGCTGGGCATAATGGTTCACTAATGCCATTCCTGACATAGTCGCTCATCCTGTTGGTTAATCAGTCTTGGGTTTCTAAGCAATTGATAAGGGCTGATGCAGAGGACTATTTAAGAGAACCTATAGCATTTGCATAATTTAGAAGAGAATTGAGAGTGATAAAACTGTCAGTGCCCTCTCCAATGGTGATCATGCAAGGCAGAGAAACTCAGTTACATCCAATCAAGTCTCCAACTGTAGTGTGGCGTTTTCATTAGTAGTGGCGAAGGCAGGCATGTACACATTCGATTTTTTTGTATACAAAATTAATGACACATTAAAATAAAGAAAACTTAGGCAGCGTAATTTAAAGCCTGTATTCTAATTACTTTCCTCATTATGTTTCAACATGGTATATTCCTAGATCACATACTGAGTGATGGGAGTCCGTGACCTTGTACTATCCCAGAAGGCTTGGGAAGATCCCACCTGGAATTAATATATTTCCTAGATCCTTTATAAAGTATTCTAATCAGTGGAATTTAATCTAAACAGACAATGACATTTAGTCTCATATATATAAACAGATTTAATGATTAAATTCATGTGATTTGTTATATGATACAGATGCAATTTCATATCAGTAAGGAAGGGAGAAATTATATATAAATGGTACTAGGACAGTTGGTTAGCCTAAATTAATACAGGTAGGATTTCTATTTAATTCCACACACCAAAGTCTATTTTACATCTAAACACAGTTTTCCAAATGGCATCATACAATTTAGCATGTAAAAAAAATGAAGATTGAACTGGTCCCCAGGATTCAACCCAAGGACACAGGTTATCCTATCATATTTCTAATTCATTACCATACAGCATGTGGTTGCTGATTCAGACTCTGATGCTCCAAGCTTCCTGGAGAAAACATCACAGAAAGGTAAGCTGAAAAGGTGGTAGTACCTAGAGCTGTAACACCTAGGGTCCCAGCCAGCTTTCTGTAGGTAGATGAGTGCTGAGGAAAGGGCCCGGATGAATCATCAGAGGCAGTCATCCCAGGACGGGCAACAGCAATCCAGTGCCAGGCCCATCAGGTCAGAGGCACTACTCATTTTCCATCCCTCTCTGTTTATCACCAGCAGTCTGGAATGGCAGTGAATGACCACTGTTGTGACACCAGAGATACAACAGTGACACTCAACATAATGTGGTAGCACAGATTCTTGGGCCTGAATGGAAATTGATGGCTCAGGGCTCTACATCTGAGTGTGAGAAGTTCTGGGAGAATCAGCAGGCTACTTAGGAGGGGGGGGGTTTCATGGATTATTGTTAAGAAGTCCCATAAAGGTTCTGGACGTCTTCCCAATTTGGTCATTGTAGGAAGTGTGCTTTTATTTTATTTTGACTTACAGGATTGTGTAATGACTAAGAACAAAGCGTTTGGAGATGGACTTGGAATTAAAGTCAAGCTCCACCCCTCCACCTCGCCTTGCTAGCCATGTGTCCCTAGGTTTCCTAAACTTTTGCCAGTATTTGAAAATGTGGCTCCGCCATTCTCCTCTTACAAATAAGAATCATTTCAAAAATTCAGTCTTTTCCTCTTTTCTTTTGCTGTTCTTTGAGGGAAAGAATTCTGATGTGGGTTTTTTTTTTATTTTTATTTTTAATTAGTTTCTGCTTTATAACAAAGTGAATCAGTCATACATATACATCTGTTCCCACATCCCTTCCCTCATGCATCTCCCTCCCTCCCACCCTCCCCATCCCACCCCTCCAGGCGGTCACAAAGCACCGAGCTGATCTCCCTGTGCTCTGCGGCTGCTTCCCACTATCTATCTACCTTACGTTTGGTACTGTATATATGTCCATGCCTCTCTTTCGCTTTGTCACAGCTTACCCTTCCCCCTCCCCATATCCTCAAGTCCATTCTCAAGTAGGTCTGTGTCTTTATTCCCGTTTTACCCCTAGGTTCTTCATGACATTTTTTTTTTTTTAAATTCCGTATATATGTGTTAGCATACGGTATTTGTCTTTCTCTTTCTGACTTACTTCACTCTGTATGACAGACTCTAGGTCTATCCACCTCATTACAAATAGCTCAGTTTCATTTCTTTTTATGGCTGAGTAATATTCCATTGTATATATGTGCCACATCTTCTTTATCCATTCATCCGATGATGGACACTTAGGTTGTTTCCAGCTCCGGGCTATTGTGAATAGAGCTGCAATGAACATTTTGGTACATGTATCTTTTTGAATTATGGTTTTCTCAGGGTATATGCCCAGTAGTGGGATTGCTGGGTCATATGGTAGTTCTATTTGTAGTTTTTTAAGGAACCTCCATACTGTTCTCCATAGTGGCTGTACCAATTCACATTCCCACCAGCAGTGCAAGAGTGTTCCCTTTTCTCCACACCCTCTCCAGCATTTATTGTTTGTAGATTTCTTGATGATGGCCATTCTGACTGGTGTGAGATGATATCTCATTGTAGTTTTGATGTGCATTTCTCTAATGATTAATGATGTTGAGCATTCTTTCATGTGTTTGTTGGCAGTCTGTATATCTTCTTTGGAGAAATGCCTATTTAAGTCTTCTGCCCATTTTTGGATTGGGTTGTTTGTTTTTTTGCTATTGAGCTGCATGAGCTGTTTATAAATTTTGGAGATTAATCCTTTGTCAGTTGCTTCATTTGCAAATATTTTCTCCCATTCTGAGGGTTGTCTTTTGGTCTTGTTTATGGTTTCCTTTGATGTGTTTTTATGGAGGATGGAGGACTCCAGAATCCTGCTGATGACAGCATAAGAAGCTGGCCATCTCTCTACCACCTGAGGGCTCATGTTTAGTGTCCTTCTCTAACCTGGATGCCCCTCTTGCCCCACCCAGTCTCACTGGGATGATGTTGCTTTGCTCCAAGCAGGCATAGGCATGGCATCTTCCAAGGACTGCAGAAGTCCAGATCTGCCCTTGTTTCTTCTGTCTTGTCCTTGCCTGTCTCCACCAGGCTAGTCCCTGGTCTCTCCCCTGTCCCCACCAGAAACGTATTAATCCTTCCCATAATCTGGATTCTTGCCCTGGGCCTTGACACCATAGATCCATTCTTCCCCTCAGGCCTCCGCCTTTCCTTGTATCATCAAGATTAATTATTGCACAGGGTGATTGATAGTCAATATATCAATTTCCCTTCCAGGGCAAACATCATCATGAGTTAGCCCAATGGCTAAATCATTAAACTTGGGTACATTTTGGTATAAAAACTTGTTAAGAGTGGGTTTTTTAGTCTCATCCATGATTACCTTGTTCTACTCAGATAATAACTTTGATTTGCTTACTAGCTGTCAAATATGTGATGAGTTTATACACATGATGCATATCCTGATTCCTCATGAACAACCTTCGTAGTAACTACCAATGTTCCCATTTTAAAAGTGGAGGAACTTAGGCTACAAATTTCAGTATTGTGCCTAAGATTACACATATATTAAGTATCAGAGTGAGAATTCAAACCAAACTTTTACTTCAAAATCTATGTTTTTTCTACTTAATAAAATACATTTTTCCTTATTACTTTTCTCACTTTTAGCTGCAATACATGTTTTCTTTTTATATCAAACATTTATAAAAGCTTTACTCAAAGTAGGAATAAATCATTATTATTATTTTTTAATCATAGAAAATGAACCGAAATTATACCTGGGTTTACTTGACCAAATACATTGATTATTTTAACTGACCTTATCAATTAAAAGGACAAATTCAATAGTAAACAATCAAATCTGGTTGTGAGAAAACTTCATTTTATTTAGATTAATTAATGAAATCTGAAGTCAAAGAAATCCACTCATAAAAGGAACTCTAGTTGAAGAGATTGTTTGAAATTTGGTCAGCATTAAAAAATCTGAAAAAGTTTTCACATAATGACCATATGTCAAAATCATATTTGTCCCATGTATATTAAAAGATTTTTCTTCTGCAGTTATTTACAACTTATTCTAAATATTTGTGTTTGAGTTTTTCACTAGAAGTGTATTCTTAATAAATTAGTAAATTGAATTGTTTCAAATATATTTGATGTTATATATTAATTTTTACATTAATTTCCAGTATATTCCTAATAAGAAATCTAAAAGATTTTGACCTTTAAGACTGCTGAGTACAGCAAAATGAGTGCCATTGTATTTTAAATAGTGTTCAAGGGAATGGAACAAAGTTACATTTGTCACAGTTGAAAATACTCCAATGTAATCTCTTTGATTTATTGACCGAAAGCTCCGTGGAGATTTTGTAAATCAAAGTTATACTCAGAGTGTTCAAGTTTGCTGTTGCATTTCTGATTCAGACAAAGATTTGTAATGTCACAATTTGGCCACTTTTATTTTGACCTACCATCACAGAAGATATTTTGATTTGGTATATGGCTTTTTATATGTGTCCACTCTAGTAAGTGGACAGTTTATATGGTCTGTGAAGCAACGGCAAAGTCCAGCGTGAAAGGAAGAAAAGAAGATATTTAAAAATTATATCCTACTACTCTGACAACGGAATTTTGATCATGAAGTGTCTAATTTTTAGTTATTTTATTTTTTTCATTTTTTTTGAATTTTATTTTATTTTATTTTTACACAGCAGGTTCTTCGTAGTTATCTATTTTATACATACTGGTGTATATATGTCAATTCCAATCTCCCAATTCATCCCCCCACCCACCCCTGCTGCTTTCCCCCCTTGGTGTCCATACGTTCTCTACATCTGTGTCTCTATTTCTGCCTTGCAAACTGGTTCATCTGTACCATTTTTCTAGATTCCACATATATATGCATTAATATATGATATTTGTTTTTCTCTTTCTGACTTACCTCACTCTGTATGACAGTCTCTAGGTCCATCCACGTCTCTACAAATGACCCAATTTCATTCCTTTTTGTGGCTGAGTAATATTCCAGTGTATATATGTACCACAACTTCTTTATCCATTCGTCTGTCGGTGGGCATTTAGGTTGATTCCATGACCTGTCTGTTGTAAATAGTGCTGCAGTGAACCCTGGGGTGCATGTGTCTTTTTACATTATGGTTTTCTCTGGGTATATGCCAAGTAGTGGGATTACTAGTTCATAGGATAATACTATTTTTAGTTTTTTAAGCAACCTCCATACTGTACTCCATAGTGGCTATGTCAATTTACATTCCCACCAACAGTGCAAGAGGGTTCCCTTTTCTCCACACTCTTTCCAGGATTTGTTGTTTGTAGATTCTGATGATGCCCATTCTAACTGGTGTGAGGTGTTACCTCATTGTAGTTCTGATTTGCATTTCTCTAATAATGAATGATGTTGAGCAGCTTTTCATGTGCCCCTTCGCCATCTGTATGTCTTCTTTGGAGAAATGTATATTTAGGTCTTCTGCCCATTTTTGGATTGGGTTGTTTGTTTTTTTAATATTGGGCTGCATGAGCTGTTTATATATTTTGGAGATTAATCCTTTGTCCATTGATTCATTAGCAAATATTTTCTCCCATTCTGAGGGTTGTCTTTTCATCTTGTTTATAGTTTCCTTTGCTGTGCAAAAGATTTTAACTTTCATTAGGTCCCATTTGTTTATTTTTGTTTTTATTTCCATTACTCTATGAGGTGGGTCTAAATGGATCCTGCTTTGACTTACGTCAAAGAGTGTTCTTCCTATGTTTTCCTCTAAGAGTTTTATAGTGTCCGGTCTTACATTTAGGTCTTTAATCCATTTTGAGTTTATTTTTGTGTATGGTGTTAGAGAGTGTTCTAATTTCATTCTTTTACATGTAGCTGTCCAGTTTTCCCAGCACCACTTATTGAAGAGACTGTCTTTTCTCCATTGTGTATCCTTGCCTCCTTTGTCATAGATTAGTTGACCATAGGTGCGTGGGTTTATCTCTGGGCTTTCTATCCTGTTCCATTGATCTATATTTCTGTTTTTTTTGCCAGTACCATATTGTCTTGATTACTGTAGCTTTGTAGTATAGTCTGAAGTCAGGAAGTGTGATTCCTCCAGCTGCGTTTTTTTCCCTCAAGGTGCTTTGGCTATTCGGGATCTTTTGTGTCTCCATACAGATTTTAGGATTTTTTGTTCTACTTCTGTAAAATATGCCATTGGTAATTTTAAAAAATTTATTTATTTTATTTATTTATTTTTGGCTGTGTTGGGTCTTCGTTGCTGTGCATGGGCTTCCTCTAGTTGCAGCAACCGGGGGCTACTCTTTGTTGTTATGCACGGGGTCTAGTCTTCATTGTGGGGCGCGGCCTTCTCATTGTCGTGGCTTCTCTTGTTATGGAGCACGGGTTCTAGGCATGTGGGCTTCAGTAGTTGTGGCACATGGGCTCAGTAGTTGTGGCTCACAGGCTCTAGAGCACAAGCTCAGTAGTTGTGGTGCACGGGCTTAGCTGCTCCGTGGAATGTGGGATCTTCCAGCACCAGAGCTTGAACCCATGTTCCCTGAATTGGCAGGTGGATTCTTAACCACTGTGCAACCAGGGAAGCCCTTGCCATTGGTAATTTGATAGGGGTTGCATTGAATCTGTAGATTGCTTTGGGTACTATAGTCATTTTCAGAACATTGATTCTTCCTATCCAAGAACATGGTATATGTCTCCATCTGTTTGTGTCATCTTTGACTTCTTTCATCAGTGTCTTATAGTTTTCTGAGTACAGGTCTTTTGTCTCCTTCGGTAGGTTTAACCCTAGGTATTTTATTATCTTTATTGCAGTGGTGAATGAGATTGTTTCCTTAATTTCTCATTCTGATCTTTTGTTGTTAGTGTATAGGAATGCAAGGAATTTCTGTGCATTTTGTGTCCTGCTTCTTTACCAGATTCATTGATTTGTTCTAGTAGTTTTCTGGTAGCATCTTTAGGATTTTCTATGTATAGTATCATCTCATCTGCAGACAGTGACATTTTACTTCTTCTTTTCCAATTTGTATTCCTTTTATTTCTTTTTCTTCTCTGATTGCTGTGGCTAGGACTTCCAAAACTATGGAATAAGTTGAATAATAGTGGTGAGAGTGGACATTCTTTTCTTTTCCTGATCTTAGAGGAAATTCCATTAGTTTTTCACAATTGAGAATGATATTTGCTGTGGGTTTGTCATATGGCCTTTATCATGTTGAGCTAGGTTCCCTATATGCCCACTTTCAGGAGAGTTTTTATCATAAATCGGTGTTGAATTTTTTCAAAAGCTTTTTCTGCATCTACTGAGATGATCATATGGTTTTTTTTTTTTTTTTTTGCTGTACGCGGGCCTCTCACCGCTGTGGCCCCTCCCGTTGCGGAGCACAGGCTCCGGACACACAGGCTTCGCGGCCATGGCCCGCGGACCCAGCCGCTCCACGGCACGCGGGACCCTCCGGGACCGGGGCACGAACCCGCGTCCCCTGCATCGGCAGGCGGACCCCCAACCACTGCGCCACCAGGGAAGCCCGATCATATGGTTTTTATTATTCTATTTGTTAATATGGTGTATCACATTGATTGATTTGCTTATATTGAAGAATCCTTGCATCCCTGGGATAAACTTGATCATGGTGTATGATCCTTTTAATGTGTTGTTGGATTCTGTTTGCTCGTATTTTGTTGAGTATTTTTGCATCTATATTCATCAGTGATATTGGTCTGTAATTTTCCTTTTTTGTAGTATCATTGTCTGGTTTTGGTATCAGGGTGATGGTGACCTCATAGAATGAGTTTGGGAGTTCCTTACCCTGCAATTTTTTTTTTTTTTTTTTTTGGTAAGTGGGCCTCTCACTGTTGTGGCCTCTCCCATTGTGCAGCACAGGCTCCAGACGCGCAGGCTCAGTGGCAATGACTCATGGGCCTAGCTGCTCTGCGGCATGTGGGATCTTCCTGGACTGGGGCACGAACCCATGTCCCCTGCATCAGCAGGCAGACTGTCAACCACTGCGCCACCAGGGAAGCCCTGCCCTGCAATTTTTTGGAAGAGTTTGAGAAGGATGGGTGTTAGCTCTTCTCTAAATGTTTGATAAATTTCACCTGTGAAGCCATCTGGTCCTGGACTTTTGTTTGTTGGAAGATTTTTAATCACAGTTTCAATTTCATTACTTATGATTGATCTGTTCATATTTTCTATTTCTTCCTGTTCAGTCTTGGAAGCTTATACCTTTCTAAGAATTTGTCAGTTTCTTCCAGGTTGTCCGTTTTACCGGCATAGAGTTGTTTGTAGTAGTCACTTATGATGCTATGTATTTCTCCAGTGTCCATTGTAACTTCTTCTTTTTCATTTCTACTTTTATTGATTTGAGTCCTCTTCCTCTTTTTCTTGATGGTCTGGCTTAAGGTTTATCAATTCTATTTATCCTCTCAAAGAACCAGCTTTTAGTTTTAATGATCTTTGCTATTGTTTTCTTTGTTTCTATTTCATTTATTTCTGTTCTGATCTTTATGATTTCTTTCCTTCTACTAACTTTGGGTTTTGTTTGTTCTCCTTTCTCTAGTTCCTTTAAGTGTAAGGTTAGATTGTTTATTTGAGAGTTTTCTTGTTTCTTGAGGTAGGATTGTATTGCTATATATTTCCCTCTTAGAAATGCTTTTGCTGCATCCCATAGGTTTTGGATCATCATGTTTTCATTGTCATTTATCTCTAGGTATTTTTTGATTTCTTCAGTGATCTCTTGGTTATTTAGTAATGTATTGTTTAGCCTCCATGTGCTTGTGTTTTTTATGTTTTTTTCCCTGTAATTTATTTCTAATCTCATAGCTTTGTAGTCAGAAAAGATGCTTGATATGACTTCAGTTTTCTTAAATTTGCTGAGGCTTAATTTGTGACCCAAGATACGATGTATCCTGGAGAATGTTCTGTATGCACTTGAGAAGAAAGTGTAATCTGCTGTTTTTGGATGGAATGTCCTATAAATATCAATTAAATCTATCTGGTTTATTGTGTCATTTAAAGCTTGCGTTTCCTTATTAATTTTCTGTCTGGTTGATCTGTCCATTGTTGTAAGTGAGGTGTTAAATTCCCCCAGTATTATTGTGTTACTGTCAATTTCCTCTTTTATAGCTGTTAGCATTTGCCTTATGTATTGAGGTGCTCCTATGTTGGGTGCATATATATTTATAAATGTTATATCTTTTTCTTGGATTGATCTCTTCATCATCATGTAGTGTCCTTCCTTGTCTCATGTAAGGTTTCTTATTTTAAAGTCTATTTTATCTGATATGAGTACTGCTACTCCAGCTTTCTTTTGATTTCCATTTGCATGGAATATCTTTTTCCATCCCCTCACTTTCAGTCTGTATGTGTCCCTAGGTCAGAAGTGGTTCTCTTGTAGACAGCACATATATGGGTCTTCTTTTTATATCCATTCAGCGAGCTTGTGTCTTTTGGTTGGAGCATTTAATCCATTCACATTTAAGGTAATTATTGATATGAATGTTCCTATTATCCCTTTCTTAATTGTTTTGGGTTTGTTTTTGTAAGTCCTTTTCTTCTCTTGTGTTTCCCTCTTAGAGAAGTGCCTTTAGCATTTGTTGTAAAGCTGGTTTGGTGGTGCTTTACAGACAAGCAAAAGCTAAGAGAATAATCTCTTAGCTTTTGCTTGTCTGTAAAGCTTTTGATTTCTGCATGGAATCTGAATGAGATCCTTGCTGTGTACAGTAATCTGGTTTGATGGTTCTTCCCTTTCATCACTTTAAATATATCATGCCACTCCCTTTTGGCTTGTAGAGTTCCTGCTGAGAAATCAGCTGTTAACCTTATGGGAGGTATGTATACCTATAACTTGTATATACAATAACTTGTATATATACAATATATATAATAACTTATAAGTTATTTGTTGGTTTTCCCTTGTTGCTTTTAATAATTTTTCTTTGTCCTTAATTTTTGTCAGTTTGATTACTGTGTATCTTGGTGTGTTTCTCCTTGGGTTTATCCTGCCTTGGATTCTCTGCACTTCCTGGACTTGGGTGGCTATTTGCTGTCCCATGTTAGGGAAGTTTGCCACTATAAACTCTTCAAATATTTTCTTTGGTCCTTTCTCTGTTCTCCTTTCGGGACCCCTATAATGTGAATGTTTGTGCATTTAATGTTGTCTCAGACACCTCTTAGGCTGTCTTCAGTTATTTTCATTCTTTTTCCTTTATTCTGTTCCATGGCAGTGAATTCCACCATTCTGTCTTCCAGGTCATTTACCCATTTTTCTGCCTCAGTTATTCTCCTATTAATTCCTTCTAGTGTATTTTTCATTTCAGTTATTGTATTGTTCATCTCTGTTTGTTTGTTCTTTAATTCTTCTAGGTCTTTGTTAAACTTTTCTTGCATCTTCTCAATCTTTGCCTCCATTCTTTTTCCGAGGTTCTGGATCATCTTCACTATCATTATTCTGAATTCTTTTTCTGGAAGGTTGCCTGTCTCCAGTTCATTTAGTTGTTTTGCTGGGGTTTTATCTTGTTCCTTCATCTGGTACATAGTCCTCTGCCATTTCATTTTGTCTGTCTCTCTGTGAATCTGGTTTTCCGTCCACAGGCTGCAGGATTGTAGTTCTTGCTTCTGCTGACTGCCCTGTGGTGGATGAGGCTATCTAAGAGGCTTGTGGTGCAAGTTTCCTGATGGGAGGGACTGGTGGTGGGTAGAGCTGGGTGTTGCTCTAGTAGGCAGAGCTTAGTAAAACTTTAATCCACTTGTCTTCTGTTGGGTGGGGCTGAGTTCCCTCCCTGTTGGTTGTTTGGCCTGAGGTGTCCCAGCACTGGAGCCTACAGGCTCTTTGGTGGGGCTATTGGCGGACTCCAGGAGGACTTATGCCAAGGAGTACTTCCCAGAACTTCTGCTCCCAGTGTCCTTGTCCCCACTGTGAGCCACAGCCACCTCCTGCCTCTGCAGGAGACCCTCCAACACTAGGAGGTAGGTCTGGTTCAGTCTCCTATGGGGTCACTGCTCCTTCCCCCTGGGTGCTGATGTGCATACTTCTTTGTGTGTGCCCTCCAAGAGTGGAGTCTCTCTTTCCCCCAGTCCTGCCTAAGTCCTGCAGTCAAATCCTGCTAGCCTTCAAAGTCTGATTCTCTAGGAATTCCTCCTCCTGTTGCTGGACCCCCAGATTGGGAAGCCTGACGTGTGGCTCAGAACCTTCACTCCAGTGGGTGGACTTCTGTGGTATAGTTGTTCTCCAGTTTGTAAGTCACCCACCCAGCAGTTATGAGATTTGATTTTATTGTGATTGCTCCCCTCTTATCGTCTCATTGCGGCTTCTCCTTTGTCTTTGGATGTGGGGTATCTTTTTCAGTGAGTTCCAGTTTCTTCCTGTTGATTATCGTTCAGCGGTTAGTTGTGATTCCGGTACTCTCGCAAGAGGGAGTGTGCGCACCCTAATTTTAAATTATATTCAGATATGCCTACGATTTCATAACAAATTTCCAGTACGCATTTAAGTGATTGTTTCGTTTTGAAAAAGGTACTTGTTGCTTCCCCATTGCAGACCCTGATGACAGGTAGGGTGGTGGCCCCTCATGCCACTGAGCCCAGTTTCATCGTTTTAGAGATTACGTGGTGTTTTTGTTGTTGTTTGCTTTCTTCCAGTTTGTATTTCCGCAGGTCCAGAGCTCATGTAGAACATATTTAAATCTATTAATCTTTCTTCAGGTACCAGAGCATGATGAATATGAAAGCATTTTGAGTCCAAAGAAATATGTGTTGTACCTGGGAAATGTGAATGAATCTGGACCTGCCAGAAGAAGCTCTAACCAGAACAGCATCCACTGGGGTGACCTCTTGAGACAGGTTATCTTCAAAGACAGGTAAAATCCATTAGAAAATTGGGTAGTGTGCAAATAACATCCCATGTATTCCATTTGGCCTGTGGGTCGGGAATGGAATAGCTCTGATGACAGTGACAAGATTTGACCTCATAATGACTTTCCCAAACCTATAGGTGAGATTTTTTATCATATGGTACCATATGTACTTTTTGATGATTTTTTAAAATTCCTAAGTTGTTTCAAAAGTCAAACCTTAATCTTGGATTTTTCTCATGTACCACTAGTCCTTTCAATAAAGTAACTTGTTGGACAAAGACTGTCCATTCCTCTCCTTCCTGAGGAGAAACGGGTTACAGAGTGGGGATAGAGAGGAGAGTTACGCCTTAACAGATGTGAACCTCCCGTGGTCCTCAGTGACGGCTAGCGTTCTGGTCCCCTGCCCAGAATGTCTGTGCTACGCTAGGCTTGAAATCTCCACATCAGTTACTGCCTGGAATTAAAACTTTGAAAGACCATGTTCGACTGTAAAGAACATTACACTCCAAAGGATAGCATTTAAAGCTACTCTGAGCTATCAACACTTTATATGACAGTTGTCAGATTACCACTGTAGCTGGCAAGGCTTTGGGTACATGAATGAGGAGAGGCGTGCTTTAAAGGGAATGGAGATAGTTCATAGCCACAGGCTTCTGTCACTCTAGATCATTCCCTTTCTTGCTCATCTGAACTTAGTCTTTAGCCACTTCTAATATTCCAGTTTCCTCTCACATCTACCACCATTTAAAACTAGGCCTCCAACTTCTTCTAGGCACCATTTTCTTTCTTACTCTGCTGTGAATCTCCCCCCAAACCTTCAAAAATACCCTCAAGTCATTCACTCTGTGGCTCTCCAATTTTATCTAAATTGGACATTTTCAATCTAACATCTGCCCTCTGCTACTTTGCTTGCATTTCTCTAAACTTTTTGAGAACCTCCCTACAACAGGTGGCGATCTCTCTCTCTGTCTCTCTGTCTATCTGTCTGTCTATCTACCTACCTACTTATCGATCTAAATTGTGGTTTCCAGTCTCATCTGTATACTCAGGCCCACTCAGCAGTCTTCATGATTTCGTTCTCCTGTTGTCCGTGGAGAAGTTTATTTTTCCAACTTTAATCATTCTTCTCATGGTCCCTATCCCAACTCTTCTCTCTAGCAGTATGTGTTCTTGTACTGCATCAGGAGCTTCTCCAGTCACCTTAATGTATTTCAGCCTCCACATATATCCACATGTACTCCCATTTTTACCTCCTCTATTTAGTTTTTATGAAAAAAGAGCCTGTCTACTTCAAAATAAAATCTCTTTACTTACATTCTAGTTCATATGCCCATCTGTATCATCAGAGACTTTTGTTCCAGGAATTATCTAGTCTTTATTACATTTTCAGACTTTCTCTACTGGTTCAATTTTCTTCCTGAGTGGCTGGAGTAGCTACCATCCACATACAGCCCTCCTCAGAGCTGACCACTTGCATTGTCAACCTATTGCTCTCCTACCCTTGCGATCAAGTACTTGAAGAGAGTCTGTCTGCTCATCTGCATTTTCAGTGTCCATTTCAAGTACTGTAATTTGGCTTCTTTTATTACTGCATTAACATGGCTCTTGCAGTGTCATCAGTGACTTGCTTATAGCCACTTCTTGGTACTTATCTTACTTGACCTCCTCATGGTGCTTTGCCTAATGGTTACACCCTTATTAAAATGGATTTCATTTTACAAGCCACTTGTAATCCTTTGGTTAATGCTCCAGCTATATAGCCAGTGAGGAACCTGGTAGAAATGCTCAATTCTTTTCCCTCCATTACCACCAAAATTCACTGGCATCCTAAGTACTGCTGATTGTACTCTGATATAATACCTTTCCTATACATCTCCTGTTCATCACCAATATTACTACTCTAGGTAAAAATATTGCCAACGTTTTTTATTAGCTTACTAAAATATTTTTCTAACTAATCTTCTACTTGAAAAATAGAAAGGATCTGACTTCTAGTTGAATGATTCTCCAAATGCCCACTGATTTTTTTGAAGATGCTGACCTAGTCATGTTCATCTCTAATTTAAACTACTCATGTTGCTTAAGCAATGGTTCCAAAATATTGGTCCGATGACCTTCTTTGTGGTAGATATTTTTGATTTCTCCAAAGCAATATCCTATACTTTATTATATCTGAACCCTGATTTTATTCATTTATTTTATTCAGATTGTGTGTGTTTAGGTATTTCATGGAAGCCCATGCCCCTTCTCAGAAACAAGAGATGAATACTGATCAGCAGTTATGGTAAATCCATTGCCCTCAACAGTGACTGGTTTAAAGTGGCTATATAAGGAAATCTGGGGTCATGAAACATGAGGAAGTATCTATTGGCAGGGGCATGTCTGCGAGAGTTTTCCTTGCCCACAGAAAGAGATACAGAGAAGAAAAAAGGATTTCTTTCATTGGGTATTGTTGTATGAAGATATAAACCCCAAGGCTGCTGAACCCATCTCAGAACTGAGAGGTAGAGTAGCTGATACACTGCAACGTGCAAAGCAGCCAGGTTTGGGAACCACTACTGGAAGAACATCTTTTTAAATTGTTTTGTATGGTTAATACCTTCTAAGATATGACCCTTGCCTACCTCCCTGCTCTTTCTCACCTCATTATTCACTCTGTAAAACAATACGCCTTCAAGTTATGTTAAGCTACTTGAGACATTCATCCTTTTTCTCATCCTCTAGCTCTTCCTGGAATGTGATTTTCCTCTTCTCTGACTTGGCAAACTTTTACTCATTTTTAAAGTCTCAGTATGAGCTTTTCCCTTGTGATTTCTTTCCTATTACACCAATGAGCAATTGATAACTCTGTTTTTGTGTCACTGTTTTACCCAGCAACAATGTTTTGATTATTTCATGTATGGCACTGTAGCCTAATTAGGTTTACACGCTGTATTTGCTATTAGGCTCAGAGTTTGCTTGGGAGTAGAGGTGGTGTTCTATTTAATTTAGTTTTCTTTTAATCCTAGTAAATTAACTGCATAGGGAGGTACTCATTAAAAATCTGTGGGGTAGCATTAAATTGAAGAAGAAACCAGAGCTCCTTCTATATGTCAAGGAGTATGTCAGGAATTGGTGGTGAAATGGTACCTAAGCAAATCCTTGGCAACCAGGAAATAGCTAGAAGACAGATTCCCCTTTGATTAACCTATGCTCATGAAAAACTGAAGATGAAAAATATTTTTAGATGAGACAAGATAAAAAGCTTACTCTGATGATATATAAATATACTCACTCTAGTAAAAGTGTACTTAGTTATTACATTTCATTTTTAGAAGAACATTTTAGAAATTTTAGAAATTTTAGAAATTAGAAGAACATACTGCTGCATCACCCATTTATGGTACTATAGTGGACAGGTTAACTTGACCAACTTTTTTCCTCCCAAACACCTAAAGTTATAGAAAAACTATAAAAAAATATATTGTTAAATGCATCAGTGAGCTACCATGAGTGTAAGAAACTGGCAGAATGTAGGCAAATATTAAGTCAATTAGGGAACCTAGGGTGGTAAGCAGAGCACAGAAGCCACTTTTAGCCTTGAAGGCATTTAACAAATCTGGTGAAGTCGAACTTCACTCTTCATGATTTTCAGGGCTTTCAGAACCAGAGAGAAAGTGCCCATTCAAGGAAAAATACTCTAATAAGAGCCTGTCTGTGATAGGTAGAAATAATGACCCCACTCAAAGATATTCATGTCCTAATTTCTGGAAACTGTGAATAGGTTATGTTACGTAGCAAAGGGGAGCTATGGTTGCTAATTAGCTGATCTTAAAATAATAATTATTAAAATGATCCTGGGTCATCCAGGTGGGCTCAGTGTAATCAAAATGTCCTTAAAAGTAGGAGAGGGAGGCAGAAGGGTCAGTGACAGAGCAGTGTAATGTAAGGAAGACTTGAGCAGCCATTGCTGGCTTTCAGATGGAGGGAAAGAAAGGTTCAGGGGTTCCAGAATCTAGGCAGCTGGAAAGGGCAGAGAAACAAATTTTCCTGTAGAGTCTCCACAAAGGAACTTGGCATTGGTGACATCTTGATTCTAGCTAGATGAAATCCATTTCAAACTTCATTTTCAACTGTAGAACTGTTGGATAATAAACATATTGTTTTAAGCCACTAGATTTCTTACAGTTGCCACAGGAAACTACTACATCCTCCTTGATACCAACCCTTTAGAGCTTGAATGTAAAGCATCTCTTCAAAGTAAGAGTGAGCTGGAATTATGCCAGCCACTTAATGTTAGCAATTGATGAATGAAAATAATAATCTCTGCACTTATTTGGTAGCCAGATCCCTACCCTCAGTAATGAATTCCTGATATGGGGTACCTGGCCCTAAAACCTTGAAGCCAAAAAGTTAATGTTAATTGGATGTGTTCTTGCACTGCAGAACCAAATACAGATCCTATCTGAGAGAAGCCACCTTTAAACTAAGCCTGGAAGAATCTCCACAATAAAGTCCCAAGAAATACATGCTCACTAACAAATAATATAAAATAAGCACACAGAAAAGCAGGTTACCTTGCATAGGTGTGAGCAGAGAGAGCAGGCCGAAGAGTTAGACCCAGAAAGTATCACGATTCAGGAAATAGAAGATACAGAATGCAAAATAAGTAGGTTAAAATATTAAAAGGCATAGAACAGATTGAATTCTGAGGAATGAGCAACATGATATAAAATTAGTAGACAGATCTGAAGGAAAAAGAATAGCTTAAGAGAGAATTGGTGAACTGAAAGAAATATTAAAAGAATGTATCCATTATTCAGCACAGAGATCATGAAATGAAAATATTAAATGTTAAGATAAATGGGGGAGAGAATAAGAAAGTTTATGTATGCAGCATGGTATGTAGTACAAAAAACTGTTGACAGCTTCTTCTATTCAAGACAGTGCACTAAGGTTTGTAGTAGGTATAAAGACATGCCAGACTTGGTCTCAGCTCTCAGACAGCTTTTGCAGGACTCTAGTGCAAATTACTGTAACATCTGGGAGCACTATTACTTATAAATAGACTTGGAATTGGGGTAGCAATGTCTTTAAGCAATTTAATACATGGGATAAATTTACGTTGGGTTTAAAATATAATTTACCAATATTACTCAGCCATCAAAAAGAATGAAATATTGTCATTTGTAGCAACTGGATGAACCTAGAGATTATCATGCAAAGTGAAGTAAGAGAAAGACAAATATTATATGATATCCTTATATGTGTAATCTAAAAAATAATACAAATGAATTTATTTACAAAACAAAAACAGACTCACAGACATAGAAAACAAATGTATGGTTACCAAAGGGGAAAGAGATGGGGGTGGAGGGATAACAGATACACACTACTGTATATGAAATATGTACACAGAGATACACTACTATATTTAAAATATAAGCAACAAGGATTTACTGTATAGCACAGGGAACTATATTTAATATCTTGCAATAACCTATAGCGGAAAATAATCTGAAAAAATATAACTGAATCACCTTGCTGTACACCTGAAACTAACATAATATTGTAAATGAACTATACTTCAATTAAAATATATATATAATTTTTCAATACGTAATTTGAGTTTATGCCAAGTAATTTTCTCATCTATCAGTTTTTAACATATTTTTGGCCACTTTGCTGTTATTTCTATCCTCTCAAAGACAGTGGGAAATACAGAGGGAAGAAGTGAAACTCTGTTAGCTTAATTGCATTGGAGATTGAATTTATTGACCAAAGTGAGTACTTCGAGTTATATATTTATCTGTGCTATTTCATTTTTTTCCTGTTATAAGAAAGTTGCCCATTATTAAAAATTGTATACTCATTATCACCTTTGATATATTCTTAGTGCTATTTATAGCAGTTGAAAAGAAAAAATGTATAAATATAGAACCTCTAACTAGTTCAAGATTATTATGATTTATACAGTTCGGTTTTTCATAGTAATTTGCAGGCATGAGGATGAATTGTCATAGAGAATGATAAAGTATACATTCAGCAAGCTAAATATAATTTTTGTGAATGTTGTTTTCTATCAGTCAGAATCTCTCTGCATGATATTATCTTGCATGTTGAATTCAGACCAGATATTTAAATGTCTCTCACTTAATTAAAAATCATCGTAAAGTACTTCCAAGAGGACACAGAGAGGAACAGCAGTTCATGATGGTTTCCTCCAACTTACAATGTATTGCAAAGGGCACTCTTACACAAGATTGCACACTCCCTGATCACCCTTCCTCTCAGAATCTAGAAGGAATCAGAAGCTTTGCCTTTGCCCCCATAGCTTTTAGTGAGCAACCCTTGTATACTTTTCGTGAAGCATTGCAATTACTTGCTTATTTGTCTCTGCAGCTAAACTGTGGGCTATACTCAGTGTTACCTATCTGTGAACTCCCCATGGTTTAGTCACTTAACAGGTACAGCAACCGACATATTTCCTAATATTTAAATCCACGTTCTTTACAAAATATTATCCTGAGAATTAAAATTTAATAAAGCTTTAATTTGGGGAAAATGTGTACGTACCAGACAAAAGAAGTTTTCTAAGTAAAAAAGAAAAAGAGAGTTAGTTCTAAGTTACTTTCGAAGAGAGGGAATATGTCTCAAAATTTCTTTTGGTGGTCTTGGATGTTCAGTAGCTGATTTGTTTGGAGGTTGAAGCAACCTTGAAGCTCACACACTATCGTTTTTTGCGATAGAGAGGGGATGTGGGAAAATCCAGGACGTTGAGAGCAAAGAGAGGAAAATGCCTCTGGATTACTTGAGTGCTGTATTTTATGAATATTCCTCTTTATCTGTGCAATACTTCTTGTATTGAAGTTTACTTTGGTATTATTAATATAGTCATACTTTATTTCTCATGATTAGTACTTGCGTGGTTTATCTTTTCCATCCTTTTCATCCATGTCCTTATATCTGTCTCATAAACAGCATGTTTATTGTAAATAACAGTCAAATAATCTCCATATTTTATTTGGAATGACGAGTCTGTTTATATTTAATATGATTAATGATAGGTTTGGGCTCAGTCCACCTTCTTTTTATTTGTTCCCTGCTTCTGCCATCTGTTCTCAGTTGCGTGCTTCCTAGTCTCCCTCTCTTGTATATATGCGTATTTCACTGTACCCCTGCGTTGGCTCTTTTGCTGCTTCTCTTTGTCTTGCATTCTGTGGTTACACGAGAGATCAGGTACTTATCACAGTCTTCTTTGAATTAATATCCTACTTCACAGTCACCAGGACAACTATGCAGCAATATTGTATGTTTACCCATTTATTATCCCTTTCTGGTTCTCTTTATTCCCTTTTTCTATCTTGGATCATGTTCCTTTGGCAGAAGAATGCTGTTTAGACTTCTAACAGTGCAGCTTTGTGGAAGGAAGTTACGAAGTTTTTATTTGTCTGAAAGTTTCTGTAATTGCTCTCATATGTCAAGGATGTTTTCATTGGGTGTAGAATTCAAGAGGAATAATTTTTCTGTCAGCATTTTTAAGTTGTAAATCTCTTGTTTTTTAGCTTTTATTCTCATCACCCTGAACATAATATGACTGTCTCTTCTCCACCCCCCAACCCCAGCTTCTCTATGATATGCACGTGGGTTTGTTCTTATTGTTTTTTATTTTGTCCTGTAAAGTGTTCTCTGAGCTTCTTGGACATATGGGTTGATGAATATCTTTATTTTTGGAAAAGTGGAAGAATCGTGGCCATGGAATTAAAAAAAATCTTTTTTCCCCATTCCCTTTCTTACCTCTGTATCTGTATCTTCATTGTTAACATATGTCTTATTGCATGGATCTCTGAGTTTCTGTTTTGTTTTTACCCTGTGCTTCCATTTGAATAATTTCTATGAGCCTATATTTGGGTTCACTACTCTTTTCTTCCACTGTGTCTAGTCTGCTTTAAGCCCATATAATGATTTTCTTATTTCAAAGATGCTTTTTTTTTTCAGTTGTATAATTCTCTTTTGGTTATTTTATAGATTTCGTACTTTTAGAATTTGTAGAATTCGTATCTTTCTAATCCATTTTGAAAAACATTTACTCTAAATTATATATATACACACACATACACACACATATATATAATTTCTTGTTAAATCTGAGTCTGGGTCATTGTTGGATCTGTTTCTGTTAATCATTTTTTCTCTTGATTATGGGTCATGTTTTCCTATTCATTCGTTGGTCTCGTAATTTTTTTTTTTATACAGCACATTCTTATTAGTCATCCATTTTATACACATCAGTGTATACATGTCAATCCCAATCTCCCAATTCATTCCATCACCGTCCCCACCCCACCGCCACTTTCCTCCCTTGGTGTCCATATAATTGTTCTCTACATCTGTGTCTCAATTTCTGCCCTGCAAACCGGTTCATCTGTATCATTTTTCTAGGTTCCACGTATATGCATTAATATGCGATATTTGTTTTTCTCTTTCTGACTGACTTCACTCTGTATGACAGTCTCTAAATTCATCAACGTCTCTACAGATGACCCAATTTCGTTCCTTTTTATGGCTGAGTAATATTCCGTTGTATATACGTACCACATCTTCTTTATCCATTCATCTGTTGATGGGCATTTAGGTTGCTTCCATGACCTGGCTATTGTAAATAGTGCTGCAGTGAACATTGGGCTGCATGTGTCTTTTTGAATTCTGGTTTTCTCTGGGTATATGCCCAGTAGTGGGATTGCTGGGTCATATGGTAATTCTATTTTTAGTCTTTTAAGGAACCTCCATACTGTTCTCCATAGTGGCTGTATCAATTTACATTCCCACCAACAATGCAAGTGGGTTCCCTTTTCTCCACATCCTCTCCAGCATTTGTTGTTTGTAGATTTTCTGATGATGCCCATTCTAACTGGTGTGAGGTGATACCTCATTGTAGTTTTGATTTGCATTTCTCTAATAATTAGTGATGTTGAGCAGCTTTTCACGTGCTTCTAGGCTGATAACTCATTGGAGTTTTGATTTGCATTTCTCTAATGATTAGTGATGTTGAGCATTCTTTCATGTCTTTGTTGGCAGTCTGTATATCTTCTTTGGAGAAATGTCTATTTAGGTCTTCTGTCCATTTTTTGATTGGGTTGGGTTTTTTTTAATATTGAGCTGCATGAGCTGTTTATATATTTTGGAGATTAATCCTTTGTCCGTTGATTCATTTGCAAATATTTTTTTCCATTCTGAGTATTGTCTTTTCATCTTGTGTGTAGTTTCCTTTGCTTTGCAAAGGAAAGCTTTAATTTGGGGAAGTTTCATTTTAAATTTCATTAGGTCCCATTTGTTTATTTTTATTTCCATTACTCTAAGAGGTGGATCAAAAAAGATCTTGCTGTGATTTATGTCAAAGAGTGTTCTGCTTATGTTTTCCTCTAAGACTTTTATAGTGTTCAGTCTTACATTTAGGTCTTGAATCCATTTTGAGTTTATTTTTGTGTATGGTGTTAGGGAGTGTTCTAATTTCATTCTTTTACATGTAGCTGTCCAGTTTTCCCAGCACCACTTATTGAAGAGACTGTCTTTTCTCCACTGTATATACTTGCCTCCTTTGTCATAGATTAGTTAACAAGAGGTGTGTGGGTTTATCTCTGGGCTTTCTATCCTGTTCCATTGATCTATATTTCTTTTTTTGTGCCAGTACCATATTGTCTTGATTACTGTAGCTTTGTAGTATAGTCTGAAGTCAGGGAGTCTAATGCCTCCAGGTCCGTTTTCTTCCCTCAAGACTGCTTTGGCTATTTGGGGTCTTTTGTGTCTCCATACAAATTTTAAGATATTTTGTTCTAGTTCTGTAAAAAAATACCATTGGTAATTTGATAGGGATTGCATTGAATCTGTAGATTGCTTTGGGTAGTATAGTCATTTTCACAATATTGATTCCTCTAGTCCAAGAACAGGGTATATCTCTCCATTTGTTGGTATCACCTTTAATTTCTTTCAACAGTGTCTTATAGATTTATGCATACAGGTTTTTTGTCTCCCTAGGTAGGTTTATTCCTAGGATTTTATTCTTTTTGTTGCAGTGGTAAATAAGAGTGTTTCCTTAATTTCTCTTTCAGATTTTTCATCATTAGTATATAGGAATGCAAGAGATTTCTGTGCATTAATTTTGTATCCTGCAACTTTACCAGATTCATTGATTAGCTCTAGTAGTTTTTTGGTGGAATCTTTAGGATTCTCTATGTATAGTATCATGTCATCTGCCAACAGTGACAGTTTTACTTATTCTTTTCCAGTTTGTATTCCTTTTCCTTCTCTGATTGCCGTGGCTAGGACTTCCAAAACTATGTTGAATAATAGTGTCAAGAGTGGACATCCTGGTCTTGTTCCTGATCTTAGAGGAAATACTTTCAGTTTTTCACCATTGAGAATGATGTTTGCTGTGCATTTGTTGTATATGGCCTTCATTATGTTGAGGTAGTTTCCCTTTATGCCCACTTTCTGGAGAGTTTTTATCATAAATGGGTGTTTAATTTTGTCAAAAGCTTTTTCTGCATCTATTGAGATGATTGTATGGTTTTTCTTCTTCAGTTTGTTAATATGGTGTATCACATTGACTGATTTTTGTATATTGAAGAATCCTTGCATCCCTGGGATAAATCCCACTTGATTGTGGTGTATGATCCTTTTAATGTGTTGTTGGATTCTGTTTGCTAGTATTTTGTTGAGGATTTTTGCACCTATATTCATCAGTGATATTGGTCTGCAATTTTCTCTTTTTGTAGTATCTTTGTGTGGTTTTGGTATCAGGGAGATGGTGGCTTCGTAGAATGAGTTTGGGAGTGTTCCTTCCTCTGCAATTTTTTGGAAGAGTTTGAGAAGGATGGATGTTAGCTCTTCTCTAAATGTTTGATAGAATTAACCTGTGAAGCCATCTGGTCCTGGACTTTTTTTTGTTGGAAGATTTTTAATCACAGTTTCAATTTCATTACTTGTGATTGGTCTGTTCATATTTTGTATTTCTTCCTGGTTCAGTCATGGAAGGTTATACCTTTCTGCGAATTTGTCCATTTCTTCCAGGTTGTCCATTTTATTGACATAGAGTTGCTTGTAGTAGTCTCTTAGGATGCTTTGTATTTCTGTGGTGCCTGTTGTAACTACTCCTTTTGCATTTCTAATTTTATTGATTTGACTCCTCTCCCTCTTTTTCTTGATGAGTCTGGCTAATGCTTTATCAATTCTGTTTATCCTCTCAAAGAACCAGGTTTTAGTTTTATTGATCTGTGCTATTGTTTTCTTTGTTTCTATTTCATTTATTTCTGTTCTGATCTTTATGAATTCTTACCTTCTGCTAACTTTGGGCTTTGTTCTTCTTTCTCTAGTTCCTTTAGGTTTAAGGTTAGATTGTTTGAGATTTTTCTTGTTTCTTGAGGTAGGATTTTATAGCTATAAACTTCCCTCTTAGAACTGCTTTTGCTGCATCCCATAGGTTTTGGATCATCATGTTTTCATTATCATTTGTCTCTGGGTATTTTTTGATTTCCTCTTTGATTTCTTCAGTGATTTCTTGGTTATTTAGTAGCATGTTGTTTAGCCTCCATATATTTGTGTTTTTTACGTTTTTTTCCTTGTAATTGATTTCCAATCTCATAGCACTATGGTCAGAAAAGATGCTTGATATGATTTCAGTTTTCTTAAATTTACTGAGGCTTGATTTGTGACCGAAGATGTGATCTATCCTAGAGAATGTTCTGTGCGCAGTTGAGAAGAAAGTGTAATCTGCTGTTTTTGGATGGAATATCCTATAAATGTCAATTAAATCTATCTGGTGTGTTGTGTAATTTAAAGCTTGTCTTTCCTTATTAATTTTCTGTTTGGGTAGTCCCCCACTCTTACTGTGTTACTGTTGATTTCCTCTTTTATAGATGTTAACAGTTGCTTTATGTATTGAGGTGCTCTTATGTTGGGTGCATATATATTTATAGTTATTATTTCTTCTTCTTGGATTGATCCCTTGATCATTATGCAGTGTCCTTCCTTGTCTCTTGTAACATTCTTTATTTTAAAGTCTATTTTATCTGATATGAGTATTGCTATTCCAGCTTACTTTTGATTTCCATTTGCATGGAATCTCTTTTTCCGTCCCCTCACTTTCCGTCTGAATGTGTCCCTAGGTCTGAAGTGGGTCTCTTGTAGACAGCATGTATATGGGTCTTGTTTTTGTATCCATTCGGCAAGCCTATGTCTTTTGGTGGGAGCATTTAATCCATTCACGTTGAAGGTAATTATCGATATGTATGTTCCTGTTACAAATTTCTTAATTGTTTTGGGTTTGGTTTTGTAGCTCCTATTCTTGTCTTTTGTTTCCCACTTAGAGAAGTTCCTTTAGCATTTGTTGTAGAGCTGGTTTAGTGGTGTTGAATTCTCTTAGCTTTTGCTTGTCTGTAAAGCTTTTGATTTCTCCATCAAATCTGAATGAGATCCTTGCCAGGTAGAGTAATCTTTGGTGTAGTTTCTTCCCTTTCAGCACTTTAAGTATATCATGCCTCTCCCTTCTGGCTTGTTGAGTTTCTGCTGAGAAATCAGCTGTTAACCTTATGGGAGTTCCCTTGTATGTTATTTGTCGTTTTTCCCTTGCTGCTTTCAATAATTTTTCTTTGTCTTTCATTTTTGCCAATTTGATTACTATGTGTCTCGGTGTGTTTCTCATTGGGTTTATCCTGTATGGGACTCTCTGCACTTCATGGACTTGGGTGGCTGTTTCCTTTCCCATGTTAGGGAAGTTTTCGACTATAGTCTCTTCAAATATTTTCTCAGGTCCTTTCTCTTTCTCTTCTCCTTCTGGGACCCCTGTAATGTGAATGTTGTTGCATTTAATGTTGTCCCAGAGGTCTCTTAGGCTGTCTTCATTGCTTTTCATTATTTTTCCTTTATTCTGTTCCACAGCAGTGAATTCCACCATTCCGTCTTCCTGGTCAGTTATCCCTTCTTCTGCCTCAGTTATTCTGCTTTTGCTTCCTTCTAGTGTAGTTTTCATTTCAGTTATTGTATTGTTCATCTCTGTTTGTTCTTTAATTCTTCTACGTCTTTGTTAAACATTTCTTGCATCTTCTCGATCTTTGCCTCCATTCTTTTTCCGAGGTCCTGGATCATCTTCACTGTCATTATTCTGAATTATTTTTCTGGAAATTTGCCTATTTCCACTTCATTTAGTTGTTTTTCTGGGGGTTTATCTTGTTCCTTCATCTGGTACATAGCTGTCTGCCTTTTCATCTTGTCTATCTTTCTGTGAATGTAGTTTTTGTTCCACAGGCTGCAGGATTGTAGTTCTTCTTGCTTCTGCTGTCTGCCCTCTGGTGGATGAGGCTATCTAAGAGCCATAAATTTTTATTGTGTGTTATTTATCGTATATGAAAGAACGGTAGAGACTGAAGCAGATAATATTTTCTTTCAGAAAGTTCGTGCACTTTCCTTTGCCAAGTGTCCAGATTGAGGGATTCATCTTTATGATCTACTGAAGTTTTGGACCAAGTCCTGATTGGGTTAATGACCATCAGTTTACCTCTGCTTTCACGTGTCTTAGTGAGAGCAGACTGCTTCTACCTGTACTATTAGATGATCAGATCTCCTTCTGACCAGCCCTCCTTCTATAAATGTCCTTTGGGGTAAAATTAGTGGACAGGAGGGACAACTCTGTAATTGAGATACCTTCAGATTCCTATCCATCATACCAGCAAATTCATCACTATTACAATTATCTTAGTTCCTTTATCAGCAAAATTTTTCTGCTTGAAGAAAGTTAACTCTTGCTCAGTGGCCTTCAGAATTAGCTAATATTTCATGCTTATAAGTGGCTACTTTTAAGGGAGAGTTTATCCGTCTCTGGAATTTTTTGTACCCACTGTTCTTCAGTGGCTTTAAAGAAATATATAGTATTTCATTTTATCTAGGCTTTTCTCAGAATTAAGGCAGAGTGATTTTTTCTTTTTTTTGGTGAACGTCCTAGCTAAAAGCAGAACTCTCAATGTAGTATTTTTGAAATTAGCCTAAATTGGAAAAATACTGACATTTCTATTAATTAATTAGTCCAATAAACTTTAATGATCACTGTCTCTATACCAAGTATTTTTCTTGATTTGGGGAATTTATCAATAAAATACGTAATTGTTGATATCCTCAAATACCCATGATCCATACATTTTAGTGGACCAGAATGTTGATTATTTGAAATAGTCAATTAATAGCATATTTACATAGTTTTTCCCTGAGGAAAAGCTATTTTCCTATAACTTTCACAATGGATCTGTAATATTCTGTAATTTGATGTTATTTTTTAATGCTGATTTAACCAGAAATTGTGTTATTCTTGCATGAACTAGGTTAGTTCTGATCAAAATTCCTAAGCCATGAATATCTTATTTAAATAATATATGTTACTCAGAAATTCAATATATACAATAGAGATAAAGGTTGAACTGCCCTGCTTATAGTGGATCTGGGGGATCTGAAACCTCACTTGCTTATCTTCCTTTTTCTGCCCTCCAATACTTTCTGCCTTGAAGATGCCTCTGAAATAGCTGCAAGGTTTCTCTCTGTTCCCAAGGTATATAAAGAGCATAATTTGAAAACCATTAAATAGATCATTCAGGCAGGTAAGGGATTTTTCTATTTCCTTTTTATGACCATTTTCTTCAAATTTCTGAGACAAATTAAATTCTTAGATGAAGTTAATGGTTGGTTTGAAATTAACTGCTGATATATATGTTTGAATACACAGAGTTATTTAATAGTTCTTTGGGGTTTTCTTCAAGCTCACCTTCATTGAATTATAGAATCTCAGGGGTTGGAAATAGCCTTAGAGATAATTTAGCATAACCTCCCACTCAGTGAGAGTCTCCGTTCTACAACATCCCTGACAGATGGTCACTTAGCTTCTACTTGAGCATTTCCCGCTATCGGAGTTCATTATTTTCTGAAACTATTTCATCTTGACTAACTCTGTTTATTAGAAATTTCTTTCTTTACTGATCCCAAACATGCATCATGGTGATTGCCAGTAGTTGATAAAAATTATTCACCCAATTTCCTCATCTCCTCCCTACCTGACCTGATTTTTATATCTTTCTTCTTAATGTACTTATATTCCTCAGTGTGCATTCTACTATCACAGGATTTATTTCTTTACTCTCAGTGGGGAATTGTGGAGAATGCATTCGCTTCAACAAATGTACACAGGGAATCAATGTGCAGGTAGACTACTCTAAAGGCCATCCCATAAGAATGTTTCTTAGGGCCTCCCTGGTGGCGCAGTGGTTGAGAGTCCGCCTGCCGATGCGGGGGATGCGGGTTCGTGCCCCGGTCTGGGAGGATCCCATGTGCCGCGGAGCGGCTGGGCCCGTGAGCCGTGGCCGCTGGGCCTGTGCGTCCGGAGCCTGTGCTCCGCAGCGGGAGAGGCCGCAGCGGTGAGAGGCCCGCGTACAGCAAAAAAAAAAAAAAAAAAAAAAAAGAATGTTTCTTAGATGCTCATGATCCAAAAAATCTGATACCCGGGATCCATGAGATGTTCCTAGCTGAGATCTTTTGAGTGGGCTTCCTTTCAGACTAATCTTATGATTTTTCTTTTCCCCTCCCTGTCCTCCTCCTCCTCCTTTTCTTCTTCCTTGTGTGTGTGAAAGGGGGAGGAATCTATTACATACAATAGTTAAATAATAAGTTATTAACTGAATACTTAGTATTAGCATAAGTTATGAGCTACCCATGTTAATCTTTCTTATTCATATTTTTAATGGAGGGGGAAGTAGGGAAGGACGTGAAAAATACCTTGTCGAACTTTCATTTGTACTTGAGCTTGCTATATCTTAAGCAGTTTAAGAAAAAGTGAAGCTTTCTAAATCCTCAGAAAAAAATTGATGCTTGTGTTGTAATTTAAGGGTTAGTGAAGACATACAGGTGGCCAAAAGGCACATGAAAAGATGGTCGGCATTGCTAATCATTAGAGAAACGCAAGTCAGAACGACAATGGGGTATCACCTCACACTGGTTGTAATGGCCATCATCAAAAAGTCTACAAACAACAAATGCTGGAGAGGATGTGGAGAAAAAGGAACCCTCCTACGCTGTTGGGGGGAATGTAAATTGGTACACCACTATGGAGAACGGTATGGAGGCTCCTTAAAAAACTAAAAATACAGATACCCTATGATCCCACTCCTGCACATATATCTGGAGAAAACCATAACTTGAAAAGATTACACCCCAGTGTTCACTGCAGCTCTATTTACAATAGCCAAGACATGGAAGCAACCTAAATGTCCATCGACAGATGAATGGATAAAGAGGTATAGTTATACAAAGGAATATTACTCAGCTGAAAACATTGAAATAATGCCATTTGCAGCAACATGGAGAGACCTAGAGATTACCACACTAAGTGAAGTTAGCCTGAGAAAGACATCTGTCATATGATATCAGTTATATGTGATAAAAATCTTTAAAAACTGATACAAATGAACTTATATACAAAACAGAAAGAGACCCACAGACACAGAAAACAAACTTATGGTTACCAAATGGGAAGGGGTTGGAGGGATAAATTAGGAGTTTGGGATTAATATAATACACAACTGTATATGAAATAGTCAGTAAGGACCTACTATATAGCACAGGGAACTATACTCAATATTTTGTAATAAGCTATAAGGAAAAATCGGAAAAAAAACATATGTATGTATAACTGAATCACTTTGCTGTACACCTGAAACCAACACATTATAAATCAACTATACTTCAATATAAATACATAAGTAAAGTTTGAAAAAAGATTACTAGAACATCTAAAGTTTAGACAGCTATCCTTGCTAATGGTAGCTAAAGATAGAAAATGCCATACAAACTCCAGAGACATCTGACCATTTTTTATTATGATGTCTTCATGTGGAACGCCCTCCTCATTTACTTCTAACTGTTCCACGTCTAACTATGCCTGTGAATCTGTGCGAGCCCTAATATTTCCTTAATACTTTTCCTGAATAGTATAATTTCCAATGAGCTCAGCTTCTCCACGTCCCATATTTGTAGTTTAAAAACACTTATTGAGGGCCTCCCTGGTGGCGCAGTGGTTGAGAGTCCGCCTGCCGATGCAGGGGATGCGGGTTCGTGCCCCGGTCTGGGAGGATCCCATATGCCGCGGAGCGGCTGGGCCCGTGAGCCATGGCCGCTGGGCCTGCGCATCCGGAGCCTGTGCTCCGCAACGGGAGAGGCCACAACAGTGAGAGGCCCGCATACCGCAAAAAGAAAAAAATAAAAAAACAAACAAACAAACAAAAAAAACACTTATTGAATAATTAATGGTTTGCCAAGCTTTGTATCAGGCACCAGAAATAAAATGATGAAAATGCAGTGTTCAAACAGCTGAAATTTAGAGGGGAGGACGAAGGCAATCAAAAATTACAAAATAGTGTGGAAATGCTATGACGGAAATAAGCATGGGGCTGTTTTTGTGAAGAGTCAAAGGACACTCAGTCTTCTCGGCGTGTGTTTCTGGCAGATATGGAGTGATCTGGTGTCATGGTGCCAGGGAAGAAGTCTTGTGTCCTGCAGTGCTGTGCAAGTTCTCATTATATTGTGACCGTTTATTTATATGTCATTTTAATACATTAGTGCTATAGCAGTATATTAGTGGTAGTGGTCATTAGAAACTCCCCCCCCCCCATATCCCCATATGAGTTCAACTGGTAGGTTATCTTTTTATCTCTGGAGGCCTTCAAGCTATGTTTGCAAACATATTAAGCATTGGATATAACATGAAAAAGAAAACCTCCAAAGTCCCTTCCAAAAATAAGCAACTGTACTTTTTCAATTACATATTAAACTTTTTAGCTTTTGATTCGTACTATTCTCCAAGATTTTTGTTAGACTGAACAATTGTTATTTGACCCAGCTTTGCTAAAGTTGTTGTTTTGTTTTTAAATGTCTTCCGCTTAATTTTATGACCGTGCCAGTTTTTCCTTTTCTTGTTGATGTTTATGCTTCTCAGATACTTGTTATCAGTGATCACAATTTTAGATGCCTTTCACCCAAGCCATACATATCTAAGGACTTAATCTAATTTATGAATTACTTATTCTTCCAAAGTCTGTTGTGCCCTCTGAAATTCCTTCAGGTCTTTTCCAACTTCCTGGTTTTGAGATGCCTAGTTGAATATATTGCATCTCATTTACATTTACTGTGTATTTTGCATATGGCTTCCTGTCTTGTAGTTGCTTAATTTGGTTCTATTTCGCCGTAGCTTCCAAGTCAATGTGCACAGATGAACAGGCATTTCTAAGACAGATGGTGCCAAATAACTATTATACTTTACTCATATTGAATCCCAGGTTAAAATGACAAAACTAAGTAATAGCCAATGTAAGAAATTTAAAAACTAATTCATAGCTACTAGCTAACTCATGCATAATCAGATCATTATACAGAAATGTTTTATATTATATTCACTGGAGTTCTCAACACTATTTCGCTGAAATCACACTATATCTCCACAAATATTTGTTGTGCTCATTTAACCATATATAAAAAGTACAAGTTAAGCTGAAACATCTTTTATTTCCTATGGTATAACCTCTACTCAGGAACGCCCCTTCAAACAAAAGATTTAAAATTTAAAATGTGTTTGCCAACATTTAAAATTCCCCAAAGCTCAGATTAATTACCAAATGCTCCTGCAACCTCTGCAGCAGCAGTACCCTGAGCTGCACAGACCTTATTTTGTACAGAATTGTCATGTTTTTGAAGTTTGTGAACTCTATGTAGACTTCTTATGCACAGGATTCTGGCTAATTCATGAAAAGTTCATTTTGCAATAATTAAATGTTAGTCTAGGACTATAGTCAACAAACTGTTGAAAGTGTTGGAAATTATCAAGCAAATTCGACCAGTATAAGTGAATAGCATAATTAATTTATATGACTTTCTTTAAAGGGAATTTAATTCATAATGAGACTTGCTCAGTCACTCAGTGTCATAGTAATTAACATCTACTAATTCTCATAACAGTAAACATTTATTACTTTCTAAGTAAACATTTATTACTTTCTACTGTCAGGGAGCATTGTGATGACATATGTCATGGTCCATTGCGATGATAATGGCATTGAGCATTGTGATGCCAAATGTAATGGAGGATTGGGATGACAAATAAAATGGAGCATTGTGATGACTAGGGCTTGGAGCACTATGATGATTGATGAATGCTTATTTTGTTGCTAAACATTTTCCTTTCTGATGGTTCTTTAAGATTCAAACCTTTACATGTACTAACATTTACATTTAGTGGTTCACTAAATATTTTATAAGCTATCAAGAAATGTACTTGAGGACTTCCCTGGTGGCGCAATGGTTGGGAGACTGCCTGCCGATGCAGGGGACACAGGTTCGTGCCCCGGTCTGGGAAGGTCCCACATACCATGGAGCGGCTGGGCCCGTGAGCCATGGCCGCTGAGCCTGCGCATTCGGAGCCTGTGCTCTGCAATGGGAGAGGCCACAGCAGTGAGACGCCCGTGTACCGCAAAAAAAAAAAAAAAAAGAAATGTACTTGAAATGAATGACTTTTCTGTGTTGTACAAAGTTTCCACAGGTTATATGCTTTTTTTTTAATTAACTAATTCAATTTATTTTTTCTTGGCTGCGGTGCGTCTTCACCGCTGCACACGGGCTTTCTCCAGCTGCAGCGCGTGGGGACCACTCCTCATTGCGGTGCACGGGCTTCTCATTGTGGTGACTTTTGTTGTGGAGCACGGGCTCTAGGTGTGCAGGCTTCAGTAGTTGTGGCACGCAGTCTCAGTAGTTGTGGCGCACGGGCTTAGTTGCTCTGCGGCATGTGGGATCTTCCTGGACCAGGGCTCAAACCTGTGCCCCCTGCATTGGCAGGCGGATTCTTAACCACTGCGCCACCAGCGAAGTCCTGTTATATGCTTTTTGAATAAGTTATTCCACTAAATGGTTTAAGAGAAATGTTAGAGTCCGTTAGAATTAAATCAAATAGGCGTAAAGACTATCCCAAGTACTGAGTGAGGATCTAATGGGAAGTGTGGAATGGAAGTCTTCAAGGTTGGAGAAGGTGACTACTACAGCAGGGAAACCAAGATGTTACTTTTGAAAGATTATGTGAATTTCAATTTTTTGTTATGAATTTAACTATTTAATTCTACCCTCGTATTCAACTTGATGTCAGATTTTATACAGATAGATGTCATATGATTTTATTATTGAGCAACCACTTAATTTGTTTGATACCTCCCCTCCAATGATTATTTCTGAGTTGTAGAGCAGGTTCCTTGGCAAATTTGAACCCAGATCTTTTATTTCCAAAGCCTCTAATGGAGTTGCCTGTTAATGTGACAACAGTGCCTAATAGAAATGGGATAATGTCTAAATATTGATTGTGATGTCTGTCACAGCTTTTGAAGTACTTCTGTTTAATTCAGTTTAAAGAAATAAGGAGTTAGGAACTGGCAGATGAAGAGAGGGCATTTAATTTTGAAACATAATTCATCATATTTACGTGTAATATTAAAAATGAGAACTTAAGAAAATTATAGTCATAGTATTAATAGTGTTGAATTGTAAAACCATTGCTGTTATACCCATAATATACGTACCTCTGAGCATTCTATACTTCCTAATGGGATATTTTTTAGTGGTTTCAGCAAGCTGACAAAATAGGAGATTTCCACTGTTATCCCTCCTAGAACATTAAGTTTTGACAACCACTTATGGAGAAAAGTACTTTTGTGGGTGTCCAGGAGTCCAGTGGAGAAGTTATAGCATGCTGTTGGAGAAAAAAAACTCAAGACAGTTGACGAGGGTAAGAATAATTTCACTTTACATGCATCACCCCTCTGCCAAGGCAGCACAGCTCAATGATGAGGGAAACCCCCTCAGACCCCAGTTCCTCCCACAGAGGAAAGTGAGTGCATTGTGAGTGAGCACCTGGCCTCCCCAGGTGTGCAGGACACAGCCCAAGATGCCCACTTCTTTTTTTTTTTTTTAAAGGATCTTTTTTCTTTTTTTAGATGTTGGGGGTAGGAGTTTATTAATTAATTAATTTATTTTTGTTGTGTTGGGTCTTCGTTTCTTTGCGAGGGCTTTCTCTAGTTGTGGCAGGCGGGGGCCACTCTTCATCGTGGTGCGCGGGCCTCTCACTGTCACAGCCTCTCTTGTTGAGGAGCACAGGCTCCAGACGCGCAGGCTCAGTAGTTGTGGCTCACGGGCCTAGTTGCTCTGCGGTATGTGGGATCTTCCCAGACCAGGGCTCGAACCCGTGTCCCCTGCATTAGCAGGCAGATTCTCAACCACTGCGCCATCAGGGAAGCCCCCAAGATGCCCACTTCTTTCACACCTCACCAAGAAAATTGAGGTGATGGGCACAGCTGAGAGATGGGGAGAGGCTGGAAGCACAGCAGTCAGGACTCAGAACTCATCGGGGGACTGTGGAAGTGTCACGGACTCCATCAAGAAGACCATCAATGAGCTGTTTGGGATACCTCTCCTGTGGAGCCCCCAGCTGGCCCAGGGGCAATCCTAATGCTCCACGTGCCTCACCCCCTCCTGCCTCGTGGCTGACCCCCATGCACCCCGACAGATGGTCAGAGCAAGCCTTTGTAGGTGGAGTGTGAGCACACGCAGAAAGCCTGGCCAGCTCTCAGAATTGGGAGCAAACACACAAGCTTGAGCATTTCAGGGAACTGCTCCAGGGGACCCACATGGAAGGCTCTCAACACTTGGCCTGGCTTTGCAGGATTTAGAGGAGGCATAGACTCTTAAAAACTCCCCCCTGCAAGAGGAGACAAGAGGTGTGGAGCAGGCACATCCGTAGAAGAAGTCTGAGAGAGCCTCAGAATCTTTAGCTGAGCTGACTGGTGAAGTTATTTTTCTCCTAAAGCCAGTCAGTAAAGACTAGAGGAGGTGACTGCTTTTCCAAATATGAAGACAGCAATGCAAGGTTCAAGGAATACTGCAAATCAAGGAAACATGATACCACCAAAGGAACACAATGATTTTCAGTAACCACTCCCAAAGAAATGGATGTCTATGAATTGCCTGACAAAGATCTCAAAATAATTGTTTTAAGGAAGCTAGAGAGCTATGAGAGAACATAGACACCTCCACAAAACGAGAAAAACAATATATGAACAAAATGAGAAGTTCAACAAGGAGATGGAAATCATAAAAAAAGAAAAAAACCCAGAAATTCTGGAGCTGAAGAATACAATGAATGTATGTGACAACATAAAAACTAATAAAAGTGTAAAGCTAACTGGTAAAGGTAAGTATACTGTCGCATTCAGAACTCTAATACTGTAGTTGTGGTATGTCAATCCCTCTTAACTGTAGTATAAAGATTAAAAGAATAAAGTATTACAAATAACTATAATAACTTGTTAATAAATATACCATATAAAAAGTTACAAATTTTTATATCAAAATATAAAATAAGGGAGGAGGTAAAAGGGTAGAGTTTTTGTATGTGACCAAAGTTAAGTTGTTATTAACTTAAAATTAACATATAAGATGTATTTTATAAACCTCATGGTAACCGCAAAGCACAAACCTATAGTGGGTACATAAAAGAGAAGGGGAAAGAAAATAGAATACCATTAAAGAAAATCATCAACTCAAAAGCAAGACAGAAAGAGAAGAAGAAAGGGAGAAAGAAATATAAAACAGCCAGAAAACAATGAAAAGAATGTCAATAGTAAGTCCTTACCTATCAATAATTACTGTACATGTAACAGGATCAAACTCTCAATCAGTATTTATAGAGCAGCTAAATACATAAACAAACAAAAAACAAGACCCAACTATATGCTGCCTATAGGAGACTCACTTCAGCTTCAAGACACACATAAGCTGAAAGTAAATGGAGGGAAAAAGATTATTCCATGCAAGAGACAAGCAAAAGATCAGGGGTAGATCTGTATATATTGGACAAAATAGATTTTAACAAAGTCTATAACAAAAGATAAAGAAGGCTGTTATATAGTGAGAAAGGGGTCAACTCATCAAGTGGATCTAACAATTTTAAATATATGTGTACCCAACATCAGAGCACTTAATTATATAAACAAATTTTACTGGGTATGAAGAGAGAAACAAACTTTTTTTCTGACTATAATGATATAAAACTAGAAATCAATAACAAGAAGAATCATGGAAAATTCACAAATATGTGGAAATTAAGCAGTACACTCCTGAATAACCAGTTGGTCAAAGAAGAAATCAAAAAGGAACTCTAAAATATCTTGAAACAAATGAAAATAGAAACACAACATACCAAAATTCATGGGGTACAGAAAAGCAGTTCTAAGAGGGAAATTTATAGCAATAAATGCCTCCATTAAGCAAAGAGAAAGATCTTAAACGACCTAACTTTATAACTCAAGGAATTAGAAAAGGAACAAACCTAGCCCCAAGTTAGCTGAAGGAAAGAAAAAAAATTAAGAGCAGAAATAAATGAAATAGAGATCAGAAAAATAATACAAAAGATTAATGAAACAAAGAGTTGTTGGTTTTTTTTGCGGTATGTGGGCCTCTCACTGTTGTGGCCTCTCCTGTTGCGGAGCACAGGCTCCAGACACGCAGGATCAGTGGCCATGGCTCACGGGCCCAGCCGCTCTGTGGCGTGTGGGATCTTCCTGGACTGGGGCACGAACCCGTGTCCCCTGCATTGGCAGGCAGACTCTCAACCACTGTGCCACCAGGGAAGCCCCTAGAGTTGTTTTTTTAAAAAAATAAAATTGACAAATCCTTGACTAGCGAAGAAAGAAAGAGAGGGTACTCAATAAATATAAATGAAAGAAGAGGTATTACATGGATAGCACAGAAATACCATGTATCATGAGACTACTAGGAACAATTATATGCCAACAAATTCAATAACCTAGAAGAAATGGATAAATTATTAGAAACATATAATCTACCAAGACTGAATCATAAAGAAATAGAAAATAGAACAGACCAATAGTGAGTGAGGAGATTGAATCATTAATCAATTATCTCCCAAGAAAGAAAAGTCCAAGACCAGATGGTTTCACTGATGAACATTTCAAAACATTTAAAGAAAAATTAATACCACAACTTCTCAAATTCTTTCAAAACATTGAAGTGGTGGATCACTTCCAAACTCATTTTACAAGGCCAGCATTACCCTGATATTAATGCCAGATGAGGACACTACAATAAAAGAAAATTATAGGCCAGTATCCCTTTGAACATGGATACAAAAATCCTCAACAAATTACTGGCAAACCAAATTCAATATCACATTAAAATGATCATACACCATGATCAAGTGGGATTTATCCTTGGGATACAAGGATGATTCAACATACGCAGGTCAATAAATGTGAGCATCACCTTAATAGAATGAAATAAAAATGATTTGATCATCTCAGTAGACACTGAAAAAGCATTTGAGAAAATCCAACATCCTTTTATGATAAAAACTCAAAACAAATTAAGTATAGAAGAAATGTACCTCAACATAATGAAGCCTGTACACAACAAACCTATAGTTTACATCATACTCAATTATAAAAAATTGAAGATTCTTTCTCTAAGATGAGGAACAAGACATGGCTGCCTACTTTTGTCACTTATATTGAACTTAGTACTGGGAGTCCTAGCCAGAGTAATTTGGCAAGGAAAAGAAAGAAAAGTCATTCAAGCAAAAAGGGAGAAATAAAATTGTCTCTGCTTGCATATGACATAATCTAACATACAGAAAATCCTAAAGACTCCACTGAAAGCTATTGGAATAAATGAATTCCATAAAGTTGCATGATATAAATCAACATACAGGATCTGTCGTGTTCCTATACATTAACAACAAACTGTCCAATAAATAAATTCCAGAAAACAATCCCACTTATAACAACATCACAAAGAATACTCTAATTAGGAATAAACGTAACCAAGATGTGATTGATCTCTACAAGGAAAGCTTTGAAACATTGATGAAAAAATTGTAGGAGACAGAAATGAGTGGGAAGATATCTCATGTTTATGGACCAGAAGAATTAATATGGTTAAAATGTCCATACTATCCAAAGCCATCTACAGATTTAATGCAACCTCTACCAAAATTTCAGTAAAACTGGAAAAAAGAGGGGCAGAAGGAGATTACACACGCCAAGAGAAGGCAGTGTGAAGATGGAGTCAGAGATTGCAGTGATGGCTACAGCCAAGGCACGTGGCTTGTGTGCCGCGGACTGCATTTCACATAGCATCAAAAGAGGTGAAGTTAGAAAGAATTGGCCAGTTTGCAAGCAAGAATGAAAAGAAAGAGAGAATATTTAGAAATGGGGCTTGACAAAGGCAACTGCTTTCTAAATCCCAACAGTAAGAGAGTATGAGAAACACTTTAGAAAACTTGGAGTCACCATTGCTTATTGAAGATCAACCTTTTGTCCAAGACCAAGTTAAGAATATAGATTCCACACTTAATGTAAATTATTCTCAATGGATGATTGTGCCTTAAGGCAAAGTTCACGTTAAGACAGTGGGGCCAAATAAAGGTTCTTAATTAGATAAAATGACTTCAGGGCAGAAGCACAATGTATTGGTTCTTCTACTCAAGCCTGAAAGTTCAAAGCTCCTGGCCATTAATTTACAAGACAGACACGGAGGCAAGAAAGCAAAGCAATATAGCCGTTTTGGTACCTCTGTCAAAAAGCCAGAATTCTGAGTATGGTTATAGGCACATGAAAAAGACTGGTATTAGGTATATATGAAGCCTGTTAAATGTTTGAAAGAGATGTACTTCCAAAAAGAACTGGGAGTCTGGGACAAGATTTCAAGTGATGCTCGGACCCCCCCAAATATTTCTTACACATCCTTGAAAACACTCCAAATTACTTTTCATGAAATTCTACCACAGATGCTTAGTTGGGGTATATAATAAAATGGAGTTCAAGTTTGGCTGTTGCTCAGTGAGTCTGAGAATTTTCAAAAGAAAGTTATGAAATTAGGTAATAAAATAAGAAGAGATGTAAAATGTATGGGTGTTGTTAAGATACAAGAACTAGACTAGAAATCTGTAATGTTGCCTTTATGACCCGTCATATAGTTCCGGATTCTTGGCCAAGAAATCTTATCTTTCTGTGTCACATTGTTTTTTAATGGCAAAACTGTAGTGATAATATATCAGGTCACCATTTCAGAATTTTGTTTTGAGAATATAATGGAAGGGAACGTTCTTTGAAAATGTTAATTACAGAGTGGTGTGAAGAAGACCTTGAGTCACGCAGGAAATCAGAGCTCTGTAGTTACCTATATTAAGTCAATAGGTGATTTGTTTAGAACAACCACTTTGTTTTGAGCCTGTAAGATATGTGCACCTGATTATTTTACAATTGAGATACTGAACATTTCAACAAGAAAACGTGTCTTTTTCTAAAAAGACAGCTTCCAGATGGAATGGTTTTTGACACCTAAGGTTGATAGAACAAGAGACCATTGTCTTCCCAGATTATATTAAATTTTCATGGTGGCAGGTCAAATAAGTAATTAAGAAGAAAAGTAAAATTTTAAAAGTTGGAGGTTCTGCTTTGAAGATAAAAATCTAAGGAAAGCACAATAGAAAATGTTTTCATTTAAGGTGAATTTACATTCTGGGCACAGCAAATTGTAGTTTTTTTAAACTACAGACTAAGTGAAGCATGCTATGTGAAAGTGTGTATTTCCCCTAGCGCCTCATGAATGCATTCTAGAGCTCTGTCAAAGGTCAAAACCACTCTAAGCAGCGCCATGTCAATTAAAACTGTCTACAAATTGAAGTGCATTTTGGCTGTTGTTCAGTTACTCTGAGTAATGTCGAATGCCTGAAAGGGTCAGTCACCTTCAGTAGTCTGAACTGGGGGCCAATTTTTTAAGTTTGGTTTATTATTCAAAATAGAAGCTATGCTGTCTTGACCAATCTAAGATAGCACCCACAATTTATTTCCTGCCCATGCCATATGCATAGATGAGCTGGCCTGGAGGTGCTGCTCAGTTTCATCAGAGCCCTCAGTCTAGGATCCAGAATAATGTAGCAGCTACAGTGTGAACACTGGTGGTAACTGTCTGTGAGGGAGACAAGTACACAGTTGTGAAAGCAGGCACTGCCACCATCTTTCTGCCCTCCTCTCGGCCCATAGCAATACACACAGCCATGTCTGAGACATACAGCACCAGAAGCTTAAGCCTCCTGCAGGCAGGGGGAAACCACTGGAACATAATATGCTCAACACATTTGACTGTTAACAGTGCAGATTTATTACGCACATTCCAAATGACTACTTCTGTAAATAGAATATTTTTTACTTAAGCATAATGATGTTTTCCCCAAGTCCCAAATTTACTCAGCATTTAGCAAATTTTTCAGTTACTAAGTTAAGAAAAAGCCCAGCATTCCAACAATCTAGGGACTAAAATATAGTTTTGTTCATAAGTAATTTTTGTGCTGCTGCTCTTTATTCTCTGGCTGTGTTGTAGTTCACAGGGGATACTGCTGGGTAGTTAGAAAGTGCTACCAGTGGTAAAGGGGGCTGTCTCATCTCTGCCAGAAACTGGTGCCATTAAAAGTGCTCGCCTAGCAACACTCGTGCTATCTTGGCAAAGACTGGAGTCCCTACAGCATTGGCTGGCAGGCAGTGCCACTTTGGGGGAGCTTGAAATTATCATTAGAGAGCTGCCGTGTGAAAGATGAAAATGCGAAAGGGACTTAGGATGTGAGAGTGTGAAAGGAAGTTTGAGTTTCATGAAAGCCCAACATCTGAAAACCAAATACAATTTTTATACATTTTTGCCATATAAAGTGCTAGTTTTATATAATCACTATAGATTGAACTTTGTATCAACAGAAAATGACTCCTTTAAATTTAATATTTAAAGACTTTAATCGTTTTAACCTGGAATCCTACTTTAGCTATTATATTTATCCTGCTTTCTTTGTATTTATATTTTTTGGACACATTTTACACATTTTTGATCTTCCTATAAATTTGTATGATTGATTTTTCTTGTTCATAGCATATATTTTTAACCTTATTTGAGAACCGTGGTCTTTTAGAAAGGAATTTTAAGCAACTTATGCTCATTTAAATGAGAGTGATTCAGCAAGATGGCTGAATAAGACGTCCCCCGGTCATACCTCTTTTCAACAGAAATAATTTGGCAACCATCCATGGAGAAAAGCCCTTCTGTGCGAGCTTTGGGATTCAGGCAGGAGACTGTGAAACTGTTTTTGACCCTCCTGAGTTGGACCCCAGCAAGTGTCCTTCCGCCTAGTGTCGCTAGAGCCAAGAGAACAAGACCAAGTTGGGTTCAGAAGCAAAGGAAAGTTTGACTCTTTGATCAGAGAGTGGAGAGGTGTGAGCTCAGGCTCTAGAGCACAGGCTCTCCTGACCGGCAGGGGGCGGGGTTCTTCCGCGGGTGTCGGGGGAAGCGGCGCAGCCGCGCCGCTCAGGCTCCAGACCGCAGTGCCGGTGCAGCGTCTGCGCACAGCCCGCAGCCAACACCATCTTGGAGTGTCGTGCGCAGTATCTGCCCGCGGCCCTGAGCTGAGGTGCCGGTGCAGCCATTTAGCGCCAGGAGCTCCAGTCTGCAGGGACAGGTCTGAGGCCTCTGCATGTGAACCCTGTGAGCCAGTGAAACTAGACTAAGCACAGAGGAAAAGAAAAAAAAAAAACGGTTAGACTTTATTATTTTTATTTTTATTTCCTGGGAATTGTTAGTGGACTTTGCTGGTGACGAATTCCTCCTCTACCTTTTGTCCTGCTCCTAATTCTTGAGGGGTGCTGAAGGCGCAGGTCCATCTTCTGTGACTGCTTTCTGCTGTGTGGGCGTCATTATAACCCTGGTGGAGGAGTGGAACTTCTCCCAGCGGCCTTTAGAGGTGTTTAGATGTGTTTGCCTCGGCCCTGACTGTTCGTCTCCTTGAGTGACTACCATTTGTCTATCCTTTTGGAGACAAAGGACACCAGACAATTGAAGATATGTGGCCTAAATATTAACAAGAGAACAGTGGTCACATCTCAGCTTTTTCCCAAGAATGCAGGTATCTCAGTCTTTGGTCTGTAGGCAAGTGTGCGCTGATGTCAAGGCTCACTGCTGTGGCCTGAATCTCCCTGCTCACACTTGTGTTTTTCAGAAGAGAAGCTTCAGGTCAGAGAGTGGTTTGCATGTGTAGTCAAGGGGGTCCATTGCCCCAGGTTGTCTTTCCAGAGGTTGGGGCTCTGGGGCCTCTTTAGTGTGTTTTTCCCAAGGAGTGATCCCTGCGACTCCAAGGGCAGAGTAAGTGGTAAGGTCACTGAGTGAGGTTCGTTCCACTTAGGACTGAGCTGATCTTGGGGGCTGCCAGTTTTCCAGGTTTTTGGGTGCACCCAGGCTTCTGGCCAGAAGGCAGAAGAGGGGCAGGTTAGTGGATGCGGGCTGCACCTGGTCACCATATTCCATGAGAGCTTTCATGTCTTCTCTTACATGGAGGACAGACCTGAGTTGTTGTATTTCAAGGGGGATAAGGTGTCCCTTCTGAGCTTGGGGATGGGTCTACCCTACATGAGTTCAAATGCACTTAACTTTAACTTATCCTTTCGGGCTAATTACATGTGGAGCAGGGCAATGGGAAGCAACTTAATCCAATTTTTTGATTTTCCTGACATAGCTTGGCCAAGGCCCATTTCAAGGTTTGAATGGATGGATCTCTCTACTTTCCCCAATGATGACTGGGGTCTCCAGGCTGAATGCAAGGTCCAATTTTTATGCCCAAGGCACTAGTGGAGAGGCCAGCAGGGTGTAGGAATTAGGAACTACTGGATGTATATCCTTGGTGGCTTCATTGGCTACCCTGCAGTCCTGTACCATCAGGTATTCCCCATTAGGTTTCTTTACAGGGAGAATGGGGGTACTGCAGGCTGATTGGATGGTCTGATAAGGCCCTTGTCAGTTGGGCCCTGTATAACAGGGGCGATGCCCGACAAGGCCTCCCGATGGAGAGGGTACTGTTTTCTCTTGGGCCACCTGTCCCTGGGCCCAGACCATGGGATTTAGTCCAGGGAGGTCAACTTGTTCTGTGCATAGAGGTTTGTCCTCAGCCATTAACATAATCATCATGTGCCCTTTGTCTAAGGGGACGCCAGTTTCCAGTTCTTCTCCCATTGGGTGGGTAGCAGCCCCACATTTACGTAAGATATCTCTTCCTAGCTGGGGTATAGGGCATTCGGGGACATGGAGGAAGGAACGGGTGAGCGTGTGGTCACCCAGTTTACATTCTAATGGTTCTGTGAATGCCTGTTCTTGAGTTTTCGCCATAATTTTACAACTCTTGGGACCAAGTTTGCCTCCTCTGGTGTGAGAACTGAGGAGTGGCACCAGTGTCAACTAAGAATTCGACAGGCTTTCCCTCTGTGTCTAACGTCTGCCAGGGCTCCTTGGGTTTCAACTGGAATGCAGGCTTAGGAGCCCCTGGCCCCATCATTGTTTATCTCTTTGGACCATCTGCCTTCGAGCGTAGTGGCGGACGTCTGCCGTTTCCATCCCCCTTCAGGGGTGGTGCGGGCATCGTCCCTTCCTGTGTCCCTCTTGTTTTTACATGGCACACGGATTGGGTCCTATTTCTTTGACTTGCTATCCCTCAGTGAGAGCTGGGGGTCACTCACCGAATTCGAGAGTCTCTGTGGGTGGTTATTCCAGATTCCCATGCTGACCCGTTGCCATTGGAGGGCAACAGCCAGTAGGTGGGCTTGTCTCTAGGCCTTTTTATCCTCTGAATTCTCTTCTATTTCTCAGTTATGAGGCACCCAATAGGCAACCTCTAAGAGGCAAGACGTGCGGGTATCTGATTCTGTTTCCAGTTTCTGACATTTACACCTAATTTCAGGAACACTTTGGGAAATGAAGTATGACTTCAGGATTACATTCCCTCCCAAAGACTCAGGGTCAGTGGTACTATAGATTCGGAGGTATTCCCTGAGGTGCTCTAGGAATGCCAGGGGGTTTTCTGTTGGCCCCTGATTTATTTCCCTTCTCTTATTCCAATTGACAGGTTTCTTTCCAGCTGACTGGATTCTGTTTAGGATCATATTTTTATAATGGCTCAGCCTCTGTCTTCCACCCGCTTCTCCAGTGTCTTGGAGGTCCCAGTTGGGTTCGTTATCTGGGACTGCTTGTTTCCCAGGTCTGAAAGTAGTAGGACCTACATTGCTTCTGTTCTCTTTGTCTGCTTCCTCTTGGGCATTTGAAAAGGCCATGGCCTTTTCTTCCCCATTTGGAGTACATTGAGGAGGCTCTGCATGTCAGCCCAGGTGGGGTCATGGGTCTGAAAGATTCCCCTAATCAGATTCAGGAACCTCTCTGAATCTTCTCTCAACCCCTTACTATGACTTTCAGATCAGAAGTGGTAAATGGGAGGTGTACCTGGATGGGCCCTCCTTCTCCATCAGGGACTTTCCTCCAAGGGCATACTTTTCCTGGTGGGTTGGTGAACCCTGGCTAGTAATTAGTCCTACTTTGTGCACTTCAGGACTGGGTTCTGGGGGATGGGGCTGGTATGGTGGGGGCCCGTATTGGGACATATGGGAGGGAGCAGCAGGAGGAGGGTTAGAGAAGAGATCAAGAAGGTCCTCAGGAGGAGGGTCAAGGACTGGTATTACCTCAGTGGAGGAGAGCCTGCATCCCTTTCGAAGGCCTTTGTTCTGATATAAGGCCATACAAAACTGGACATAGGGAATTTCATCCCGTTTCTTTTGTCTCTGGCATAGCAGGTCCAATTGTAAAATGGTGTTGTAATTTACAGACCCATTGCTGGGCCAAATGTCCCCATCTCTCAGCAGGTATTGGGGCTAGGCTGTATTACATTGGAAGATTAAATATTTTGGGGTCAGGGGTGATAGCTAAAAAACTTTCAGTTCTGCATGGTGCACCCTTCAGTATGGTGGACATTTACTTCCCCATACCTTAGATGTTCTGTTTTGAATTTGTTCCCAGGTGCTGAGGGACGTGGTTGCAGTGACTTGTTGGCACAAGATTTGACCCAAGTAAAATTTCCAGTTCAGGAAATTTGCAACCAGCCCCAAACTGGTTTATTAATGGATTCCTCAAAAGACCAAAATAGGAGAAATCCAAATGGCATGGACTTTGATATAACTGGAGGTTTCCCTTGAATTTGTAATGGCTTGTGCTTGAGATAGTTAGTCCCTTCTCAGTCAGAATGTCCCACAGGAGGTTAGACAGGACTTCCTCCAGGCCAGAGGAGCTTAGCCATGTTAGTTCCTGACCAATGTGAACTTATATGGAGTGGCACAGCTGTCTGAGGTGTGGTTCTTCTCTTTCCTCCTTTCGGGTGAAAGGAGGAGTTTTTTGACTTCCCACTGGGTGAGAGCTCAACGCATGAGGGATTCCTACAAGTTACTCACCAGATCACTGGGACAGCTGGTATTCTGTGCTGATACTGGGAGGAGAGCTCGGGGAACTGTGGTTGATAAAGAATTACCCAAGGTTCACCTCACAAGCAGAAGGGAAGGAGAGGCAGGTCGGTGGATGCTCCTGGTCTTCTGAGTGGCTCATAGGGCTTCTCAGCCCACTTCAGAGAAACTAGCACTGACCAGAAGAGCTCAAGTCATGGTCATGTACCTACCTTGGTACCCTTTCACACTCAGGCATCCCCAGTGCCTTTCCCTGACCTTGAATTGGGCATCCTTGGTCCATTTTGTCAGGTGGTCCTCATTACCTGGGCCTTTTCCCAGTCTTGCATCTTGGCTCATGGGGCTGCCCGATGTCCTTTGCCAAACTGGAGGTGATGGTGGAGAATGCTATGGTTGACCTCTGGAGTTTAGTGAGGAGGCAAAAAACCCTGGTGTGGCCGCTACTGACTTATCCAGAGGCTCAGAGGATAGCATTACTGGTGAGACAGTGGGCAAAATGGCCGTGGCTCCTTCTCATCCACAGGTCCCCACCATCCCTGGATGTCTGGCACCACGGGAAGGCCAGTCAAAGGCAGTGAGAAGACATGCATGAGTTTCAGTCTCCAATCCCCTATGAATCCACTGTGACCCCCTCAAGGTGGCGCCATCCAGATGTCTCTGGGGGCTATGCTCTGTGTGTGCCCCACACCCAGGTATCGGGTTGCTAGGCAGAGGTGCTCTGAATTCGGTCAAAGCCTGTCACATTCTGATCCATCAGAGTGAACTCAAAGATCAGAGGCAGTCATCCTCACATGAAACTACCAAAGCCTCTGCCATCCTTCCACTGGAGCTGGTGTGAGCCGGGGTGAGCTGGGAGCCTAGTGGATAAATGGAGGTGAAAAGGCCGTGGTCCATCCATCCCATCTGGGTCACCAAAATTTTGTTACCCTTTCAAGTTGGGCCCCAATAAGGGTCCTTTTGCCCAGTGTTGTTCGAGCCAGTAGAAAAAGACTGAATTTGGTTCAGAAACAGAGAGTAAAGCTTTATTCTTTAGTCCAAGAATGGAGAGGTATGAGCTTTTGCTCTAGAAGACAGGCTTCCCCGACAGGCTGTGGGTGGTGCTGCTTTATTACATTATCATCAGTGGGCAGGGGACAAAGTTCTTGGGAGTCAAGGGTAGGAGGGCAGCAGTGCTGCTCACACTCCAGATTGCAGTGTCGTGTGCAGCATCTACACAGGACCCTGAGCTGAGGGCCCGGAGCAGCCTTTTCGCACCAGGAGTTCTGGTCGCAAGGGCCAGGTGCCAGGCATCTGCACGGGGGACCCTGTGAGCCAGTGAGACTAGACTAAGCACCAAGGAAAAGAAAAAGATTCGACTTTATTTTATTACCCAGATTTATTTTTATTCCCCGGGAATTGTTAATGGGCTTTGCTGGTGGCAGAACCCCAGTGGAGACCAAGACTGAGGGGAGCCATTTGGAGAAGGCAGGCCCACACCAGGCAGCTGACATGACAAGGTCCCTGCTGTAGACAAGGAAACAGCTCTGTACCCCTGAGGACTAGGCTACAGCCTCATTTGTCAGGATGCAAAATCACCATCAAAAGGTCAGTTGCATTTGTATGCACTAACAGCAAACTATTTGGAAGAAAAAACCCCCACAATCATATTGACAGTAGCATTAAAAACAATAAAATATTTAGAAATAAATTTAACAAAAGATGAAAGATCTTTACACTGAAAACTATAAGACTTTGATGATAGAAATTGAAGCAGATGCAAAAAAATGAAAGAACATTCTTTCTTCATAGATAGAAAGAATTAATCTCGTTAAAATGTCCATACTTCTCAAAGCGATGTATAGATTCAGTGCAATCCCTATCAATTCCAATGGCATTCTCACAGAAGTAAAAAAAAAAAATCCTAAAATTAGAATGAAATCACAAAACATCCTGAATAGCCAAAGCAATCTTGATGAAGAAACAAAGCTGGAGGCATCACACTTCAATTTCAAACTATACTACAAAATGATCGTAATCAAAATAGTATGTTACTGGAGTAAAAAACAGACACATAAAGCAATGGAACAGAATCAAAGACCCAGAAATAACCCACGCCTACATGGTCATCTAATATTTACAAGGGAGCCAAGAATATTCCATGGGGACAGGATAGTCTCTTCAATGTAGGATGTTGGAATAAATGGATATTCACATGCAAAAGCATGATTGACAAAAGCTTACAGCACTCACAAGAATTAACTCAAAATGATTTAAAAACTTAAATATAAGATCTGAAACCCTAAAAGTTCTAGAAGAAAACATAGAGAAAAAACAAATTAACATTGGTTTTGCAAATGATTTCTTGGATATGATACCAAAAACAAAGACAATAAAAGCAGAAATCCATGGTGGCACTACATCAAACTAGAAAGCTTCTACACAGCAAAGGAAATAATCAACAAAATGAAAAGGAAATCTACAGAATGAGGGAAAATATTTGCAAACCATATATCTTATAAGAGTTTAATATCCCAAATATAATAGGAATTCATACAACTCAATAGCAGTAAAGCCCCAATAATCTGATTTAAAAAATGGGCAAAGTACCCAAATAGATATTTTTCTAAAGGTGATATACAGATGGCCAACAGGTACATGAGAAGTTGCTCAACTTATCAGGAAAATGAAAATAAAAATCACAAGGAGATATCACCTCACAGCTGTTAGAATGGCAAGCATCAAAAAGACGAGATAACAAATGTTGGTGAGGATGTGGTAAAAAAACCCTTGTGCACTGTTGGTGGAAATGTAAATTGTTACAGACATTATGGAAAACATTATGAAGAATCTCAAAATTTAAAAACAGAACTACCGTATCATCTGGCAATACCACTTCTCGGTATATATTTGAATGAGGTGGAACATTTATCTGAAAGCAATATCTATATTCCTATGTTTATTGCAGCATTATTTACAATAACCAAGGCATGGAAACAACCTAAGTGTCCCTTGATGAATGAATGTATAAAGAAAATCTGGTTTATATATACAATGGAATATTTTTCAGCTCTGAGAAAGAACTCCTGCCATTTGAGACAACATAGATGGACTTGGAGGGCATTATGCTAAATGAGATAAATTAGAGAAAGACAAATACGGTATGCGCTCACTTATATGTGGAATCTCAAAAAGTTGAGCTCATACAAAGAATAGATTGGTGGTTGCCAGGGGCTGAGAAGTAGGGGAAATGGGAAGATATTGGTCAAGAGGTACAAATTTGCAGTTATAAGATATAAGTTCTGGGGCTTTAATGTAAATTATAGTTCATTTAGTTAACAATACCGTATTGTATGCTTGAAAATTGCCAAGAGAGTAGATCTTAGATGTTCTCATCACATGCACAAAAAATGGAACCATGTGAGATTGTTAAAAAACAAAACTCAATAGAGTAAATATTAAAGATCTTACTGGTTTTATTCAATGATTTATGAATTGGGCAGCATCCAATCTAGCAGATAGAAGGGAGCTCCAAGGATCTGTACAAAATGAAAGACGTGTAAGTAGAAGTGAGCAAGAACAAGGATGTTATACTAGGTAAAAATGCAGGCTGGTTATTGCTAAGTTACTTTCTCTATAGTGGATGGCAGATGTCTATCAGGCAGATCACCTAACTAGTGCTGATTAGGCAATCCTAAGTGAGTGGTTTAAGATTCCATTTCTAGGAGAGCCAAAACTAATTAAGTCTCTTGTAATGTTGGACTTAGCATATGTAGCTCCATTTTGGGCTAGTTTTTTTGTTTTTAACAGAAATAACAGATTAACCTCAGAAGTATCCTTATTGTAATCATTTCACAAGGGAAATATGGTATATATTGAATCATCACATTGTAATCCTTAAACTTACACAATTTTGTATGTCAAATAGATCTCAATAAAGTTAGAATAAATAAATAAAAATCTTTTGGCATTAATTCTATCATCAGAGTTATTAATTGACATTTTTATGGTTCCTTTTTTGTTTATCATGCTTTATAAAATGTTTATATTTTGATTTTTGATAGTTATTTAAAGTTAGCTATTTTTAAAGATGTTATAGAAAAACTTAAATATTCTGAAGTTACATTTGGTCTTTCCTTAGCATTTCCTACCTTAGAATTTCTCATTATTGGCAATTTAACCCTTCTAATTGTTCTAGTCATAAACCTTGGTGTCATCTTTGACTCCTCTCTTAAATCAGTAATGAGTTCTTGTTGGCTTTAATTTTACATGCAGTGCAAAATCCAGCTACTTCCTGCCACTTCCACTGTTAGGATTTTGGTCGAGGCCACTGGCATCTTTACTTGCATCACTGGGGCATCTCTTAACTGCTCTCCCTGCTTCTCCATTTGTCACCCTGAGCTAATTTCAACAAAGGATCTAGAGAAGTCCTTCTTGTATATGTTAGTTTACCTCTCTTTTCTGCTCACATCCCTCAGTGGTTTTCCATTTCTTTAAAGTTCAATACTTGCAATGACCTACAAGGCTTCACGTGATCTGTGTGCCTCCTTGTCTGCCCTCTGTGCCTTTCTGGTGCACTGTTCTTTCTCGTGGTCACTTTGCTCCAACTGGGCCTTTTCACTGGCCCTTCCCTCTGCCTGTGATGCTCTTCCTCCTGAATCCTTGTGGTTCATGCCTCACTGCCTTCAGTTGTTTGCTTGATTGCTTGCTGCTTTCTCAGTGAGCCTTGACTTGGCCACTTTATTTTAAAATGCTCCCTGTTCTCTCTCCCCTCCCCTCTTCCAAACCCAGGTACTCCTACTTATCTATAACACTTTCCTTTTTTCCATATTATTTTCATCTTCTAATGCACTGCATAATTTACTATGTGATCTGTTTCCTGTTTATTGCTATCTAGATTTTAAACTCTATGAGGAAAGGGATAGTGTATCATTTTATTTTCTCTGATATATTCCAAGTGCCTAGAACAGTTTCTGGCATATAATAGGTGTTCAGTAAATATGTGTAGAATAAATGGATGAAAGAGCATAAGTAATTCGGTAAAGCAAAAATAATAAAGAACACAAAGATTGGAAGAAAATAATATTTCTCTCATTTCTCACAAATGATATAATAATGTAGGAAAATTATACACACATACACAGATAAATGATTAGAATTTACATGATGATTGTTATAAGACTGAATTAACAACATTAAAATAAAAAAATATAAAAATTTCCTTACATTCCAGCAACTCACATTTAAGAAAAAAATTATAAAAATCAATAATTTAAAATGACATTAGAAATATAAAATTCCTTAAAGTAAATCTAAATGAACATCCATCAGTTCTTTCCTGAGCAAAATATAAAAATACATTGAGAGACAGTAAAGAAGACCTAAATAGAGAAGTCCATCTTGATTATAGATTCAAGACCAATTTTAAAAATATGTAAATTCTCCTCTGATTCTTAGAGTAATGCAACTGCTTTCAAAATCCCAGCAGAATCATATAACTTGACAAGCTCATATTTATGTATATATAAATGGAAAGGTTGATAGTCATCAAGATAGTCTAAAGCAAAACAATATAGGAAAAACTGTCTCTAGCACGTGTCAAGGGTTACTGTAAATTTATTATAATTAAGATAGTGTGATGTTGGCATAAACTACAAGCAAAATACAAAGCTCAAAATCAGATCCACTAATACATGGACATGTTCATATATGACAAAGATGAGGCACAGGTCCTTGGGGTTTCGGATGGACACCTGAATAAATGGTGCTGCCCCAGTTAAGAATCTGTTGACATACCACATTTTATTGCGCTCACTTTATTGTGCTTTACAGATATTGCATTGCTTACAAATTGAAGGTTTGTGGCAATCCCGCATCGAGCAAGTGTTTTGGCATCATTTTTCCAACAGTATTTGCTCACTTCATGTCTCTGTGTCACATTTTGATAATTCTCACAGTATTTCAAGCTTTTTCTTTTTCATTATATTAGCTATGGTGATTGGTTATCTTTTTTTTTTTTTTTTTTTTTTTTTTGCGGTATGCGGGCCTCTCACTGCTGTGGCCTCTCCCGTTGCGGAGCACAGGCTCCGGACGCGCAGGCCCAGCGGCCACGGCTCACGGGCCCAGCCGCTCCACGGTATATGGGATCCTCCCAGACCGGGGCACGAACCCGCATCCCCTGCATCGGCAGGCGGACTCTCAACCACTGCGCCACCAGGGAGGCCCTGATTGGTTATCTTTAATGTTATTACAACTACTCTCTGGAGGCCCAGATGATACTTACCATTTTTTAGCAGTTAGCATTTTTTTTTGGGGGGGGGGTTAGGAGTTTATTAATTAATTTATCTTTGCTGTGTTGGGTCTTCGTTTCTGTGCGAGGGCTTTCTCTAGCTGTGGCAAGCGGGGGCCACTCTTCATCACGGTGTGCAGGCCTCTCACCATCGCGGTCTCTCTTGTTGAGGGGCACAGGCTCCAGGCGCACAGGCTCAGTACTTGTGGCTCACGGGCCTAGTTGCTCCGCGGCATGTGGGATCCTCCCAGACCAGGGCTCGAACCCGTGTCCCCTGCATTAGCAGGCAGATTCTCAACCACTGCGCCACCAGGGAAGCCCCGCAATTAGCATTTTTTAAATTAAGGTATGTACATTTTTTTTAGATATAATGCTATTGCATACTTAATAGGCTACAGTATGGTATAAACATAACTTTTACATGCACTGGGAAACTGAAAATTTGTGTGACTTGCTTTATTGTGGTATTTATTGTGGTGGTCTGGAATTGAACCAGCAATATCACTGATGTATGCCTGTATATGGACAAAAAAATTGGACCTCACCTCAATACTACCACATATAAAAAAGCATGCCCCAAGTGAATTAAATATTAAGATATAAAGGCAAATCTTTAATGCTCTTAGGAAAAAATAAGGAAAAATATTATGACTTCAGGGAAGTGGTGTAATACTTAAAGAAGTAAACAAACAAAAAGGAACCCCCCCCAAAATAAAGAGTGTTTGAATACATTAAGTTAAAACTTCCCTTCATCACAGCCACTATATAAAAGTAACTGGCAAAGGGCTCTATTCAGAATATACAATGAACTCTACAAACCAATAAGACTTTAGAAAAATTTTAAATGGAGAAACTGTGAATAGATCATATTAATTTTGGTTGTTCACGTCAATGAAATGGCTTGTTTGACTAAATTCTTTTTCTCCTCATATAATAATTTGGCTCACTGACTATTAGAATAGAATGTATCACTTTATTTTTATATCCTAAATTTGTTCTAATTCAATTGTTTATTAATCTCAACCAAGATATTCATTCTTGCAGATTCAAATTTGATAGAGCTATGTATTTACCAAAAGAAATAGTAAATGCATTGAAGTACAAATGAACTTTAGTGAATTAATCATAAAACAGTATAAAGTGACTCTTCATCATATACTTTTTGAATTTAATAAATTATTTTTATTAGTAAGAAACTTATTAAAATTATTAATATTATTATGGAATTTAACCTATTGATGGAGCTCTTTTATTCCCCCATGTAGAAACTTTATTAGGCAGAACTGTTATTTATTGGTAAGTCAGTGTAAATTGATGCATAATAAGGTCTTAGGAGGCTGTTTTGTTTTTAATTATTCTTTTTTTAAAAAAAATTTTTCATTAGTTTTTATTATGAAATATGTACCTAAGGATATATATATACTTTATATGTAGAGGGTAAATAATAATAAGTGAATAGTAATTTACCCACATCAAACACAATATATTATTTAGATTTGCAAGTTTTTGGAACTTTTGGTCATATCATATTTTATTTATTCTGTAATTTGCTTGCTAACAATTATGTTGATATTCACCTACAGTTATCTATATAGCCATAGTTTATTCATTTTCTTTCTCTCTCTTTTTTTTTTTAGTAGAACACATTTTAATACTAAATGTTAATAGTTATCTCTAGGTGGGGATTATAGGTAATTGTTTATTTTTCTTCTTTTATTTAATTCTAGCTTTAACATCTTCATAATGAACATATGTTAAGAAACAAAAATTATTAATAAAAATAATCAAAGTTCTTTTTAAGAAATGATGATGCACGCATGGGGAGATCAGCTCAGTGCTTTGTGACCACCTAGAGGTGTGGGATAGGGAGGGTGCGAGGGAGGGAGACGCAAGAGGGAGGGGTTATTGGGATATATGTATACATATAGCTGATTCACTTTGTTACACAGCAGAAATTAACCCAACATTGTAAAGCAATTATACTACAACAAAGTTGTTAAAAAAAAGAAATTATGATGCAGTTTAAAAATTTTTTCTATATATTATCTGTAATGTCATTTATTTTTTTGCCTTTCTTCTTTTGGAATGTGAGTATTCCAAAAGAAAGGTGACATTAATACTTGTAATGTTTACATATTGTTTGGTTGCTGAGGGTTCCTTTTAATGACTGAAACTACTTAGCAGAAACTTTTTTTACAAAGAGCTTTACTGAGATATCTTTGATATATAAAAACTATAAATAAGGTATACAGCTTATTTTTTGATATATGCATGGGCTGTGAAAAGATCACCACAGTCAAGCTAATGAACATATCCATCACCTCTACATGGCTACTGCTTTGTGTGCATGTGTCCAGAAGATTGAATTGAAAATGGATCATCTTGGAAAATTTCAAGAATACAATAGCATATCCTTATCTATACCCACCCTGTTGTACATTACATCTTTATAACTTGTTCAGTTTACCTAACTGAAAATTTATAACCTTTCACCAAGATCATCCCATTTCTCCCTTGCCCAGCATCTGGCAACCACCATTCTACTCTGCTTCTATGAGTTTGACTATTCTACATTCCACAAAGTGAGATCGTGCAGTATTTTCCTTCCTGTGTCTAGCCTATTTCACTTAGCATAATGTTCTCCAGCTGCTTCAACAAACATAGGGGTACAGATAATCTCTTCAGGATACTGATTTCAGTTATTTTGGATATATACACGGAAGTGGAGTTGCTGGATCATATGGTAGTTCTAGTTTTAAGCTTTTGAGAAGTCTCCGTACTATTTTCCATAATGGTTGTACCAACTTACACCCCCACCAGCAGTGTACAGGTTTTCCCTTCTCTCCACATGCTCATCAATATTTATCTTTTGTATCTTTGATGCTAGCCATGCCGACTGGTGAGGTGATACCTCGTTGTGATTTGATATGCACTTCCCTGATGAATAGAGATTTTTGAGCACCTTTGCATAACTTGTTAGCCATTTGAATTTCTTCTTTTGAGAAGGGTCTGTTTAGGTCCTTTGCCCACTTGTTTTTTGGGTTTTTTTAAATACAGATTTTTTTTAGAGCAGCTTTTGGTTTACAGCATAATGGAGGGAAAGGTATAGACCCTTGCCTCCACACATGTGTAGCCTCTCCCGTTATCAACATCCCTTACCAGAGTGGTACATGTATTACAGTTGATGAACTATATTCACACATCAGAATCATTCAAAGTCCATAGTACACATTAGGGTTCCCTCATGGTGCTGTACCTTCTGTGGGTTTGGACCAATGTATAATGACATGTATCCGTCATTATGGTATCATACAGAGGATTTTCACTGTCCTAAGAATTTTCTGGGCACTGCCTATTCATCCATCCTGCCCTTACCCAACCCCTGGCAAATGCTGATCTTTTTACTGTCTCCACAGTTTTGTCTTTTCCAGACTTTTGTATAGTTGGAATCATACAGTATGTAGTGACTGACTTCTTTCACTTAGTAATATGCATTTATGTTTCCTTCGTGACTTTTCAAGGCTCGATAGGTCATTTCTCTTTAGTGCTGGATAATATTCCATTGTCTGGATGTACCACAGTTTATTCATCCATTCTTCTACTGAAGTAGAAGTCTTGGTTGCTTCCAGATTTGGGGAATTATGAATAAAATTGCTGTAAACACCTGTGTGCATGTTTTTGTGTGGACGTGTTTCCAGCTCTTTGGGGGTAAATACCAAGGAGCATGGTTGCTGGATCCTATGGTAAGAGTATCTTTAGAGAACCAGAACCAGCGGTCACAGCAGGGCCAGCTCCACCTGTGCTGGATCTTAGTGCCAGGATGCCTGTGGTGATACTTGCTGGGGCTTTTCTGGTCCGGAGAGGGGAGTTCTACTGGCTCAGGCAGCTGGGATCTCTGAGGACAAAAACTGCAGCTCCCTCCGTGATGAAGGAGGCTTCAGGGGATCTGCAGCAGATGCAATGGCGGTTAACCAGCAGCCTCCTCAGTGGTGAAAGCTGCTGGGATCCTCTGAGAACAGGCTGCTGTGTCCACTCCCAGGTCCTGGTTGGTGAAAGTTGCAGGGCGTCTGTGGTGACTGCGAGGGCTGTTCAGGCCCACAGGGAAAAGGCTGTTGTGGTCTCCTGAGAGCCGACCGCAGGGTCCCATGGTGTCGCCCTGCCCTTATATCCCTGCCTTTCTTTTTTGTTCCTAGTTGTCTCCAGATGCCTCTGCTATGCCCATCACCCCAGTGGTCTTGATGGGGTGAAACTGCAGCAGGTCCTTCAGGCAGCACCTGGAGAGTTGGATGTTGACCCTGCTTTCCTTTCCTTCCTGCCTGCCCAGTGGAACCCACCAATGGAGGGGATCTGTTTTGGCACTGAGCTATGCTGGCCTGGGGGACAGGATGATGCAGGTGAGACGAAACTTTTCTTCCTACCTTTTCTTTGTGGTTCTTCTTTTTGTTTTCTTTATTGTGTTGCTGTAGCTTCTTGACTGGATTCCAGAGCTCTCCCAGAGCTGTTTTTGTTTGTGGGTAGTTGTCCAATTACTGTCTCTTTGTGGAGAGTTGAGGGTGAGATTTCCTACTGTGCCATCTAGCTGACATCACCCGGTAGAACTTTTTTAGCTCATTCATTTTCACTGCTATGGGATATGCCTGCGTTTTATTATAATCACAATTATTTATCCATTCTACTGTGACAGACACCTCCCTTTATGTATTTATTTACCTTTTGCTTTTATGAACAACACAGCTATGAATATTCTCTTGCGTGTCCTCTAGTGGTCGTATACAAGGTTTTCTCTAGGGGATTCTTCTTCTGGCCTACCTGGGGAGAACTCTGGTGGCTGCAGACGTTTAACAGCTCGACTGGGTCTGCAGGGTCCGCAGTGGCCTCACTTAATCTGTCGGACAGTTGATGCTGGTTTTTGGCTAAGGCAAATCTGTTATCCTGTATCTGGCTTCTCTTCTCCCAGATGGCTGAATTGGGTTTTTGCACAGCAGGATAGTCTCAAGGTTCTAAGAAGGTTAGAGCAAGAGATGCAAGGCCTCAAGTTCTAGACTCTTGTCATTCTCACCCATGCTGTTGGTCAAAGTAAGGCATGAGATATGTTTGGATTTAAGAAGAGGGGACATAGGTTTCACCTCTCATAGCCATGTTTACAACCTAACACAGTCTAATCTCTAACCAAAGTGTTGCTTTAGTTACCTATTGCTACATATTAAACCACCTCAAACTTAATGACATAACAATGACTTACTATTTTCTGTGATCTTGTGGGTGGCAACCTGCTCAGTTTTTGTGCTTTTCTACCTTGGGCGTGTTTATGAGGCTGAAGTCATCTGATGGCTTGAGTAGACCTGGAGGATCCATGAAGGTCTCAGAATCTGTCTGGCAGTTGGAACTGGCCATTGGCTGGGGCAGTGTGGATCTCCTCTAGGTAGCACTTCACCCTTCAGTAAACTGGATTAGGATCATTCACACCAGTGTGGTCTCAGGAGTCCAAGAAAGTGAGGGCAGAATTCACAAAGACTGTAACAGCCTGAGCTCTGCACTCCACCCAACATCACTTTCAAAAAAGATTATTGGTCAAAGCAAGACACAAGTCCAGCCCGGTTTTAAGGCATGGATGAATAAGCTCTTATTGATGTGAGGAGTTGCAACGTATCATGGAGATATTTTCAGTCGACCATAGCTTGTAAGGTTTTTCTGTTTTAAAGACTTCTTCCGATATTAGTAAGGTACATCAGCTTTACAAAAACAATAGTTTATATTTGCCTGGTCTTGTTTTGATCATTTAAATTTCAATCTTTTTCCATCTGCTTTAAAGAGCTTTAACGAGCTTATGGTTTAGCTCTTAAAATCCATCCAAAATATATTTGCTTTTTAGCCTTTGTTACATCTTTTTTTAAAAAAATTAAAAATTCTATTATTTTATAGTTTGAATGTTGGAACATTAATTTTATTCTCATGTTATGTGATGTATTACAATCTCTGTTGCTTAGATTTGCTGGTACTTCTAATCTGTCACTGAATTGGACAGAATTTCAGGATAAATGTCAATTTTATTTTGGGATTCAGCCAACATCCTTGCTAGTAGAAAGTGCAGGAAAATGTAGATAAGCATATTCTCAGGCAGTATTACAGATTTTCTCTTTTATCTAGAAAATAGTACAACTAAAATTTTTTGTTTGATGATGATATGCAGTTATTTATTTCCAGAAAGACTCATACTATTTTAGAACTATCCTCAATGCTATCTTCAATAGAAAATACTATTCTCAAAAGAAATTTCTGAATTTCTAAGTTAATTTAATTTAATTTTATTACTAGTATAAAATTTTCTTTTACCAAAACAGTTTTCAATAATACAAAATATCCTTATTTAAAAATAAATTTCTCTGATTTCTTTAAAGTAATTTTTAACAGAAACGCCTCTTCAATATTTATTTGACTAACTTAACGTCTTACTTCTGCGGTTGAACATATTTTTGCCCTTATTTTCTGCTACATTTTAAATTTTGCCAAGATTTTTAAGCAAACTATTTTCTTAATTATTTATAAGATACTGGACAAAGTGTTATTTTTACAATCAGTTCTATTTTTAAATGTTTTTGTCTTAATTTTTTTATTTTTTTTTAATTTTTTTTTTTTTCCGTACGCGGGCCTCTCACTGTTGTGGCCTCTCCCGTTGCGGAGCACAGGCTCCGGATGCGCAGGCTCAGCGGCCATGGCTCACGGGCCCAGCCGCTCCGCGGCATATGGGATCCTCCCAGACCGGGGCACGAACCCGTATCCCCTGCATCGGCAGGCGGACTCTCAACCACTGCGCCACCAGGGAGGCCCTGTCTTAATTTTTTTAAATGAAACCCATCTTTTAAAATTTATAAACAATGAGTACACTAAAGTAAACAATTATGATAGCAAATCTGAATCTGTGAGCATGTGAACTATGACAAAGTCATCTCATTTAGCAGGGAAATTAAGTGTATAACAATTGTGTCATAGACACTAACAAAGTACAGGGCAAGAGCAGCAGACAGGAGATCGTAATTCAGTATTTTCTCTTGAGTATTGAAAAAAATGTCCTTGACTTTTTTCTCAAAATACAGTTGAACACATTCTTTTGTTAGATATTAGTAATAACAGCTGTGAATTCTTATTTAATGGGTGGACAGGAGAAGATCACATGCCATGGAAAAATGGCTAAAATAAAGTCAACACTATTTTCTGAGGGTGTGGTTGAGTTGATTTACAGATTTGTGGATTTACTTTGGATGAGGCACAGTGGAAAAATGGGAGTTTATCTTTTTTGGAGACTTTCAGAATTAGTAGTGAGGGACTGAAACTGAAATCAAGTTAGTCGCTTATTTTCCTTTCCTCTTCGACATTTAATGGGTGTTAAAGCCAAGCCTCTGGCCTTGACCTTCTCCAGGAGAGATGGGGCATACCTGAGAATAGGGGATTTAGGTTCCAGACCTCCCAGCTTCACCCAGAGGGCTCCTTGCAGGGCTCCGCCCCTTTTCTGCTTCCTGACCAGGTGCTTCAAGCATCATCAATCAGCCACCTGCTGACCACTGAGCAGCACAGGGAAGCTACAGAGGCTCAGGCCCATTTAACCACAGTTTATTAATAAAATCAAGTAATCTGCTCAAATAACTGAGATTTAACAGTATTTATGAACCTTTATTATTTGTTAGGCTCACAAATAGCCTTATTATAATAAAATGTTGCTCTAATAAACTTCACCCTGACAAGCCTCAATAAAAACATCCTGAGAGCCGGCTTCATTATCAGCAAGCTGCAGGCTTTGCTTGAGTCCCCGGAGCAGGTGACAATTTGATTTTTAAGTGGCTTACGGATACTTTGCATTGATGTAGCACCATTCAAACCACATCTCAGAGTGCTTTACAAAACATTAATTAATGACAGCTCATAATATCCCATGGAGGTTGGTGCATTTTGCAGCTATCCTTTTAGAGAGGAAATTTCCAGGGGTTAAGAGGCTACATAAAAGTCACACTTCAAAAGCAGCTGTGAAGCTATGAACTGAGTTAGGAATATGAAACTATCAATTTCTAGCACTATCAAACAGAACTCACTTCCCCTTACTGTGAGTCAATAACCAAACTAACTCTCATGTTGTTTTTCAGGTTTTCAAAGCAAAAGTAGCATAATTCAGAAAGTAGAAAGGTCAGTGCTTCAGAAAGCCTTTTGAAATAGGTCTGATAATGCCTGTAAATTTCTACCTGATGTAAAAATAGTTGAATTTTGAAAATGGGACTGTTTACTATAAAAGACACCACCTGGGCTTCCCTGGTGGCACAGTGGTTGGGAGTCCGCCTGCCGATGCAGGGAACACGGGTTCGTGCCCCAGTCCGGGAAGATCCCACATGCGGTGGAGTGGCTGGGCCTGTGAGCCATGGCCTCTGAGCCTGCGCGTCCAGAGCCTGTGCTCCACAACGGGAGAGGCCACAACAGTGAGAGGCCCGCATACCGCAAAAAAAAAAAAAGACACTACCTGAAAACAGTGCTTTGTTGGGAGAGGGAAAAGTTAAATTTGACAATTTGGCATTGAATATTGATTTAAAAGTCACACTTAGAGATATCTAGTTGTAACTAAAGAGCACGTGCAGTGTGGTGGTGAAGACAGTAGGCTTTGGAGTTGAATAGAATTGAATATAACCTTAAGTACTGCCGTATAATTGCTGTGAGACTTGCAGAAATTACTGGATCGATCTGATTGTCAGTTTCTTCATCTGTAAAAATAAAGACCGAATCTAACTCCATTAAAACATCCCTAATCACCTATACAGATGTACACATTAAGAAGAATGCCAGGTTCTTGGGCTTCCCTGGTGGCGCAGTGGTTGAGAGTCCGCCTGCCGATGCAGGGGACACGGGTTCATGCCCCGGTCCAGGAAGATCCCACATGCTACGGAGCGGCTGGGCCCGTGAGCCATGGCCGCTGAGCCTGCGCGTCCGGAGCCTGTGCTCCGCAACGGGAGAGGCCACGATAGTGAGAGGCCCGCATACCGCCAAAAAAAAAAAGAAGAATGCCAGGTTCTTATCATAAATGTATTCCATTTCTCTGAGTGGTGTATTTGAAAAAATCAACTGGAGTTTTTTGCCCCTGTATATTTAATTTTTAAAACTATATAATCCACATAAATTATATAACATTTAAAATTTACAAAGAATATAAAATTGAAAAGTATCTACCTGTTTTGTTTGGTCCCAAGCCACCTAGATAGTCTCCAAAAGCAACGTCAAAATTTCTTAAGTAGTGCTTCCCTGGTGGCTCAGTGGTTAAGAATACGCCTGCCAGTGCAGGGGACACAGGTTCAAGCCCTGGTCTGGGAAGATCCCACATGCTGCAGAGCAGCTAAGCCCGTGCGCCACAGCTACTGAGCCTGAGCTCTAGAGCCTGCGAGCCACAACTACTGAGCCCACATGCCACAACTCCTGAAGCCCATTCACCTAAAGCCCATGCTCCGCAACAAGAGAAGCCACCTTAATGAGAGGCCTGACCACTGTAACGAAGAGTAGCCCCCGCTCGCTGCAACTAAGAAGAAAGCCTGCGCACAGCAACAAAGACCCAACATGGCCAAAACTAAATAAATAAATAAATAAATAAATAAATAAACTAAAAAAAAGTAGATTTCCAAATTTAGCTGTGAATTTATAGACATTTGTGCATTTGCTAGTGCAAACAAAATTATGTCTAATACATATTTTCCTAAAATTTGATTATCACTTAATATATTAGAAATCATTTCCTATTAGTATGTTTAGAACTATTCCTTTTTTAAGCTGCATATTAATTTTTTTTTAATGAATAACTCATTAACCAGTGCTATATTGATGGGCACTAAATTTTTTTCCCAGTCCTATCCTATCATGACTAGTTTGGAATGAATATCCTTGTATATATTTCACGTTATACATATGCAAGTACATATAAAACAGTAGAATAAATACCAGTAGCAAAATTACTATGTCAAACTGTGTGTATTTTTAACTTTGACAGATATTGCTGAATTGTGTTATAAATTTGACAGTCCCATCTGTATGTCTTTGTCCCTGCCAATACTGAGCACTATTAATTTTTTTTTACTTTGCCAATCTTATAGGTATAAATATTTCATTAATTAGAATGCACATAAAAAATTAAGACATGTAGATTACATAACATCAAAAATAATAACTTCTGTTGATGCTTAATTTTGACTGATATTTTGTGTGTAATGCTCAATAATTTAAATATACCACCTGCCCAGTATTATTGCATGAATTTGGAGCCATGTTGGTTTATATTGTGTAGGTAAATATAATTCTCATGATTCATTCTAACTATCAATTTTTTTTTTTTTTTTCGGTATGCGGGCCTCTCACTGTTGTGGCCTCTCCCGTTGCGGAGCACAGGCTCCGGACGCGCAGGCTCAGTAGCCATGCCTCACAGGCCCAGCCACTCTGTGGCATGTGGGATCTTCCCGGACCGGGGCACAAACCCATGTCCCCTGCATTGGTAGGCCGACTCCCAACCACTGCGCTACCAGGGAAGCCCCTAACTATCAATTTTTAAATGATATGTTTTTTCTGAAGTTTTAAGTGGTGTTTTTATAATATCAGATTAACTTATCATTTCTCAACACTAAGCTTTAGGATATATATTTGAAAGATTTGGTGCAAAATTTTTGAATAGTCTTTTGAAATTTGGTAGGAATGAAAGTCTGGCTCCCGTGATTTGTATGTTCATTTGTGTTTGTCTATTTGCTTGAAAAGCATTTTTTTTCACTCTGTTACAAATGCAGTTGGAGCACAGCATGTGTGTGTATGTGTGTGTGTGTGTGTGTGTGTGTGTGTGACATGTGTGTCGTGAGCACTGTTTGCATTATTATATTCTTGGTTTTCTAAATGAAATAGAAAAGGTGTTCACGAATGTAATCTATGTTTTCATGAGAGAGAATTTTAATTTAACAGAGCTGTTCTCCTGACAGATTGGAGTTGACATTTATGAAATTTATGTTTATTTTATATGCATATGAGATGAAAGTTTTAAGCAATTATTACTGTAATTCTTTGACCTCGATTATGCTGATGTTCAAACATAGTATTCTTTATAACCAGGATAAGCTCCATAATTCAATCACTCCGCTACTTCGTTTTCCTTTTTTTCATGGAGTACAGAGCTCACATTTTTCTGTGTTTGTAGCTCTGTTGACCAAAGAAGCTTAATATGAGCACACAGAGGTGGGGATGGCACGTGTGGAATGGATTGGTGACCCACACAAGCATGAGGTTTGTCTAGTTCATTTACACCTTGCATTATATTCTGTATTATCTCCTGGCTTTAAATGCGTTTCCACTCACATCATTGCACACAGTTGATGTTTCAGTATTATGTGCCACATTTGTTGGGGGACTTTTCCTATCCTTGCCGCAAATAAGCCCTGTACACAGTGTGAGAAGGACTGGTGTGTGTTAAGTGAATTAAATGGGGCAATTCACTGGATAATTTAACTGATTTAATCAAAGTCTTTCGGGTAGAGAGCTAACATTTTTCCTACTAAATAATTAAATCAAACACAATTGATTTTATTTAAAAATACAGGCATGCCTTGGAGATGTTGTGGGTTTGGTTCCAGACCACCTCAAAAAAGCGAGTATCACAGTAAAGCAAGTTTACACAAATTGTTTGGTTTCCCAGTGCATATCAAAGTTATGTTTACACTCTACTGTAGTCTATTAAGTGTGCAATAGGATTATGTCTAAAAGAACAATGTACATAGCGTAATTTAAAAATGTTTTATTGCTAAAACATTCTGACCATCGTCTGAACCTTCAGCAAGTTCTAATCCTTTTGCTGGTGGGGTTCTTGCCTCGATGTTGATGGCTGCTGACTTGACTGTTCAGGGTGGTGTTTGCTGAAGATTGCGGTGGTGAGGGCAAATTTTTTAAAATAAGACAGACAGCAGGGAAGTTTGCCACAGCGACCAACTCTTCCTTTCGTGAACAATTTCCCTGGACCATGCAATGCCATTTGATAGCATTTTACCCATAGTAGGACTTCTTTCAAAATTGGAGTCAACACTCTCAAACCCTGCAGCTGCTTTATCAACTAATTGTATGTAATATTCTAAATCCTTTGTGTCATTTCAACAATTGATAAGTTCGCTGTCTTATGTGCGTGGGATTTGTGGTGCCCCAAAACAATGACGATGGTAGCGTCAACGGTCACTGATCACAGATTATCGTAGCACCTGTAATGACAGTGAACATGTTTGAGATATTGTGACAATTACCAAAACGGGACACAGGGATGCGAAGTGGGCAAATGCGGTTGGAAGTGGTGCCATTAGTCTAGCCTGACCCAGGGTTGCCACAAACCTTCCTTCTGTAAAAAAACAAAAAACAAAAAACACAGTGTCTGTGAAACGCAGTAAAGTGAAACATGATCAGGTGAGATATGCCTGTGCATTTGAAGCCCACTATGACATTTAGCCTGTTAAGTGTTGCTTTGGGCCAAACTTTGCACATTTAAATAAAGAACAAAACAAAATAACCAATGTCCCTAGTTATTTGTCTGAACCCAGTTACTCTACACTAGCATTCCAAGGTCGTTTGTTATGATGATAATGAGTGTATGCTCTTCCCAGGCTGCTTTGCACTTTGTCTAAGAGGAATTTTATCTCATAACAGAAAGTAGACACTCCTTGAGGACAACCACGGCTTGTGTGGATTTTGAGTTCCCAAAGACTGAGCTCCTAAGGGAAAGGGCTGAAGCAGCTGTGGTGAGGAAAGGAGCCCACGGTTTCTTTCTTCCTGCGGTTCTGGGTCAGCAGCTAGTTTGATGGGTCGGGGGGAGGGGGTACAGGAGGAGCCTGCGCAGTGCACATCAGCCTACTAGACTCTGGGTTCCAGGGTCCTTACACTCCCCCCATGCCAAGGCCCACAGGCGTTTCTCTGGCCAGTTTGGCGGAGAAATTCTGAAGTCTCAGAAATTCCAGGAACCTGTGATCTTGGACAACGGGCACAATTGCAATAACTGGTTGAAGGTAACTAGAGGGGACTCCCAAGTGTTCAGTTACCAGTAACATCTCTGGAAATAACTAGTACTACCTCAATGCACAGTAACATTACTGTGAACTTAAAAAAAAATCTTGGTGCTTGGCTTGCACCCCAGAGATCCTGTTTTAATCAGCCTGGGTGGGCAGATTATGTCTGTGCAGGCAAATGTGTATATACACACACATGCAAATATATATATACACACACATATATACACGTTCAAGGTGATTCTGATGAGGGTCCTCACAACAGCTTTTGAGATGCGTATTATTGTTTTCTTTCTCAGAGAATCTCAAACTTTAGGGTGCATTTTAAAACACAGATTGTTGGGCCCACCCCCGAGTTTCCGATTCAGATCTGTGGAAGGGCATGGGAATTTGCATATTTTAAGTTCCCAGGTGATGCTAAGGTTGTGCATTGGAGACCACACTTCGAGAACTATATTCCTCGAGGATCAAAGAAGCTCATAAACTTGAATGGAAATAAGGATCTTTCCAAGTTCACACACCTAGATGGGTTAGGGCTTGAAACTGGCATTCTAATTTTAAGTCCAGTGATTTTTTTTTTTACAAGACTAGTATGTTAAACTTTATAAATTACTTTTGTATCTATTATCTCAAATGATGCTTGAAAGAACAGGGCTGACAAGGGCGGTTATTGTGTAATCATGAAGAAATTTAAGCTCAGACAACTGAAGTGACTTTTGCATGGCCATGTAACAAGTAAATAAAAAAAGAATAGAAATTAATGAAGATACCTAACTGTAAAGTCCCTGTTTTTCCAAGTTGTTCTAATCAGCCAGAATGAAAGTGTTTCGTACTTTAGGTATTTTTTTAAAAAACTTGTATAGCACACAATTTTGTATTAACTACATTCTAATTCAATGGGGTGACATAGTATACATAGTATTAGAACTCTTTACATGACTAAAATTTGCAACAATATTTGGAGTAAATCTTTTGGTCCTAATTTCAGATTCTGTACTATTAGAATAAATTAAATTATGTAAAATCTTCCTATGTCCTGAAAATATGTTTATTTGGAAGATGTCCAACTTCTAAAATACCTCATTTGTGATAAATTGTTTGGAGGTATAAGGATTGCCTAATTTATTTAAAACATGTAGACTCTGTTTTTGAAATACCAATAGGTAGGTACAGATTGTTTTCTTTCAAACTATTATATATTTTCTCTTAAACAGTCAAAGTATGTGTTTCAGAAAGAAGAGATGTTTAAAGACCATCAGTTCAGGATCTAAATTTTTATTTACTTGGTGCTTTTCCCTTTTTCTTTGGATTTGGCAGAACAAATAGAAGTGTTATTCCTTTGAAAGGCTGTTTCATTGCTATGCCTGCCTGAAGCTTCATCTTTCTATGTACACTTTAAAATGTGCATTTGTCCTTTTCAAGGGACACTATCTGTTTGCCAACATCTGCAGAACACTTTAATGAAAAATACCCAGTGGTTATTCAGACTTCTTCATCTGTTTAGAAGCTGCCAGGAATTCAGGCAGACTGACAGCTGCTTCTTTAACATCATCAAAAGTAAGTCACATTAGTGTGTACTTTCACACACACAAACACACACACACAGAGACACAATTATGGATCCAGAAAGGTATTTACATTTTGATGACCCTCAAGAAATATTTCTGGAAATAAAGTTTGAGCTAGCTATACATTTTATACAAGATCTGTTTTAATATTTATAGCATAAATGAATAGATATTACCTTGTCCCAAACAAAAATAGCAATGTCAAAACAACAACACACTCAGCTAGAAAACAAAGACCCCAACCAAAGGCCTGCAAACTCTGTAAGCACACACTTTTGGGAAGGAGGTAGCAGAATAACTTTAACAGGATAGACATATTTAATATGAACTAGGTAGGGGTCATTTTTAATATTGAGTAGTTAACATTCTCAACCACAAAGAAACGTTGAAGTTTAAGACTTCACAGTGTTTCTGGTTTAAGTTCACTTCTATCTGGAGGTTAAAAAATCATCTCTGACCATTAATACCTGGTAGCCTGAACGCTACCAAACTTAGAATAGTATTCTGTCTACAATGAGGGAGTAGGTTGGGGAAAGCCTAGCCCTAACTGTTGTAGCAATAAAGTAGACTAGCTCCCAGCCCAGCCATCTGCATCCGGATCCGTGAACCTGCATGATACTGTCCCACCTAAGACCCTCCTCACCCCCAGCCCCCTGTGTCAGTGAGGCTAGTTCTTTCCAGTTACGGTCAGTTTTTTTTCTTAATACCCATACCAATGCTTCCTCTTCTGTTTTCTATGACGTGTAGACTCATTTATCCCTCTGACTTCACGTGGTCGTCTCATCATCTCCCTGTTTAGATTGTCAGCTTCTTAGGCTCCAGACCTCATCCTACACTCTTTGCACTGTGCCAGACCTAGGAGATTCTGGGCATGTAATAAACAGCCAACAGGTGGGTGAGACAACATTCCATTTTATTACTGCGGTCTGGAAATTGGCTGTGGCTTGGAAAAAGAGTCAGCTCACTAGTAGAAAGTGTCTGGATTCTGTGAGGATCTGATTCAACTGTCTCTATATTTTTAATAATGTCTGGAATACAATTTTAAGGTGAGATGACTAAATCTTTGCAACAGGCAACTATTATTTGCTGTAGTTAGAATACCTTTGTTTCAATTGTTCTGCCATAAAGGCAACAAGATTAGTAATTAGGAAAAGTGTTCATGTAAAATGTTTTAAACTTACAAAAGTACTCTATTTAAAATTGGTTAGGAATTTCTTAATTCAATCAGAGTAAGAAACCCAACCAGGGGCCCCCAAATAAAATTATTAATGAGCCTTTCGGTATATTATCCTGACTGGCCACTTATCTGTGGTAGCTGAGATTTAAAAGAAAAATTATTTAAGGACAATAGATACGATTTGTAAAATCACTAGAACTGACAGATTGTGAGGCTTCTCCCTAAGTCTTCTTTTTAGGCCAAGTTGCATTTATTTTACTATCATTATTATTGAAGACACCTTTCTTTCTAAAACCCTTGAAACTAATTTTTAAATTTATTTCATTTTTCCCATCCCTACCTCCTTTCCTTCTTTCCTCCCTACTTTCTTTCTTTCCTTCCTTCCTTAATATCTTGTAGCCTGAACAGTCTGAAGTTCTGAATAATATTCCACATCGCAATGAGGTGCTAGAGTGAAAAAGCAAAGCATGGTCCTAACTTGTTGACCAAGCGGTCTGGCTCCCCGGGGCTAATTGGTGATTACCTGATCTATCCCTCCCTCCCTCCCTCCCTCCCTTCTTTCTTTGTATCCCCTCTTCCTTCCTTCCTCAAATTAATCTGATCCTCTGTCCAGGAGGAGAGAACTATTTCTTTACTCATCCTCAGCTCTTATTTTAGTAGGACCAAATGTGTTATTTTTCAGTTTTCTTTGAAGACATTTTAAGGGGAGGGAGAACACAGATGTCGCTCACAATTATCTACCTAGCCGTCTGGAATCGCAGAATTAGCCAGAATGCTTTCGGGAAGAGTCCAGTTCTCGCAGGATTCCTCTCATTCAGTCATCTCAAAGTGGGGTCTCCAAGCCAGCAGCAGCAGCACCTGGGAAATTGCTAGGAATACAAATTTTGGGGGCCCCAACCCAGAGCTACGGATTCGGAAACTCAGGGAAAGGAACCCAGGAGTCTGTGTTTTCACAAGTCTTCCAAGTGGGGCTAAATGCATGCTCAAGTTTTTGAACCTAGTAATTGTTTTTTGGCAGAATAAAGAAACTGGAAGGGCTTATTCTAAGATTTGTAGTATTTTTCTCAACATCAAAAAAAATAGCAAAGTCAGGTAGTAAGCATGGCTGATCACAGAGGGAAAACTAAATGCAATTTCTGCGATTCAGATTAGATTCTTCTATTTTGTCACACAGACACTTAAGGGTGATTCTACTCATCCCTTAAGACTAAAAATAAGATGTTTTCATATTAATTAGAGTCTGACAGCAGTCAACATTTATTAAAGAGCACAAAACAATAAAATAATTTATGCTTCTGTAAAGTTATCTTTGGATTTTAGTGTGGCAAAGTTTGAGAAGGGATTAGATATGGCAGAAATTTTTCTAATCCTTAGGTAAATGATGCTAGAGGGGAAAGTGTATACAAACATTTGAAAATTGTGTTGAAATATGAACACAATTTCTTTTTTTTCCTCAGTAAGTTTCCATAGTCATTTCTCTAAATTCCCTTTCTGTCACAGAATGCTCTTTGATTTTCAGGCATGTATTATGTAAAGCCAAGAATAGAGGCTTTCAGAAATTGTTGATTCTCACAAACTAACTTCAAAGTTCTTAACATATGGTTGTTGTTGACTGAATTTATTTTGCAGAACAAGAAACTAAGATAAGATTTGATTCAGCACAGAATGCTATGAAGTATCACTTTATGGAAAGCCATTAGCTAGGACTCTAAAGTATGAAGTAACATGAGAAATGCAAATAACAACAATGTAATTAAACTGTCAAATGTGATAGAGAAATTTATGTGAAAATGCTTGTAGCCCCAGTATGCTCTATTTCTTTTCCCCCTGGCTTTTAAGGCAACATCAAAACAGTTACTTCTGAGAATATTTATAACCTGTCAAGAGAAAGGACTGGAGAGGTTGTGACAATGTATCCCTGAAGGAAAATGTTAGTTTCAAAGCACCATTGATGTAAATACTGCCTCTTTTCTATTTTGTGGAATGGGTTGCTATGCTGATAAGTCTGTGTTAGAAACATGGCATTAGAAACACGAGTGTATTTTTGTAATAGAATTATGGATGTGGGATAATCTTTAATATAGGTGCCATAAGTCAACACAAAGATTGCTTTTACAAGGAAAAATAGCACAATAACAACAAAAAGGTGCTTAAGAGGAAGTTTGATATGGTTGTTGGGAGATAGTGTTGAGAGGAGAGAGGTTCTTGCAGAGAAATGTTGCTATTTCTGCTAAGCTGTGCCAAAAATTGGAACATGTCCAAATTTTTTCTTTTTTTTTTTTTTTTTGCGGTACGCGGGCCTCTCACTGCTGTGGCCTCTCCCGCTGTGGAGCACAGGCTCCGGACGCGCAGGCTCAGCGGCCATGGCTCACGGGCCCAGCCGCTCCACGGCATGTGGGATCTTCCCGGACCGGGGCACGAACCTGCATCCCCTGCATCGGCAGGCAGACTCTCAACCACTGCGCCACCAGGGAAGCCCTCAAATTTTTATTGTAACAGATGCATATACATTCTTACACACACACACACACACACACACACGCACACACACACACACACACACACACACACGGAATGTCCTCTCATTGGTTTTCATTTGGTTTTATATGTACGCTGAGATTAGTTTATATATGAAGTGGCAAAATATCTCTGCAAACAAAACAACTACGATAAAAGTGACCAATTTACCTCCTTCATAACTGAACTAACATAACAGGGAATGTGAATGTTCTGAACAGAGGGACTTATGCCTAACTAATGGGAGTTAAATATTATTTGTCGAAGGAGAGAGATGAGTCAAAGATGAAAGGAGCAGTTTGAATAGCAATAGATGTAGGAGAGATAACAGGGATGAGTGTGTCTGACTATGTTATTTATTTAAAAAAGAGAAAATTCTTTTTTCCCACTTGAGGGAGTTTCATTTCAGCAAAACCATCAACTGTTTTTATGGAATGAACATAAAATCTGTAGGTTCAATTTGTTTACTAATAAAAACTCGAAAGAATAGCAGTTTTTACAAGGTTATTGTGAAGAATAAGTACGATACTGTATATATGACATATGTGATATGATTTCATACGATATCTAAAAGTGCTCATAAAAAGTACTATTATTGCCAAGCTTTAGAAAATATTTCTCAGTATTTCTAGGTATACAAAATGCTCCTAATGCAACAGTATGACAAGTGCCTAGGAGATGGGCTTGTTGTAGTTCTGTGTCTGTTACATGTCAGATCACATATATACATTGATCCTGTTTAGGTGATCAATGATTCTGCACAGTTTCCAGAAGTAATAATATATCTTTATTTTTCATAACAAAAATAGATGATGTAAAAAAAAAGGGAAGAAAGGAAGGAGGAAGAGATTTCATTCCTTCGTCATGATAAAAACAAAAACACATGAATAATCTCCAGAAGTTGGGCCTATTTAGCTTCCCCAAACCCAGCAGTTATCCTTGACTCCTTTATTTCCTTTCTCACCTCCATTTTATTTCCCTCACACTCCACCTCCATTCCATAATAATCCTGCCTTAAAAAAATTCATAATACCTTAGCTTAGTACAGCGCACTGTTCATAAGTGATTTTGCAAAAGCAGTTTCTTGTAGCTCCAACTGGGATGTCTTTATTTCTCTCAGGGAAGTTGTCACTGAAGGGGAGGGGGTAAGAATCGTTTTGGTGTGCTTTCCCACAATTCCCACCAATTTCATGTTGACTTTAACACCTTGCTGTCTGTTGTGTGAGGACCAGAAATCAGGATAAGGGGCTGGGATCAGAATAGGTATTATTCAGCTGGTGGAGTAAATTCACGTCTGCAGGTCCACTCAGAGATTTCAGAGAACAGTGTCCACTCTCTACACGAGGAAGTGAAGGAGAAGCTCGTGTCTTCTGAATAAGTGTGCCGTATGTGCGTGTACCTGCGTCCTGCTATCACCCTTCCTAGTGGATGCACAGATGCAAAGAGAGATTGTGCTAATTTACTCATCCAAATAGTCTTATAATAACTTTCATAATATTTACTGTGATTCTGTGGCTCAGCACTTTAGATTAATAGCAGAGTTGCTTTGGGGCTTTCCTAATATTCTGGGTCCACATTACTTGCTATACATGTATATTCAATATCAGAACAGAGACAGCCAAAAACTTTTCTTAAATGCTAATTTGAACAGGTTTGTTCATTTAGACCTGTATATTCTGAAAACTCTCTTTTGAAATCGAAAGTTTGATATACTTAGAAAACATATTACTTTTCAGAGTGACATAAAATCAGTAAGAACCAGGTAATGAGCCTGCAGCAATTAATGCTATTTTGTAGAGGTTGTTTTTGAAATGTATATTGGGTGATAATATCCCATCTCCCACTGTTACAGTAGTATTATTCTGAGCCTAAAACTAGTAAAATTGTTGACCTGAAGTCCACAAAAAATAACAGGATTCTTAGAACTTTTGGACAGTGTATTTGACATTTTAGTTAGGAAATGCTAAGTTGACTTAGAAAAAGTCAATCCAATTTCTGTGCTCTCTGTTCATTTTGTCTTACAAGTAAATTAAGATCAGTAAGATCACCGTGTTCATCTAATTCAGATCTAATTCAGAGATATTGACCTGCAAATAGATAATTCCATTATCCTCATGGCCATGGTACCAAGACTCCTTGGGATTTCTACTGAAAGTTTGTGATAGCCTGTGTTCAACTCAACAAGTATTTACTCAGTTCTTCCAATGGTGCCTAGATGGATTGGGTAGGAATGCATGGTAATAAAATTAGTTTTGTTGAGTAACGTGAAAGAAAGGATTACAAGAGGAACTCCAGGATTACACCAGAGCTATGCAGACAGCACTCTCTACAGCAGACAAGATCAGATGACTCTCCTTGTTCGGGGTCCCTAAACAATTTTTTAAAACAGCTGGCCTCTGTTCTCAGCTCTTCAGTTCTCACAGGCCTGTGAGCTCTTCATCATGATGGGAAGTACAGTCTTTGTGCTTTTTCTGAAAATGTGAGAATCTTTTGAAGCTGTTTTCTTGTAGTCAGTGCAAATGGCAAGAAAGAGAAATAAGGAATTTAGTCAAGCTGTTTGCAAAAGATTATGTAAAGAGTTATCTGCAGGATTGATTTACTAGTTCATGGGACTTTAGGAGAACTATTAGAAGATTTGGTAAAAATGAACAAAGTTAGCTTGAGGAAGTAAACAGTAACCCATTGGGCAAATCACACAATTCTAAAAAGAACTTCTGCGTAACAAGAGAAGGTTTTTTATCCTATTCATGTTTCCATTATGGAAAACCACTTTGATTTTGGCATTTGAAAAAAAATTTCAGGGAAATCTATTTATATCAAGGTAACACTTATGGACAAAAACAGCAAAATGTGTCTTCCTGAATTTATTTTCAGTTCCTATTTCCATGTGGTTTATTTTGGAAGCCTCCAAATCGCAATCTATATTCACACCAGATCCAAAATTACAAAAATGGTAGATGTACCTTTCTTCTACATTTCTCAATATCAAATCTATTGCAGATATGTCAGCATTTTGCAGATATGTCAACATTTTATATTTTAGGTTACAGATTTGGAAACAGTGTATTTACTGGCTTGTCCCCTTAATGAATCAAATAATTATTTTCATTTGTATAATTTTAGTGGTACTTCCAAGGAAATGTAGCTGACTGTAAAAAGGGTACGAATCTAAATTTCAAGAATACTAACTTTTGATGTATTTGAAATTCACAATTATCTAGTCTCAAATTTTAAATATACTGTACTATATTTTTCATAAATATTTTTTTTTAGACTAGGTAAGGGGCTTTCTGCTGTTGATTACTTGGCAACTGTTTACTGTTCATGTAGTGTAGATATAATTGTAATATCCCTCTGTGAAACTGGGATTGTAAAAGTACTTACTTGACCTGGGTTATTTTGAGGATTAGTAAAATAATTTATGTAAAGTGCATCTGCAAAATGTATTCAGTACGTTATCAAGAATTTGGCCCTTACTAGCATTTGTATTGCACTTTATACATTTATAACTTTGTTCATATATATTTTTGATCTTCTTGATAGCTTTATGAAGTGAACAAGATTGAATATACTTGTCCTAATCTGATAGTATAAGAACTTTTATATTTCTTTATTTCTAGATGATACGAGTAATCTTATACAAATAAATTCAATAAAACAAGACTAATAGAAACATTACATGATTTTCAAGGTTACAGAATTAGTGAGAAACCTAAGGCAAGGCCTCAGGTGCTTTGAGTTTCTGTCTAACTTTTGACTCCACCCCATGTATGAGTCTTAATGGATGTAACTGTGGTTTATGCTAAAACCATAAGAAGAGTTGTATAACTGTAATTGAATTTTTTTTTTTTTCCGGTACGTGGGCCTCTCACTGTTGTGGCCTCTCTCGTTGCGGAGCATAGGCTCCGGAAGCGCAGGCTCAGCGGCCATGGCTCACGGGCCCAGCGGCTCCGCGGCATGTGGGACCTTCCCGGACCGGGGCACGAACCCGTGTCCCCTGCATTGGCAGGCGGACTCTCAACCACTGTGCCACCAGGGAAGCCCTGTAATTGAATTTTGATAAACATTTGTGACAAAAATTCTCATTTTCATTCTTTGATCCCAATAAGTACTTGAAAAATATTTTTGTACCAAAGCTCCTTAATTAAGTATTAATGATTGTCTTTTAGGTGAAGGGGAAAAACATAAAACTTTCCTGATTGGCTGTAAATCAGTCAGGATCATATTCCCAACTTACCTATAACATATTTTTCCTTGAAGTTGTTAATGTATTCACTTAAAGGAATGGAGTCAGTTCTTCTTAACGTGAACCATAATTTTTAGTGACAAACCATATCTTAGTATGTTTCCCGTGTCCTTAGCACATGACTTCATGGTGCACAGGCAAGGATTTGATGCTAATTTCCATATGAAACGACAAGATTAAAGTGAAGCCCATAAAACACAGATTCTTTTTAATCTCTTGTTTGATTGCAGGGCAGAGGTTTACTTCCATTCTTTGCCAGTTCCCTCAATGTAACATAGAAGTTCAGCAGACCACTAATTAGAAGAACACCATCAGTAAGTTAATTTGTGTTACCCGCTTTGCTAGCTGCTCTTCTATACAGCAGATACAGCACCTGAGACATATAAAATTGGAAATGGCAAAGATATGGACAAAACTGGTACCATCCCAGTTAAAAATAAGCATCTCATGCTAGGCAGAAGTGTCCTCAAATGTAAAGATGACTGGCACATGACAGAGGATTCATGAAAAGGTAGAATGTAAAGTGCTTTACAAGTGTCCTACAGGGATTTCAAGAATTGCAAGTATAAATAAGCAAGATCTATGGTGTACAGACAGAAAATACTTTAATTCATTTCCTTTTGGTACATTTCAACCCATTCTGTGCCTAATACTTTTTCTGCCCTTGGGCAAACCCAGTGCTTGTATGTGTGTGTGGGATGTGGGGTGTTGGGGAGGAGTTCAGTCACAGGTAATCAGCCATTCTCTGATTACTTGTAGTTCTATAAAAATTTCCAAGTTTAGTGATTATCATACGTAGTCCAGTGTAAGGATAAACACCTTATTTCACTAAAGTTAAAGCTTCCTCCCTCTCTCTGCTGCTGCTTTAGGCTGGAAGACTGTAGTGGGAAAAGGCAGCACAATACATTTCCTATCATGTTCCTATCAATGATTTCTACTGCTCTGTCCCGGGGCCTTAGGCTGCCCAAGTCTCCTCCAGGATCCCCAGTGAGCAGAGGCAAGGAATGGGCTCCTTGGACTTGAATTGATCTGTCATTGGTTGGTTTTCCCTGGCTCTGCCAAATATTGATTCTTTTTCTTTTCCCTCCTCCCCTTACTTGGGGTAGGTTCCTTTATCTGCTCTCTTAAGATATGTCCCTCAGCCTTGGGACATCTGGTAGGACTTTTCCAGCTTTGGTCTTCTGAGGTGTGTTTTCCCCAGAAGCCAACCCTGTTGAGTATGATGTAAGGTAAGGCCAGATAAGCACGTTCTCTCTCTCTCTCTTTTTGACCCTCACTTTCTCGTGGCTTATACAAAAACATGCCCTTTTTTGCTCCTATAAATTTGGAGGAATAAAGACCTTCCTTTTTGTTACTCTGCTATGAGAGAAGCTGGCCTATGGCAATCATCTCTTTTGCAAAGTCTCTGTTATCTGGTGTTTCCTTTTTTTGATCTTAGCAGTATTAAGTAAATAGAAGAAAAATTCATTTCTCATGCATACGTTTGAAGGAACTAATGCTTTGTGTATTAGGAAAGACAATAGAAGTGCTTTCCAGTATGAAAGTTTTCATTATTAAATTTATCTGAAAAATGAAATGCTCCAGGAATGTTATGGTTCCCTTCACAATAATCCCTCATGTTATAGACCTTCAATTCCAAAGAGTAAAATGTGCTAACTGTCTTTCATGAGTGTTCCCAGTAGCACTGTCTGCATCATTCATGTCACTGCTCACAGGAGGAAAAGGTCATTCTGTCAGTGAGACCTGGTGCCTGTGTGCTCCAAATGTGAAGCGTGTTGTGCTTTAAGGCATGTCCACCAGGGTTGCAATTAAACTGAATTTGGGTAGATGAGATGGTGTGCAGGGTAGGAAAAGAATATTCAACAGATATCATTTAAGTAAACACTGAAAACTAGAGAGAATCACCCTCATATTTTGCTATCTGAAAATAGTCTCTTAAGTAAAAGCACAGATTTGGAGAGTTCTTTGTTTTTGTGTTCAAATTAATAGTAGGTTAATGGACTTTGACTTTTTCCTCCATGAAGTAGATAATAAAGGGTCTGAAGGATGATGTAGAACATGACCAGTAACAGGAATATGACTACCTGGTAGGTCTGGGTTTAAATTCTGGCCCAGCCACTTGCAAACCAAGCAACATACTTAAGCTATTTGAGCTTTATCTATCTTGTTTATAAGACTGGATTAATTTTCTGAGAACTTGATAATAATGGATCCAGAAAGGGAACAAAGGCAAATGTTAATGATCTCAATCATAGACTTGAAGAACTTGTACTTGACCTTATTGGAATTAGTTGTGAAATAATTCTATACAGAAGAAACACGTTGAATCAATTGGCTATCATTATCTTCTGATCATAAAAGTATTGAGTAGATTTTCTCCTTTAAACAAATTTTTTATAGGAGATAACACATAGATGTGCTGTGATTACACTGAGAATACATGAATTCAGTTGTCCAATTTATTTTAGATAATGTTTTAATTGAGGATTATTTGCCCAAAGGGTAAGATGCACGCAGTTGAAAGTTGAGAACGCTAATGATTTTCTGAAAATGTTTTTACACAATATAGATGGAATGATGCAGAGAATATCTGAGACATTCTATGATGGATTCTATTCTCCTCAGAATGACTCTTGTGTTGACCAATGAAATGGAGAGGCTAGATTATGGATGGGTTGTTTAGAAAAGCACCACCATCTAATTGTTCAATGGGTGTAAATCTGTTAAAATTGATCAGATAATCTACTTTGAATATGTGCAGTTTAGTGTACTTCAATTACGCTTCAATAAAGTTAAGGAAAAAAATCACCACAAAGTGTGAGATAAAAAAGAGTGGGGACCATATGAAAAAAAGGAAAAAGCTGTACTTCCTGCTGCAGCACAGGATAAGATATAACTGAGTCTCAGGTTGGAACAGGAGAAGGAATTTGGAAAAGAGTTGTTGAAAAAGCAAGTAGGTTAACTGCTTCCTCTTCCTCTAATGATCTCTGGGTGGGGGTGGTGCAGGGAAGAGAAGCTAGGAGACAGAAACATGAAGTCATTTATGTTGGGGAGATTGAGGGAGTATAAAATCCTGGGATTTTGCTTCTTGGCTAGAGTTTGAAGACAGATGCCTTGTAGACATGTCCAGCAACCCTAACTCGAGGGAAAGAGTGAACAGGATGGAAGCATATGTCTCTAAGAAGCTTCCCTTGGGCCTGAGAGTGGTATGGATTAGACATGAATGTTCGTATGCTCAGGCAGTGAGGAAGAGGGTAGACGCAAGCGAATGGGCAAATCAGATGGGTGCCATTTATGTGTAAGCAGAGCTAAACCGTCAAAGTGATTATTATTGAGTGTCTATGAGAAGTCTGAAGATGTAACTGCAGAAATGACTGCCACCCATCAGAGCCAGCACAAGATACCAAAAGAATGGAACTCAGGTGTTACCAGCCAGGGATGACAGTAGAAAACACCTACAGACCACATGAACCTCACTGTCATGCCCATCCATGTCCATCGTGCGTGATGGTCGGTAAGCCTCACCTCTCAACTTTGAGAGGAAGGAAAAGAATGCTTAAATTGAGCCATGTTAAAATTTGGATTTTAAAAAATAATCCTAAATGGGCTCTGTATCAAAAAACAAACGAACAAAAAACTCTTAAATTTTCTCTGCTGATCTGAATTCCATGTAAAGAAATGAAGACAGAATCATTCCTGAATTCTGTGGGCAATTTTAAGTGTGAAAAATTCACACCTACTACCAATATCTTGATCTCAGAAAGAATTGGAAAATAGAGAAAGAAAAAGCAAGCACACAAAAAAGCAAAACAAAATAAACAAGCAAGCAAAAAAAAAAAAAAAACCCTATTGGTATAGGTACTAAAACAGTAATTTTTAGCTGTATCTTTATTAAGCTGTATATCTTAACACTGTAATAATTCATAGCAGTATTCTTGCTATGTTTATAGTTTTTGTTATGTGAAACTATATTTGAAACCAAAAATCTTATACCTTAATTTGCTTATAATAATGAGAGAATAATGTATATTTCCTTTTTACAACTATCAGTAATAATTAGGAAGGGAATGAGCAAATGTAGTGAAAAGATCTATTTGAGAAATAAATTATTCATATCTGACAATTCCATTGGAATTATGCTAAATAATTTGAAAGTAATATTTTGAAGATAAATCCTGTTTTGGTTTTTACATGATATGTATATGTGAAGTTAGCTAGACTCATATATATGGCTCTCTGTAAGTATACATATATATGAAGATAAATTATTTTTTTTAAGTCCATGTTCTGATACACTGCATTTAAGTTTTGCCTTAATAGGCTTGACTCAATATTTACCAATATTCTTTTGAGGACTTTTTTTTATATCAATAAGATAAACATCTAATATATACACTAATATGATTAAATTAACATAACAGTCCTTTAATAGGTCTATACACGTGTTTGAATTCTTTGCTAATCTTATTTTAATCAAAGGTGAGAAACTAGGGACCTTCAGGATGGCAGAGGAGTAAGACGTGGAGATCACATTCCTCCCCACAAATACATCAAAAATACATCTACATGTGGACCAACTCCGACAGAACACCTACTGAACGCTGGCAGAAGACCTCAGACTTCCCAAAAGTCAAGAAACTCCCCTCGTACCTGGGTAGGGCAAAAGAAAAAAGAAAAAACAGAGACAAAGGAATACGGACAGGACCTGCACCTCTGGGAGGGAGCTGTGAGGAGGAAGGGTTTCCAGACACTAGGAAGCCCCTTCACTGGCAAGATGGCAGGTGAGTGGGGAAAGCTCCAGGCCACAGAGGAGAGCACAGCCACAGGGGTGTGGAAGGCAAAGCGGAGACATTCCCGCATGGAGGATCGGTGCAGATCAGCACTCACCAGCCCAAGAGGCTTCTCTGCTCACCCGCCGGGGCGGGCGGGGGTTGGGAGCTGAGGCTTGGGCTTCAGAGGTCGGATCGCAGGGAGAGGACTGGGGTTGGTTGCGTGAACACAGCCTGAAGGGGTTAGTGCACCACGGCTAGCCAGGAATCCAAATTGGAAAAGAAGAAGTAATTCTGTCACTGTTAGCAGATGACATGATACTATACATAGAGAGTCCTAAAGATGCTACCAGAAAACTACTAGAGCTAATCAGTGAATTTGGTAAAGTAGCAGGGTACAAAATTAATGCATAGGAATCTCTTGCATTCCTGTACACTAATGATGAAAAATCTGAAAGAGAAATTAAGGAAAGACTCCCATTTACCACTCCAACAAAAAGAATAAAGTACCTAGGTATAAATATACCTAAAGAGACAAAAAACCTGTATGCAGAAAACTAAGACACTGATGAAAGAAATTAAAGATGATACAAACGGATGGAGAGAAATACCATGTTCTTGGATTGGAAGAACCAACATTGTGAAAATGACTGTACTACCCAAAGCAATCTACATATTTGATGCAATCCCTATCAAACTACCAATGGCATTTTTCACAGAACTAGAACAAAAAATTTCACAATTTGTATGGAAACAGAAAAGACCCTGAATAGCCAAAGCAATCTTGAGAAAGATAAACACAGCTGGAGGAATCAGGCTTCTGGACTTCAGACTATACTACAAAGCTACAGTAATCAAGACAGTATGGTACTGGCACAAAAACAGAAATATAGATCAATGGAACAGGATAGAAAGCCCAGAGAGAAACCCATGCACATATGGCCACCTTATGTTTGATAAAGGAGGCAAGAATATACAATGGAGAAAAGACAGCCTCTTAAATAAGTGTTGATGTGAAAACTGGACAACTACATGTAAAAGAATGAAATTAGAACACTCCCTAACACCATACACAAAAAGAAACTCTGAATGGATTAAAGACCTAAATGTAAGGCCAGACGCTATCAAAGTCTTAGAGGAAAACATAGGCAGAACACTCTATGACATAAATCACAGCAAGATCCTTTTGGACCCACCTCCTAGAGAAATGGAAATAAAAACAAAGATAAACAAATGGGACCTAATGAAACTTCAAAGCTTTTGCACAGCAAAGGAAATTGTAAACAAGACCAAAAGACAACCCTCAGAATGGGAGAAAATATTTGCAAATGAAGCAACTGACAAAGGATTAATCTCCAAAATATACAAGCAGCTCATGCAGCTAAATATTAAAAAACAGCCCAATCCAGAAATGGGCAGATGACCTCAATAAACATTCCTCCATAGAAGATATGCAGATCGCCAACAAACACATGAAAGGATGCTTAACATCACTAATCATTAGAGAAATGCAAATCAAAACTACAATGAGGTATCACCTCACATTGGTCAGAATGGCCATCATCAAAAATTCTACAAACCATAAATGCTGGAGAGGGTGTGGAGAAAAGGGACCCCTCTTGCACTGTTGGTGGGAATGTAAATTGATGCAGCCATTATGGAGAACAGTATGGAGGTTCCTTAAAAAACTAAAAATAGAATTACCCTATGACTGAGCAATCCTACTACTGGGTATATACCCTGGGAAAGCCATAATTCAAAAAAAGTCATGTACCATAATGTTCATTGCAATACTCTTTACAATAGCCAGGACATGGAAGCTACCTAAGTGTCCATCAACAGATGAATGGATAAAGAAAATGTGGCACATATATACAATGGAATATTACTTAGCCATGAAAAGAAACGAAATTGAGTTATTTGTAGTGAGGTGGATGGACCTAGAGTCTGTTATATTGAGTGAATTAAGTCAGAAAGAGAAAAACAAGCACCATAAGCCTAAACATATATATGGAATATAAAAAAAAAAAAAGGTTCTGAAGAACCTAAGGGCAGGATAGGGATGAAGACGCAGATGTAGAAAATGGACTTGAGGACATGGGGAGTGGGAAAGGTAAGCTGGGATGAAGTGAGAGAGTGGCATGGACATATATACACTACCAAATGTAAAATAGATAGCTAGTGGGAAGCGGCTGTGTAGCAGAGGGAGATCAGCTTGGTGCTTTTTGACCACCTAGAGGAGTGGGATAGGGAAGGTGGGAGGCAGATGCCAGAGGGAGGAGATATTGGGATATATGTATATGTATAGCTAATTCACTTTGTTATAAAGCAGAAACTAACACACCATTGTAAAGCAATTATACTCCAATAAAGATGTTAAAAAAAATAACGTTGAGAAACTAGCTAATTTTGTGTCCTTTTCCGCTAAAATTTTCTTCACATGACCCTGGATTAGTTCCCTTAAGATTCACAGCTCCTATGTTTTGCAGTCATTCAGATCATGAAGCTTGAAAACAGCTTAGTATTCTCTCAAATCATTGTCACCCGGGATCCAATCCTAATTTCTCAAATTTATCCATTAATGTGCAGTCTTTCTAATAGAAGTCCTTGGGAAATTCACACTCAAGTGTCTCCTTTTCTGTCTCTCTTAATATAAAAGTTTTCTGAAATTTTCCATTTAAATAGGTAGGTAAATAAAAGTCAAGATCTGTTGACATGCTGATGATGACTAAAAAAAAGATACATATATCCAAAATTCTTCATTCCTGAGTCCTATGTATAGAAAATTATTGTAATCAGTATATCTTTCTATCTTTAGCAAGTTCATTTACAAAATTTAAATTTGCAAAATTTAAATTTACAAAATCTAAATGAACAAAATCTGTCCCTAAAGCACATGATAAATGTTAATGTTTTTTTTTCCACCCATAAGATATTTTCCTTCTTTGTGATGACTGAGAAGAGAATCTATATTGATTGTCATCCTCATTTTATTAACATTTTATTAACATTTAAATTTCTCTCCCTGTGTTAATCTTTTGCTCAGTGGTATCCAAATAGGTTTTTCTCATAGCAGAAATATATGTTCCTGTAGTTAAAATTATGACCGAATACATACGAGCATTCATCAGAAGTGTAAAGACATACAGGCTGGAGAGCTGTTTGCTGTGAAGGGATTCTAAAGCGGATCAGAAGAGGCTTGGTTCTGCATGAGTGCTGTCATTCTCTAATGTCCTGCTGGAGAAATCTTCCACTTCTGACTTCACTCTCCCTGCGTAGAACATTTAGGTACCTCTCTGCTTTCAGTGGGAGCACATCAAGGGCAGGGGTATTTTGTTAATTTTTGTGCTTGGCTCATCAGAGGTGTGCCATAAACGTTGAGTGACGACTCAACAGACTCTTGAATACAGGGAAGCAGAGTGACTACCGTAGGGTCAGGACCTAGGAGTGCTGTGATAGCTTGTTTACCCAGAGTGGAGAGAGATTTGGGTCCCTGAAGGCAAAGTACTTCACTCTTTTGTTTGAGGTCAGCCCTGGTTTTTAGAAATGAACAGTAAAATTGGAGCATTGAATGAGAGTGTGTACTCGGCTAGACTATTTATGTGCAGTATTTCAGTTACAACCTATGACCTTATTAAGTAATAATGACGATCCCTAATTTACAAATGAGGAAATGAAATTATGAGACTTGCACATAGAAGATGGTGGAAGGGTCTTTCAGACTGTGTTCATTCTTTTTTCATTATGGAGTATTTCCATTTGTGGCAGTTAACTCACTAAGTGACAAGGTACCTCTCTATCTTTGCCTTGGGAAAGATCTTCAACGTCACCGATACCGATAATATAGTTATAATGCTGCTTACTATTTAGAAATCATTTTCATATACATTTAATATACCTTAAATTATATAACAACTCAGTGAGGTTCAAAAGAGGTGATTATTACCATTTTATATGTGCAGAAAATTAGATTGCAGAATTTTAAGAGAGTTGACCAAGTTTTTATGTTGAGAGTAGTTACTAGACTCAAACTAATCATCTAGCTCTAAATCCAGTGTTCTTTCCATGATGATAATTATAGTCATTAAAAAGTAACTGTTGGGGCTTCCCTGGTGGCGCAGTGGTTGGGAGTCTGCCTGCCGATGCAGGGGACACGGGTTCGTGCCCCGGTCTGGGAAGATCCCACATGCCGGGGAGCGGCTGGGCCCGTGAGCCATGGCCGTTGAGCCTGCGCGTCCGGAGCCTGCGTGTTCGGAGCCTGTGCTCCGCAACGGGAGAGGCCACAACAGTGAGAGGCCCACATACCGCAAAAAAAAAAAAACAAACAAAAAAACTAACTGTTCATTGTAGGCTATCTATTAATGAAGTGTTCTTATCCTGAAAATAGTCTCCTAGGACAATCATATGCATGATTCCTCACTTTATCTTTGATTTCCTTCCCTACGTTTCCTTCTCCTTCCTCAGATATATTATCTAATGTGACCTAAAAGCTTGGCGAATATCCATTTACAGGAGGCAACTATTAGAATACTTATTGAATTACTACTTTTTTGTTTAAATGAAGATCTGTACTTTCTACAATCAGAGGTCATTCTGTGAGTCTAGTCAATTGCCACGGTTTACAGAAATGTAAATGCTCTACAGGACTTTTCAGACCTAAGCTAACTGACAGAAATGAGTGACTGTAATGCACTTAGGAAAAAATGAGTAGAGATGACACAAAAACATAAGTAAGATTCCATTTGTTTGTAGTTGCTTCCCATACACAGAGCTGTTAACATTAAATGTAAGGGTACAGAAATATATTACTTAAATAGAAAGGAAAAAAAGTGAAAAAAAATCAGAAAAGGTTAGAGGAAAAATATTCATTTATGTATATTTAATTGAGAGACTACTGTGTTCCAGGCTGTGTTGCTAGATAATTATTTAAGCTTTATGCTGTCTTTAAAATACAGATACTTTAATATTTTGCAAATAAAGAAACTGAATCCCATTGACATTATATGACTTTCCCAAGGTCCCCTAGCTGGTGTCGGGACTGTTATCCAAACCTAGGGTCTCTGATTTGCAAGACTACTTTCATTTTGTTGCATATTTTTATCATATGATGGGGAGACCTAATAGGTTGATTGTTTTTTTCTGTTATTCACCCAGTAAGTTGGGACTATTTGTGAATCTGTATATTTTCCTCTTTCACCCTCTTCTTGAATATAAGCTCTTATCTATTCGTTATCTCTTGTGTGAGAGTGAATATGCCAAGTAAGGAAAGGTTTACTTTCCTTTGTACTTTTTGCTGTAAACCTTTCTGTGATGTTTCATAAGACTGCATTCTTATAAAACTAAGTTATACTGAATGAGGCAAATAAATTTATTTGTCTCTTGCAGAAGAATATACAGTAAATACTGATGTAATTAATAGACCTGTCAACTGCATGCTGAGTAAATGTGTGAGATATTTGTGCCATTTTCTCTCTGAAAGTAGCATTTCTCATTGATTTATGGTTAAGTGTATCACTGATAAGAAATTGCCAAATAAAAACACCTGAGTTGATAATTTAAGGAAATATTCAAAGTTAAAATAAAGTCACTGAAGCTTCACAATTACTGTAGTCATGGCTGGATATACTTAAAGTTGAGAATATGCCCACATTTTATTGTTGTAGCTGAGGTGATGCAGGATACATGGTACTGATTGAACTCTGCACCAATGGAACGGAGGCTTTGGGGAGAAAGACACATTTCACACCTGAGTGGCTTTTTGCAAATTGAAATTGGTGCTTCTTCCTGTCAAAGAATTCTGGTCCTGAAAGATTATCTTTGCCAAAAGTATCCCCTAAATGATTTTATATATTGATTTTGAGTTCAGTTTCCTACAGAGATTTAAGGCTACATTTGCATCAGGTTATTTATTTTCTTAATTTAATTCTTTTAACATTTAGAACAGTTCTGAAGCCAGTATTACGGGTGATACATATGTATGTGTGTATATATTATATATACATACACATAACATACATACATACATACTGGTAATACATATACATACATTCACATACATACACACTGGTAATCAGTAAGAGGAGGCCCTATTCTTGTAATTCTTTTTTTTTAATAGCTACTTTTTTTAAAGAGAACATTTATTTACTTATTTATTTGGCTGTGATGCGTCTTAGTTGCAGCATGCGGGAGGGATCTTTAGTTGCAGCATGCGGTATCTAGTTCCCTGACCAAAGATCAAACCTGGGTCCCCTGCATTGGAAGCATGGAGTCTTAACCGCTGGACCACCAGGGAAGTCCCTATTCTTGTAATTCTTAACTTGAAGCATTTATTTTAGTATTTCTGCTTCTATTCTTTAGGAAATATTTGTAACAAGCTCGTTGTATTTAATAGCATTTCACATAGCTAATCGCTAACATTACTTACCATAGAAGCTAAAATTAAATTTGAAGCAATAAACAAATTGATCATTCTTACACAAGTATTTTTCATATGTTAAAACTATCTTGTAAGTATTTGGAACTTGAAATCTAAGCTGTGTTTTCACTGAAAGAATGATAGGAGAACAATAAGAGTTTCTAGTTAAGGCCTGAAATCTAGTTTAAATAAAAATTAGAAAGAATTTTGGGCTCTGATCTTCATCTGCAAAATTATATTGGTGGCCAGAAGACCATTTTCTTGGGATTTCTTTCTAGCAGTGGAAGGGGCAAGGGAAGAAAGAAAAAATGGAAAAAAACCCCTACATGTTAATTAATTAGTGAGACTTTTTAGAAAAGTGCTCACTAGGCAAAATCATAGCGCTAAGCACTTCTTGATCTGGCTTTTATCCCAAATCTCTTTATGCAGTGATAGTACTGTGGCATGTGGAAACTGAATCTCAGACTATTTTGTGGCCCCAAATACCCTCCCTCTCACTATTTTTTTTATCCTTCTAAAGCTCTTAAACTTCAAATGCTTGAGCCCCACCCTCCGATGACCCCTCTCCCCGCTCTCAATCTCGAATCTCCGTTAAGGACCATCTCCATGTGTTGACTCTTTTTCCCATTCCCTTATGATCATTGGAGGTGCCTAGTCTAATACAGATAATTACATGTTAAGGTATTGTTATATCAGATAACATATTTCCAATTTAATAGTAATTTTTAGTATGAAGTTCTTGCAACAATAAGTTGTTAGTAACAAATTCAGGCTGTGGATTTTCTCCTTGTCTTTTCAAACATGCTGTAGGAAAATAAGGATTTCATATAGGCGGACTTGCATGTTAAAATATTAGCATATTAATAAACATATAAATAATAGCATACTGTGGGGACAAATTTCAAAGTAAACAAAGATATACTTTGACAGACTTTCCCCTCCTTTTAGGTAGCTGCTCCTGACCACACTCTATTTACATACTCAATCCTCTTCCAGAGTCTACACTCTCAGTACTGTTCCCTGATCAAACCCAGTTATTCCGGACTGCCCCATGTAGACTTTCTTTTGTCCTCGGCCACCCTGCTTCCCTCAAGTTCATGGTCTGGTTGCTGTCCAGCAGACAGAGCCTGTCATGAGGTCATGCAATCAAATCCATGCAGATCAAGGCAGGAGAGCAGGGCTGGGTGAGATTTAGTGACCGGTAAGAAATAGTTATCATGGAAATGACAATTATGCCTGTGAGAGAGATAGTGAAGTCCAGGTAATTCAGTATCAGCTTGTTGAAAGGCAAGAGGTACATAAGCAGGGACCTTCATAGGAGTAAAAAATATTTTCTGTACCATTTTAATATCCTATGATTACATCCTTTATAGCACTTTACTACACTTCAGTATAACTACTGGATGACTTGTCTCTTTCAAGAGGCAATGGATTTCCTGAGTCCATGAACTCTGCCTTTGGTCTTTGTATTCCTACTGCTTATCACATAATATTGTCAAGTAAATACATGCATTTTCAATGGTTACAGAGGAATTATTACTTTAAATAGCCTTCTCTGATGGAAGAATCCTTTTATTCTGGACTCTTCAGGGCCATTTCTTGGACCTCTACCTGGAGACTTGACTAATGTCAGTAAGTCTCAAATGTTCATGGTTTATATATCATCAGTTATACTATGTGTGTGCTGAGGATGAGGGGGCCTGGGGGAAAATGGATCTCAATTCCCATTTTTAGATGAGTTCAAAGCAGAAAAAGACACTAGAAATTTGCCTAGAGCCTGTTTTCCCTGTTCTTCCTACAGTTTTAGGTAAAACCCTGTATTAAGTAATTTCCTGCTTAAAAATTGTTAAAATGCAGAACTGGAAGCCGGGGGAGTGATTGTGGTCTGCTGGAACTGGATTCCAGAGCAGCGATGATGACCTGCCAGAATGACCCCTCTGTTTTCCTACTTGTTCTCATCCTTTGTGAGTCAGTTGCTCTCTGGGCATCTCCCTCACTTAGTCCCAGGTCACTCATGTCTTTTAAAGTAAACATTTTGTTAATTTGAATAAATTCTTCTAAGTTTAAGATCAAGAAAATTTCTTTTTTTATATTTTTTTAAATTTCTAGCCCAAGCATAGTGCCTGAAATATATTAGTTCATTGGCTGTAAGGAAATGGATGATTCGGAATATCTTCCTATGTAAAGTAACAACTGGCTCTCTGGAATTAAGAACATGGTATTCCTTACACAACTTAAAAGAGTCACACTAAAAGATTTGAGTTCTGGAGAACTCTGGAGAGTTCTGGAAACTAGGGCCTGCTTTTTAAACTCTTTGGGGGTAATATAAAAGCTCTTGTGGAGTTAGTGCTTCTTATTTTACACTGTGCAGTTTCATCAGTCCTCTACTTCTGTACCCATTTACAGGGAAAACCACATAATGATGGGCGTGGTGGAGAAAAGGAACCAAAAAATACTGATCAAAGTCACTTTTGAATATTCAAGAAATTGAGTGATGAGGATAATAGACAGGCATTAGTCTATTTAAATTCCTTAATAAAACTGGATTCTAATTTTTTTTAATTATAAAATTGGATTTTTTTTGTCCTGCTTACTTGAAATTAAAGACTTCACGCAAAGATTATAATTTAATGTGACTGAATGTTTTCTAACATGTCTCTCTGAGACTCAGTATTGAAGATATTTATATGTTACCTATATAACAACTGTGAGTAGAAACTAAATTCATAGCTAATATATTTGGTTAGTGATACACCTTCCTAACAATTTAAGATCTTGAGCACCTGAATTGTTCTCACATATATATATATATATATATAGATAGATAGATAGATAGATAGATATATTTTCCTGTACTTTTTGCCTGGGGATTTAAGCAGACAAGACCTTTCATGGCCCCTGAAGACATTATACTGTGTTTAATCGACATGCAAAGTGCTATATTCATAGTCAACTCTGCAGAGTAAAATGGAAGGGTAGTTTTGCCAAAAAATGGATAATGATTAAGGTTAAAGAAAATTTAAATGAGCCTATATGTTTATTTTATTGTATTTTAGTATAGTTGATTTATAATGTGTTAATTTCCGGTGTACAGCAAAGGGATTTAGTTATACGTATAAATACATACTCTTTTTCATATTCTTTTCCATTATGATTTTTTACAGTGTATTGAATATAGTTCCCTGTGCTATACAGTAGCACCTTGTTGTTTATCTATTTTATATGTAATAGTTTGTATCTTCTAATCCCAAACTCCTGATTTATCCCTCCCCCCGCCCCGACTTCCCCTTTGGTTAAGTTTGTTTTCTATGTCTGTGAGTCTGTTTCTGTTTCATAAATAAGTAAAATGAGCCTATAATTCTGGCTTTCTCAGAAAAGACAAACGCTTCATACTTTATGTGCCAGGGAAAGATACAAGGGAAAACAATCTAGTCTAGAAAAAAGTTTGTCTCACTTTTTTTTTATCTAACTGCATTGGGCTTTAGAGCAAAGAATGAATTGAAAGGGAGAGTTTTATTCAACTTGCTACAACATGTTGGTACCCTGGGAGACTTTTCTATTTGCAGGAGGATCCATTCAAATATATGTGTACGGAAAGCAAAAGAGGAAGCAGAGGTAACAAAAATTCATTTCTCATGAGTTTGGAATTCAGAAGGCTGCTCTTTTTTCTGTTCTATTCTTCCTCCCCTCCCCCTCCCCTGCCCCATCCCCCCCTCCTCTTTCAATTCTCTTTAACTTTTATTCAGTTCATTCCATTCATTACAAATACTTTAGATTTGATAACTTGCTAAAATCATACTGACTACCTTACAAGAATATCCTTTTGTATCTTTGCAAAACTGGTAGTTCATTATGTCCACAAATTGTGTCTATCCCTATGGAAAAGTATTATCTATAGTAAGATCTCAGTTTATAAGATAATTGGTAGGTTATTTTCTCTTTTACTGCTCACTCATTTAGTTGCTCACTGGTAATCTTGATCAAAACATTTCCCACTTAGAATCATAAACTTCCACTTTTAAAAAACAGTGTTAGAAGAATTCTGGTGATGTGTACTTTTAAAAAAACTTTGCTGTCTTTTTAAACTGTCATGTAAAACATGGAATATTAATACCTTGTTTAATTAAATTTATTAAATCTCTTGAGATATTCCTAGTTATATTTGTATGCTACTCTATGGTACACAAATATAAAATGTCTCTGATTAAAATAGGTTGCTGTTAATACTGAAAATACGTCAGCCTGTGTGTTTTTTTAAATACTCAAAAATTTTAGAAAATAAGGTTCTACATGTTGTAGATATGTTTGTATATGTATCCACACACACGTCCCATTTTTCTGAAGCAGCTTTGGTGACTATCTGTTCCCCAGTCCCAGATGCCATAGGTCCTGAGCAGCATTTTATATGTGCCTTCACTTTAGGCTAGCTACTTCTGGCTGTTAATATACAAGTCAAGTTACCTGGCCTTCTTGGAGATTCCTTAAGCTACCTGGTGTATTTTCTTAGACACTTTTCTGTGTAATTATCTGCACTGGATTCTGTTGTTTGAAAACATGGGCACTAATCAGTAATCTCTCAGAGTGCAATAATGTGATTATAGCACATCCCTAGGCCACCCTAAGAGTATGATTTATTTTACTTTTAATTGGAAGATGTGGAAGAGGATGGAAGTGTGTGTGAAAAAGTGTGTGCAGGGCTTCCCTGGTGACGCAGTGGTTGAGAGTCCGCCTGCTGATGCAGGGGACACGGGTTCGTGCCCCGGTCCGGGAGGATCCCACATGCCGTGGAGCGGCTGGGCCCCTGAGCCATGGCCACTGAGCCTGCGCGTCCGGAGCCTGTGCTCCACAACGGGAGAGGCCGCAACAGTGAGAGGCCGTGTACCGCAAAAAAGAAAAAAAAAAATTATTTTTTCACAAATTCTATGTCAAATGGGTTTCACTTCCAAAGTGCGTAAGTGAACTTATTTTGATATTCATTCAATATATTTTAATTACAGAATATAAATAATAATACCTCATATTGTGCTGCATTTTTAACATTTAAGTGCTTTCACATGTTATATCGTCTGATAATTTCAAAAACCCTAAAAAGAGTAGGTATCACTCATGACTTCCATGCTAATCAGAGGAAAATGCAGGCCTATACATAGATGTCTCTTTTATTTTTCCCTTTGCGGTACGCGGGCCTCTCACTGCTGCGGCCCCTCCCGCTGCGGAGCACAGGCTCCGAACGCGCAGGCTCAGCGGCCATGGCCCATGGGCCCAGCCACTCCGTGGCATGTGGGATCTTCCCGGATCGGGGCACGAACCCGTGTTCCCTGCATTGGCAGGCAGACTCTCAACCACTGCACCACCAGGGAAGCCAGGTGTCTCATTTTTAATTCATGCTCTGTCAAAAGATTATTCTTTCTGTGTGTACCTAAGCCATAGTTGGTCTTAACATATGTGGACATCGTATGGCGTTGGCATCTACTTTTGTTTCTCCTTTTATTTGAGGGTCAGAAATTTTGAGTCTTTGGGTATTTTTAGCTTGATTGACAGGAAGCCTCTATAAATTGATTAAATTATTAACTAGATGTGTCAAGTCATTATCTCTAATATGTGAAGACTGCAATAGCACTTAGACATGACTCAAATCTATTAAGTTTTCAGTATATTCCTTGAAAATTAAAAATATGTAATTTTTTATTTAGACCATCTTAATAGCATAAGAAAAATGATTTTTAAATCTTATTTGCTCATAAAGTCTCAAAAAAACCCTGAATTTATTTCCCACTAACAGTGTCTTTAAGAGATGATGATATCACATAAAACCTTCACTAAAAAGAATTGCACTTATCATTACAAAATCATGATAATAAGTTACAAGCATGGTAATAGAATTCTGTGCTTACCTGTTTATTATGCCATTCCCTGATAATTTAACAAGAGCGTTTTGTAAATTCCAAGCTCTAATTTTGCAAAAATGTTTCTGTAACTTATGAACATACTATGTAAACAAATGAAAATATAGAAAATAGAGTATGTGGGCAGATGTCAGATTCTAGTCATATTTAGTGGTCTTGTATGTATTCATAAAGGCAAAAGATGTTTTTATGACTAGTTCAGGTACTATTTGGGAAACCTACCAGTGACTCTTTATTTCTCAAGATTTCACATATAAGCTTTCAGCTTTGATCTGAGTGATGTTATTTTTAGAAAATTTGGTGATGCTGAAATCATACATATAAACTTCTAGATCATGCTTCTGAAAAATTGGTTTCTCTAATCTGAGGGGCATTCAGAAGCACATTAATATTGTCATGTCACTACGATGTGATGATGCATTTTCATGGTAGTTTCACAAATGATGCCCAGATCGTTCAAAAAGTTAATGCCATTCAGACAGTAATTAATTATATCCAAAAGGTTGTGAAATATTTCACTTGATTATAAAGTACTTTTAAAAACATATTTACTTTTGGGAAACTATATGGAAACATATACTATTTATTTAAAAAACCTAAAATCAGGCACCCTGAATTGGCATTATGTTAAACAATTTTGAAGAAATCTGCAAATACTAGCATTGAATTTGTTATTGTTTATGTGACTTTAATCTTTTCCAGAGACTTGTTGAAACTTTTAATGGATCACATAAGAATTCTTATGTTTATACATGGTATTATATGACATAGGTCATATAGAAGGCTTGATTTACTCATGAATTCTGGTTAGATTATGCTATTGTTTGGATATTTCAGAGAATTGAGAGTGAGGTTGATGGTACATTGCAAATTTTAATTTTTGAAATGTTTTATTTTATCTCATTTTAAAAGAACTGAATACAGGGCCTTATTCTACGACAGAAATTAAAGCTCTAAATGCAGAGTGAGAGAAGCATTTCGAAGACCTTGGTGTAACTATGTTGGCCATTTTATCATGGAGCAATCTTTTATCACTGTGTCTTATTGAAATATCATACTCTTCATTAGATTAATTCTTTAGAGAAGAACAATACCAAAGCAAACAGACAAACAAACAAAATAATGTTCACTGGCTCACGCCATGATACTCTGGCATGGGGGTGATAATGCGGGTAATTGATTAATGGAACAAACTAATAAACATCCATTTGAAGGGGTGGTTATCTTTTAGGTCGATGAATTGGGGTAGAACTCTATTTACATTCTCAGGATCATCATAAATGCTGAACTTCCCTGTTCCCCTCTTCCTCATCCTATTACATACCTAAAACCCATCCACATCTCTTACATGGTTCACTGATGTCTAAAAATTAATAACTAAATGCATATTTAGTTTCTTTGGGTAAAAGTTTGGTCTTTTCTTACTAAGTGGGTATTATTGGTAAATTTTCACATTTTCTCTATTAAGCTGTTTTACCTACACTTTCATGAAAGTATTAGATACTTATGAGATGATGTGATGCAGGAGGATTATTTCTGAGATGGGGACACATGTTCCTGGAAATACCAGTGTGAAGGATTTGGGGTTAAGGAAGAAAGAAATGAAGAGGAAACATTGTAGGTGACAAGGAAATGATTCACAAGTCTGCCTAGCGCTGTCTACGGGTGGGGGAAGAATGTCTGAGTTTTTACTGTCGAGTAACTGAGAACATCCCACCTGATACATGTATTTCAAACAATATTTAGACTCCCATTGCTTAACAAAACAAGACTATGAGAACTATGAAAAATAGTAAGAGAAAAGTAAAAAATAAATGAAAAGGGGAACATGCAGGAAAATAAGCAAATTAAGTGGATTCTACTTAAAAAAAAATCTAATTAGCAAAGCTCATTAGCTTATTTATTGACCATCAGAGGAAGTTGTAAAAGCCTATAAAAATAGAATTAAGGTGGAAAATATGATAGTAATAAGAAGGAACCTTTTCCAAATAAGCAGTCAAGTATTTTATTCAGTCCTTTTTATTCCTTACAGTACTGGTACTTTCAAAACTTCAGGAGCCAGTGAAAAAGGAAATAATAATCAGTATAGCTAAGAACTTTTGACACCTTGAGGCATTTTAAGAAAAACTTCTGACTCATTGATATATTCTAAAAAAATCTAAACTACAGCCTTGGCTTCTGTTTTTATAGTAACTTTTAATGAATTCATTCTAAATCCATAAGGATGCTGAGACCAAATTATATTTGTCAAAGAAAAATGCTAGCTAAATAATTCATTGCTATTCACCTATACTTTCTCTTTCTCAGCTCCTAAATCCTGTCTAACCTTTGAACATATTCTTTCTGATTTCATTAACTTTTAACTTTCCTGTTATTTTTAGGTAGTTCCTGTGATTGCTTCTGTGAGATAGTTCTTTGAGTGAAGGGAACATGTGTTCAAAGATAAATGTTCAGTGTCTAACTTAAAATTTATCATACGTGATGAATTATTTCAGAATTAAGACAATTAAAAATAGCATATTAGGGGAGGAAAGCAGGACTAGTTGAATACAGAAATTTCTTTAAATTAGTATCTCTTGATCATTCAAATTGGTTACTCTAATAGAGACTTAAATGAAACCTACCAAACTGATGGACAGGTGAACAGACAGACACTGTGAACCCTCAGAAAAGCCAAGTGTCCTTAAAGGTGACAAGACCAGTTTCTTAGAATTCCTTGAACCTCTTTTGAGTCATTCAAGTCTAACATCATTTTTTTTTTTTAGTGATTACTTGTTATATGCTCTTTGTTGTTAGGTTACTTAATTCAAAATGAAAACATGAGCATATTTGTGAAATACAGTAATAATGCTACATCTCTGTTTTTTAGCTATTATGCATATTTCTCTCAATTTTAATTCTAGATATAAGTATACATTCCACCTGTTTTTTTTTGACATCTTTATTGGAGTATAATTGCTTTACAATGGTATGTTAGTTTCTGCTTTATAACAAAGTGAATCAGCTATACATATACATACGTTCCCATCTCTCTTCCCTCTTGTGTCTCCCTCCCTCCCACCCTCCCTATCCCACCCCTTTAGGTGGTCACAAACCACCAAGCTGATCTCCCTGTGCTATGCAGCTGCTTCCCACTAGCTATCTATTTTACGTTTGGTAGTGTATATATGTCCATGCCACTCTCTCACTTCGTCCCAGCTTACCCTTCCCCCTCCCCATATCCTGAAGTCCATTGTCTAGTAGGTCTGTGTCTTTATTCCCGTCTTACCCCTAGGTTCTTCATGACCTTTTTTTTTTTTTCCTTAGATTCCATGTATATGTGTTAGCATATGGTATTTGTTTTTCTCTTTCTGACTTACTTCACTCTGTATGACAGACTCCAGGTCCATCCACCTCACTACAAATAACTCAGTTTCGTTTCTTTTTATGGCTGAGTAATATTCCATTGTATATGTGTGCCACATCTTCTTTATCCATTCATCTGTCGATGGACACTTAGGTTGCTTCCATGTCCTGGCTATTGTGAATAGAGCTGCAATGAACATTTTGGTACATGACTCTTTTTGAATTATGGTTTTCTCAGGGTATATGCCCAGTAGTGGGATTGCTGGGTCATATTGTAGTTCTATCTGTAGTTTTTTAAGGAACCTCCATACAGTTCTCCATAGTGGCTGTATCAGTTTACATTCCCACCAACAGTGCAAGAGGGTTCCCTTTTCTCCACACCCTCTCCAGCATTTATGGTTTGTAGATTTCGTGATGATGGCCATTCTGACCGGTGTGAGGTGATAACCTCATTGTAGTTTTGATTTGCATTTCTCTAATAATTAGCGCTGTTGAGCATCTTCTCATGTGTCTCTTGGCCATCTGTATGTCTTCTTTGCTGAAATGTCTGTTTAGTTCTTCAGACCATTCTTTGATTGGGTTGTTTGTTTTTTGATATTGAGCTACATGAGATGTTTGTATATTTTGGAGATTAATCCTTTGTTGCTTCATTTGCAAATATTTTCTTTCATTCTGTGGGTTGTCTTTTTGTCTTTTTTATGGTTTCCTTTGCTGTGCAAAAGCTTTTAAGTTTCATTAGATCCCATTCGCTTATTTTTGTTTTTATTTTCACTACTCTAGGAGGTGGGTCATAAAATATCTTGCTGTGGTTTATGTCAAGGAGTGTTTTTCCTATGCTTTTGTCTAAGAGTTTTACACGGTCTGGTCTTACATTTAGGTCTTTAATCCCTTTTGAGTTTATTTTTGTGTATGGTGTTAGGTAGTATTCTAATTTCATTCTTTTACATGTAGTTGTCCCATTTAACCAGCACCATTTATTGAAGAGGCTGTCTTGTCTCCATTTTATATTCTTGCCTCCTTTGTCATAGATTAGGTGACCATAGGTGCGTGGATTTATCTCTGGGCTTTCTATCCTGTACCATTGATCTATATTTCTGTTTTTGTGCCAGTACCATATTTTCTTGATTACTGTAGCTTTGTCATATAGTCTGAAGATGGGGAGCCTGATTCCTCCAGCTGTGTTTTTCTTTCTCAAGATTGCTTTGGCTATTCGGGGTCTTTTGTGTTTCCATACAAACTGTATAATTTTTTGTTCTAATTCTGTGAAAAATTTTATTGGTAATTTGATAGGGATTGCATTGAACCTGTAGATTGCTTTGGGTAGTATTCTCAGTGGTGGAAAACTGAAAGCATTTCCTCTAAGATCAGGAACAAAAGAAGGATGTCTACTCTTGCCACTATTATTCAACATATTTTTGGAAGTCCTAGCCACAGCAGTCAGAGAAGAAAAAGAAATAAAAGGAATACAAATTGGAAAACAAGAAGTAAAACTGTCATTGTTTGCAGATGACATGATACTATACATAGAGAATCCTAAAGATGCCACCAGAGAACTACTAGAACAAATCAATGAATTTGGTAAGGTTGCAGGATACAAAATTAATGCACAGAAATCTCTTGCTTTCCTCTACACTAACAACAAAAGATCAGAAAGAGAAATTAAGCAAACAGTCCCATTTACCATTGCAACAAAAAGAATAAAATACCTAGGAATAAACCTACCTAAGTTGGCAAAAGGCCTCTACTCAGAAAATTATAAAACACTGATGAAAGAAATCAAAGGTGACACAAACAGGTGGAGAGATACACCGTGCTCCTGGATTGGGAGAATCAATATTGTGAAAATGACTCTACTAGCCAAAACAAACTACAGGTGCTATTTTTTTATTCATTCAGCCACCCTATGTGTTCTGACTGGATCATTTATTCCATTTATATTTAACTTGGTTATTGATAGGTATGTACTTAATGCCATTTTGTTCATCAGTTTCTCCTTGCTTTTGTAGTTCTCTGTTCTTTCTTCTCTTGGTCTCATCTCTTGTGCCTTGAAGACTCTCCTTAATTTTATGTTTGCGCTTCTTTCTCTTTAGTATTTTTTGTATCTTTTATAGGGTTTTGGTTTGTGCTTACCATGAGATTCATGTATATCTATATATTTTCATCCATTTTTTCTTCAAATAAGTTTTCTGCCCTTTACTTTCTTTCTTCTCTTTCTGGGACTCATACATTGTGAAAGAGTACATTTGAGGTCCCAGAGATCCCTTAAACTACCCACGTTTTTTAAAAATTCTTTTTTTCTTTTTGCTCTTCTGATTGGGTGATTTCCACTATTTTGTCTTCCACGTCCCTGATCCATTCTTCCATATCATCTAATCTGCTTTTGATTATCTCTAGTGTATTTTTCATTTTAGTTATGGTCTTCTTCATCTCTGACTTGTTCTTACTTCTATTTTCTAGCTATTTGTTGATATTTTCACTATGTTCTTCCATTCTTCTTTTGAGTTTGGGGAGCATATTTGTGAACATTAGTTGAAGTCTTCCTCAGATAATCACTTATCTCTGTTTCATTTAGGTGTTTTTTTCTGGGGCTTTATTTGTTCCTTCCTTTGGAATATATTCCTCTGTGTCCTCACTTTGTTTGACTTACTATGTGTGTGGGTCTTTATGTTTGTTTTCTTTTTCTTTGCTTCTTTGTTTAATGAATTAGGTGAAACAGTTACTTCTCCTGGTCTTGAATGTATGGCTGTGAGTCAGCACATGGTCTGTGTGATTGTGTGTGTGGATGGCTTTGGCAGACCACCTGGATCTGGAATGAGCATTGCCTGGGAGGGTCCCTGAGCATGTTGCACTGGGGCTGAATTGGCAGGAGGGCTGGATCTGGGTGTGAGCTATGCCAGGGCACCATGGTGGAGCAGCTGGAGTTGGGGTCAGTGTGGGCAGAGGTCCAAGGATGCTGCACTGTGGCCGCCTTGGGTGCCAGCTGGAGCTGGTGTTGGCTAGGGGCCTCGGGTGTCCTGGTGCAGCCTTGGAAGACTGGCTAGAGTGCCTGTACCATGTTTTTGTCTGGGCTGTCCAGCGGGGGGGCATAAAAAATGGTGTTCTCTGGTGCCTCTGACCCTTGAGAGAGTCTTAGCAGTCCCCAGCCCATTTGGCATATACTCTAGGGTTAGTGGATGTGTTTCTTTTATGTATAGTCTATATGCCCTTTACACTGCTGTTTCTTCACTTTGTCCCATGGTAGTTGAGTCTTAGTCCAGGTCCTTCAGTGATTTCTCTCCCTACTGCAAGTCTCTGTGTCTGGGATGGGGTTCCCATTGACGCCATGGCTCTGTGTTTCCTACCTATCTCAATGTGATCCCTTTATTGTTTATTGAGAGGCAGCTGTTCAGTCAGCCTTCAGTTCTTCTTCAGGAGGAATTTCTGTACATGTAGGTGTGGATTTGATATGTTCTTGAGAGGAGGTGACTTCAGGGTCTTCTATGGCGCCATCTCAGACTGGACCCCCTCTTGCTATAGTCTTGAATAAAGTCTTCCTTGGCTCTTTAACTCCACTTGGTGCAATTTTCCTTTGATAGTTCACATAGAAATTGTCTTCTAGGGAAACACTTAGAAAAATGTGTATGGTCATAAATAATTTAAAAGTTGGCTCCAGGGGCTTCCCTGGTGGCGCAGTGGTTGAGAGTCTGCCTGCCGATGCAGGGGACACGGGTTCGTGCCCTGGTCTGGGAAGATCCCACATGCCGCGGAGCAACTGGGCCCGTGAGCCAAAATTACTGAGCCTGCGCGTCTGGAGCCTGTGCTCCGCAACAAGAGAGGCTGCGATAGTGAGAGGCCTGCGCACCGCGATGAAGAGTGGCCCCCGCTCTCCACAACTAGAGAAAGCCCTCGCACAGAAACGAAGACCCAACACAGACATAAATAAATAAATAAATAAAGCAAACTGTCAACAAGTAAAAATAAACACTATTATAAAAATAAAATAAAATAAATAAAATTTCCCAAGTATCTCCAATATGTAGGCAAACTTGAGAACCAGTTCTCAACCCTGTTTGCAAATGAGAGTCACATGGGGAGCTATTTTAAATTAAAAAAAAAAAAAAAAAGAAAAAAAAGTTGGCTCCAGTGCTTTACAGAAAGGGTTCATTTTGCAATACATGTGCTATCCACACTCTGACAAATAATTTCTTTCATGTAACAATAAAAATAATTAATAAAAGCAGTAGTAGGTAAAGTCTATTACAAATTTATATTAGGTGCGATTTCAAGGAGTTTCCATTGCCTAGCTTAAAAAATTTTAAACAATATTTTGGCATGGTTAGCATTATAAATAGATAAAATGAGCTTCAGTGAGGTTAAATATATTCCTTCAGGTCCCAGTTTATACATAAGGATTTTCCAATTCTGGTCTATTGCTTGCACAGTGTTCATTATTAACAGTGCCTGGACAACCTTATGTCTATTCTGGGGATTGTTTAGCGCCCTCTCTAACATATTTGGGAAGACAGATGTGACATGTGCAAATGTGTTTTCTTTGGGTTGTGATCAGTTAGGAGAAGGAAAGCTAAAGATGCATTGAAAACTACTAAAAATTTAAAACTAAGGGAAAGGCAGAGAAAATCATTTTTTTAAAACCTTGGGACAAATACCTCATTTGACTCCAGGCTGAGCTAGTAATCCTAAGGATTTTTTGAAATTTCAACAATTTCAGTCAGCCCACATGGGGGTATATACGCCTATAAATGAACATTTTACATATGAGAGAAATATACAGTAAATTCAAATGTTTTAAAGCGTGTATAAGTAAAACAAATTATTTAAATAGATTTTTATTCAGATGGGTGTTACATATTGTCTCTTATTTGGAAGTACTTTCCTCCTATAATGAATTAAAGCCTAAAAAATACACTGAACATAGGCATTTTCTCTGTGAATCAAAGAATACTAATACAGTATATACTAGGTATTAGTAATTTGGTTTTGAAATTAAGCTTTTAGACAATTCTGAGACATGTTTCAAGGCATAATCTCTAGTTTAATTGCATCTACATTAAAATTGTATATATATATATATACACAATATATAAAGTTGTGTGTATGTATATATATAAAATACAACTTATATTTGTAGTTTCATAATGTCATTATATACACTGAAGGATACTAACTAAGATATTTATTTCTCTCTATGTCATGATGTGTCTGTAAAATAAAATTGTATTGAAAGCCATCCACAGATATAAGTAGAGAGAAAACAAGACACTATTTCTGGTGTATGAGATAAAGATAAATGTCCTGGTAAAGACTAATTCTCAACTTAATGAGAGAAACAGAGAGAGAAAATAATAGTACAAACAGAGTAAACACAAAATTAAGAAATAACAGTGATAAGATGGGAAGAGGGATCTGTCGTAGGTGATGTAAGTTTTTAGATTAAAGTAATGCATATCTTACTTAGTAAAATTATTGAAAGAGTCCATCACATAATAATCATTCAGGGAAGGGGCTCTTGGTAACAGTAGGGCAGTTCTGAAGCAGATGGAACAGTAAATGCAAAAGACGAGATATAGGAAAGAATGGAGAATTTGGGGTGTGGGGAGAGAAAGAGAAAGAGAGAGAGTGAGTACTGTGTGAGTCTCAGCTCTTGACAGTGATAGTCTCATCTAGGAATGCCTAAGGCACTCACCTGGGCCTATATTTACCCATAATGAGCCCCAAAGATGTTTTCCCCCCATGCCACTGGGGCCAGTGTTGTGGCTGGACCAGCCCTTGTGGTTCTTATTATGATTGCAGAATGCACCTCAGCAAAATCATCAGGGGACTTTGAAGAACAAGATTTGTTACACATAGTCTCTGGAATGTACACAACACAATTGGGGCCCCACGGGAAGAGAAAGAGAGAGAGAAAGAGAGAAGGAGGAATGAAGTGTGTACCTGAGGTGTTGTCTTTATTAGGGTCTGAGGGTGGCATGCCTAGGGTTTTAAGGGTTCACTCTTTTTTTTTTTTTTTTTTTTTTTTTTTGCTGTACGCGGGCCTCTCACTGCTGTGGCCTCTCCCGTTGCGGAGCACAGGCTCCGGACACACAGGCTCCGCGGCCATGGCTCGCGGGCCCAGCCGCTCCACGGCATGTGGGATCTTCCGGGATCGGGGCACGAACCCGTGTCCCCTGCATCGGCAGGCGGACTCTCAACCACTGCGCCACCAGGGAAGCCCTAAGGGTTCACTCTTATTGGCTAACTTAAAGCTTAAGTATGAGAATTAAGGTGCAGGAAAGGGAGAAAGAGGATCACTGAAACCATTAGTTATCTAGGTCTTTCTAAAAGGGGAACTTCATGGGTGGGGGTGACCTGGTTCCTTATTTAGTTGTTTTGTGAGGAGTTGTGTTATATAGGTGTGTTTTTTTCAGATGGATGTCTTTGAATGGATGCCTTGGCAACCAAAAGCCTAATGTCAGGCATTACGCTGCAGAGAGGAAGGGAGAGAAAGAGAGGTGGGGTGGGGGTGGGGGAGAGAGAGAGGGAGGGAGGGAGGGCAGCATTAATATTCTAATATTAATATGTTGGACTGTAATACGTAAGAGGACAATTTGTGAAATATGCGGCTGTAGGAAATTGTAAATCATGTTAAGAAGTTTCCTTCTAATCCTAAAGGCAATAAGAAATCTTAGAACCTTGTTAATCAGGAAGAGGAGTTAGATATGTTTCAGAAAGTATTCTCTGGCTCTGATGGAGAATAAATGGATTGGACTCCTGGCTTCCCTTCAAGGTGCAGAAAGCTGGAAAGCACATCATAATGTTAAAATAATGAGAAGTACATGACATTATACAAATCTCAATTTTTCTTGAGTCTATTCAAGAACTGAGATGGCAGCACAGCTGGCTAACACAGAATCTAAGGAAGACACGCACCTCTAGGAAGAAATGGGACATGACCACTTGTTTAACTGGAATAGATACTGATAGATACTGGTCAGAAGAATTCAGCTAAGCTTTTTAACAAATATTAAAGGCCAAATGTAGGCTTACAAGAGAATATAAAATCCCTAGGGCCACAGACACAAGGTGAATTTGTATGCACTAACAGATTCTTCTCAGACATCATGCAATATTTACAAAAAGGATCGACCAAAGTTTGGAGTAATCCTTCCTCAGCGTGCAGACTAGGGTACTGGAACAGCAGTCACTGTGATAGAGGCAGGAAATCTCATCTAGATCCTCCACACCTATATCTCCCAAAGAGATAAAGCTTCAAACTGCTGAGGGAAGGTCCAAAAATGTTATTACCCCTAGGGTACTAGTGAAAACCAATGCTGGCTAAGGAAAGGAAAGAGTATAAAGTCATCTACCACTGAAACAGTGGCAGGAATTTGTGTTGGATCTAAACCTACAGCTGGAGGTGAGGCAGGACAACTGAGTAGCCCTATTCCCAAGCCCCACTGATATGGTCCTAAGACAGAAGCTTAAGTAGAGAAGAGAGAACAACCCTCCTCCCTGCAAAAGGCTACAAGATTCACCTAACAAGGAACACCGGTCTACTGCTGAAGAAGAGAGGAACCATAGCATCAAAGAAATCCTTTCTTAGTTCATTGAGAGTAACCACAGAAACACATCTCATGCCCACTTCAACTCCTGACTTGATGGATTCATCCACTACACTAAAGACCTAGTAGAAGGAAAGAATGACCATTTGTAGATATTGATTAAAAAAAATTACCTTTAGTCTCTTTTCCCCTATTTAAAATGTCTTGCTTTCAATAACAACAAAAGTAAGGCATAAAAACAATCAAGGATAAACTGCTAGAGAAAACAATGAATAGAACTAGATTAGATAAAGCATAGATGATGGAATTGCCAGACAGAGAAGTTAAAATAACTATTATTAATATGTTACATTATCTAGTGGAAAGTGAACAATGCACATGATCAGATGGGTAATTTCATCAGAGAGATAAAAAATATAAGAAAATATAAAAGAAAATCCTGGAAAACCAGAAACACAGTAATAGAGAGAAAGCATGGTTTAAAGGGGCTCATTTGTAGACTTGACACAGTCAAGGAAAGAATAAGTGAACTTAAAAAAATATTAGGAATTATCCAAGCTGAAGTACAAAGAGAAAAAAAGATAGAAAATAGAATATTTAAGAGTGTAGCACATATCAAACAGTTTAATATATATATTAAATATGTACACAAACATATAAATAAGTAAAAGCCAACTAAGAGAAACACTGTAAATGTAAAGGCATAGACAGGCTAAAGGTAAAAGGATGGAAAACCTAGTCCATGCAAATACTAAGTAAGAAAAAGCTGGAGAAGATACATTAAAATTCAACAATGTGGATTTCAAATCAGGTAATACTGGCAGGAATAATGAAGGACCTTACATGATAAAAGGAACAATTTACAAGAAAATATAAAAATCGTATGTATATAGGAACCTAAAAAAAAGAGGTTCACATACATTAATAAAAAGTGATAGAATGTAAAGGAGAAAAAGACAAATCCAGAATTACCATTGTAGGCTGTAAAACTCCTTTTGCAGTAACTGATAGAAAACTCAAACCAAAATAGCAAGACCCGAACATAATTACAATTAAAATTCTTGCAAAAATTTTAGTAGAAACTTACAAGATGAATCTAAAATTTATAGGCAAAGGTAAAGAAACTTAACAGTCCAAGCAATTTTGAAACAGTACAAAGTTTGACACTCAAAGGATTGGATTTTTAAATCTACTAAAGCTATAATAATAGAGATATTGTGGTTTTGAAGAAAGCGGAAATGTGTAGATCAAGTAACCAGATAGATTCCTGAAGTAGACTTATACTTATGTGATCAATTTATTTTCAACACTGGTGCAATGAAAACACAAAGAAGAAATAATAGTTTTTAATAAATTGTGTTAACTCAATTGGGGATGAATTTAAAAAAAGAACCTTTACCTGTATCTTGCACCCTAGTGTAGATTAATTCATCACAGATGATGTAAATGTAAACCTAAAGCTATGAAATTTCTAGGAGAAAACATTGGATACGATCCTTATGACCAAGAGTTAGGGATCTATTTCTTAGACATAACACTGAGAGTATGATTTATAAAAGAAAAAAATGAATAAATTAAACTTTATCAAAACTAAGAACTACTCTTTGAAAGACTTAAGAAAATCACAAGATAAAGAATGAGAGAAAATATTTAAAAATCACATGTCTGATAAAAGACTTGTGCACAGTTATATAAAGAACTTTAAAGAAAAGATAAGAAAACAAAAAAATCACAATTAAAAATGGGCAAAAAGTTTGAATACACATTTTATCAAAGAAGATATATGGATGGTAAATAAGCACATGGAAAATTCTCAACATCACTAGTCATTAGGAAAACAATTAAAATTACCCTGGGATACTTCTACATACCTACAAGAACAGCCAAAATAAACACATAAACAAAAACTTGACAGTACTAAGTATTGGCAAGGATATAAGAGTGTTTGGAATATTCACAAATTATTGGAAAGAATGCAAAACATTGAGAAAACAGTTTGATAGTTTTAATGAAATTACATACTTATTTACAACTGTATCCAAGTAAAATGAAAACTATGTTTACATAAAACCTGTACACACGTTTATTTTACTTTGTATTTGGTTTTATTTGTAATTGCCAAAAACTATAAACAACTCAGACGTCCCTGAATTGGGGAATGGATGAACAAACTGAGTTGTATACATACAATGGAATATGAATCAGAGGTGAAAAGGAACATGTTATTGATACAAATAAAAACATGGATGGATTTATTAAGCATACTGAAATAAATCAGAATCAAAATGTTACATATTCTACGGTTTTATTTATTTGGTAAATGCAAACCTGTAAGGGGGAAAAGAAAACAAAACAAAAAAGGTGGGTGCTTACCAGCAGGAGGCAGGGCACAAAACCCGGATAAGGGTGATGTGAACACATAGGGGTTCCTTTCCACAGTTTGACAGGTCACTGCTGGTTAAATCCATAGTGATCGTATGCAGTAGTTTGGTGGTGGTTGAAATAATTTGCTGACGACTTCTTTCTTTTAATTTCAGAATAATCATTTTTTTCAGATTCAATATCCATGACAGTTTTAAATAGAAACTTTGTTTTTTTTGGTTGAAATATAATTGACATATAACATTGTATTAGTCTCAGGTGTACAACATAATGATGCAATGTACAATTTGTAAATATTATGAATTTATCACCACAGTAAGTTTAGTTAATGTCCATAATGACACAGTTAATCATTTTTTTCTTGTTTTGAGAACTTTTAAGATCTACTCTCTTAGTCACTTTCAAATATGCATTACAGCATCATTAACTATTGTCACCATGCTGTACATTACACCCTAGGTCTTCATTATTTAATAACTGGAATTTAGTATATTTTGACCCTCTTCACCTCTTTCACCCACCCTACACAACCCTGCCTCTGGTAACCAGAAATCTGTTCTCTGTATCTATGAATTTGTTTGTTTGATTTTTTTAGATTCCACATATAAGTGAGATCACATGGTACTTGTCTTTTTCTGTCAGACTTTTATCACTTAACATGCCCTCAAGGTCTACCCATGTTGCTGCAAATGGCAGGATTTCCTTCTTTTTATGTGTGTGTGTGTTTGTGTGTGTGTATTATATATATCACATTTTTTTCCTTTAATATCCTTATTGGAGTATAATAGCTTTACAATGTTGTGTTAGTTCCTGCTTTATAACAAAGTGAATCAGCTATAGGCACACATATATGCCCATATCCCCTCCCTCTTACGTCTCCCTCCCAGCCTCCCTATCCCACCCCTCTAGGTGGTCACAAAGCACCGAGCTGATCTCCCTGTGCTATGCAGCTGCTTCCCACTAGCTACCTATTTTACATTTGGTAGTGTAGATATGTCACATTTTTTAAATCATTCAGCCATTGATGGACACTTTGATTGTGTCTATGTCTTGGCTATTGTAAATAATCTCTGTGGAATGTGAGGTCATTTGTCTGAAGTGAGGAGAAAAGTGAGGATTTAAATATCTGAGAGGGAGGCAGTATGAAGTATCATTTCATTTAATGCTTAAATACTCTAGTATTATTTTTAACCCACATTTTACAAGTAAAGAAGCTGGAAGTTAAGCAACACGCACATACCCCATATTTAGTGAAACCTGGTCTGTCGTACGACAAATACGTGCTAAGTTGTAAATGGGCGTTATTCTTTTCCAATATGTTACACCTTTTGCCCAAATGCTCTTTCATAATATTTGAATATTTGATTAGAAGGAAGTTATTTAATTAAAGATAAAGGAAAGATCATTAAGATTCTTTTTTAAAAATCTAATTTCTCCTAAAGAAGAGGCACAAAATGAAACTAAAAGGAAATGAGAAGGTACAGAAAAGTGAAAGAACTCCAAGAGAGCTGGTTTTTCTTTTGTTGAGTTTAATTCTGGAAAATACTCTTCTTTTTCTTCTTTTGAAGGGGTAAGATTAATAACATGTGAACATACCAGGTAAAATTCAGTTCTTGAATATTCAAAAGAACAATGTTGGGTATTTGGTTAGAAGGAAATTTAAAACTAAAATGTACCAGTAAAGTATTGCATGCCATAACCTTAGGTGTCATATGCAAATAACCTTTTTTAATTTGATTTTTTTCCCTGTAGCAAATAATTTTCTGATGATCTGAGGTCATTCATCCAGACAGCAGAAACTGGCACTATTCGTTATCCTAAATATTAGAGTTAGAACAAGATTTTCCTTCTGACTTGGAATTTCCCTTTCAAGATGAAACTCTCCCCCTGCCCCCCACCACAATATCATGTCCTTCTTTTTCCTCAGGGTGGTTGCCATGAGGTATTATACAAATGCTCTCTGGAATCTTTCACTTTGTATATACATTTTAGTTGTGTGTTTTACTTCATATAGGTATTTTCCTTTCACTCACAGCCATTTCTTAATATTTTGTAGCAAAAACAACAGAAAGAGGAAACAGAATAGAAAAATGAACAAATGATACAAACAGGCAATTCATAGAGAAAAAACCCAAATTTCTAGCAGTGGTGAAGGGGTGCTCAAATTCATACTCACCAAAAGAATTATAAATTAAAACAATACTGACATGTTATTTTACATCCATCAGACAGGCAAACATTATAAAGCAGAACAATACTAAATGTTGGAAGAGATGTTAGCATATAGGAATCCTCATGTGTCCTATTGGAGATAATAGACTAGAAAAGTCATTCTGGAGAGTTATCTGCCAGAACTTAGTCAGATTAAGTGTTTGCATACTCTTTGACAAATGATTGGCCTCCTGGACATGCAGTCCAGGGAAGTTCTCACACAGATCCACATAGGAAGCTCACTAGAAGATTTTCATCACAAAATTATCCCTAGAAGCTGGAAGTTGCCGGCAACCTTGGTGCCTGACTCTGGTGGTGGTGTAAGTATAATGTTGTGGGTGTGCACATTGGAAGCAATTGACTAGAAGCACACAAAATAACATGGATATATCTTGAAAATATAGTGCTTTGGGAAGGAGGAAAGATAGATCTAGGGCCCAAATACCATTTATGCAAGTTATATATACACAAAAACAGCACACACAAAACAGTGCAATGATTTGGAAGGACATAGACTAATACAAAGATATACATGAAAGCCTCTAGACTAGTTATATAAGAAGGTAAAGGAATAAACGTGGGGAATTAGGACAAAAAGTAGAACAAATACATTTAAGGAAAGAGGTTCTATCTAGCACAATCAAAGATTACAGTGTGTCATGAACAAAGGAAAATAATTAACTGAACCTGTAAATTAGGTTTAAAAAATGACAACAAACTAAATGAGATTTAGAAGATCAACTTCAAGAATTACCTCTTTACCCTCACTCATACGTGCATACATACATACATATTTAATAATAAGCAAATAATCTTTTATTATTAAATGCAAAGATATATTCTGGAGACTATACCCTGGAAAATTTACCTAAATAATAAGGCAAGAAATAAAAGACAGAAGAATTCATTAATCAAAAATTATGAGAGAAAATATTTCTGAGGTAACCTATCAGAATAAAAGTTCTTATTGGTCGAACAAAAGGATTAATACAGAAACAGACACAAATATCTTCCTATAAATGTTTTGAATTCTAAGAACATCAGAAGAATAAAGGCACATATTAAAATAGAAAATAGAATCATATCAGCTATGTAGCTGTGTGGGCTTTTCTTCTGCAGTATTGGAAACCAGAAGATCATTTTCAAAACTTGACAGAGGTACAGGAGGAAATATTATATTCCTCACAGTTTTTGAGAGAAGCAAATGTAAGACACTTTAGAAATGCACAGGCTAGAATCTTTACCAAGTATCTATTTGGTGAAAAATACTCAAAGAAGTACTCCTGCCAAATGAAAATTGAAACAAAAACACAGGGGGGAAAAAAAGAGGAAAAAAAAGGAAAATTAGCTAAATAAAACAAAGAACTGGTTAATTTTTAACCGAAAAAATCCTTGAAATAATGACTTAGAGAACAAGAGAGTAGTAAAAAGTATACAATATTAGTGATGAAAGAAAAGATGGACTCACAGGTGGTCTAAATGGGACAGTGTGCCTGCTCTCTCTTGCTTTAGAATGTGAGGTGCCACCAAATGGCTGCAGAGTCTCTCTGCCATAAGGTTTAGGAAAGTTCAAAGTGACTTGTGGACAAAAGTGTCTTCCTTTTGGTGCTTTGCCAGGAGAGTGGCATTTTGCCTGCTGCCATATCTGTAGGCCCCAAGGATCGAGCCCCCAGTGCACCCTTCTCACCTGGATGCTACTGTTCAGAGGCCTCCAGAAGACTTAAAACCTAATGATCAGACAAAATAAAATCACAAGAAGCCGAGTAATTAGAGAGACCAAAAAAAAAAAAAAAAAAAAAAGCAGAGTATTCAAGATAGAGAAAGCCCTTAGCAAAGCAGTCCTCCTGGAAGGGATATGGGAATCAAAGCTAAAAATGAAGAATTAAAAGAAAACAATTAAAACACAAAAAAGGCCTCCTAGAAGTAGCAAAGATAATTTTCAAACTACTGATAACGAACAAGTCACTAATGACGGCCAAATTAATGGCTTTGAAAATCATGTGAAAGGAGTGTCAACACCATTAGTCATTAGGGAAATGCAAATTAAAATCACATTCGATACCACTGCATGCCCACCATCATGGCTACATTACAGTGACCACAGCAAGGGTTGATGAAGATGTGGAGATCCTGGCACTTTATTACACTGCTGGCGGGGATGTAAAATGGTCCAGCCACTGTGGAAAACCGCTTGGCAATTTCTTAGGAGTTAAGCATACACTTACTGTATAGACAGTGGTGAAGGCACACCAATGTCTTACATACCCCAGTCAGGAAGAAACACAGGAGACTTCTCACTTTCTGTTTGTGCTCACTGATCACACGTGAGGCAAACAAGCCACCTAAGGCACAAAGTTTAAGGCGGTGCTCGATGTCTGGATTTCAGCAGTATACGGTCAGCACTTGCAAGCATCCTTAAATTTTACCACTAGCTAGTCCCTGTCCTGCACTGGGCCGAGTCTGAAGGTGCGAGGGGTGGGGAAATGCAGTTTCCTACTATGCAGCTCCCTCTGAGTGACAGAGCCCCACTATACAAAGGAGGGCATACACTTTGTTGACTCGCTTGCTGTCTCTGTGTTTCCTAACAGTTTGAGAGGTCTTTAAAAATAGAGCCTGTGCATCACTTACCATCGTACCTCCAGGGCCAAGGATAGTGATCACTGAAAGAAAAAAATATTGTTTCCAGGGAAAAGAGAAAAAGAGAGGAACAGGGGTGGGAAGACTTTTGCTTTATCATATTGTCAACAAACTGACTGAAATGTCAAATTATTAATTAAAAATAAATACATTGCATGTATAAAAATGCTCTTTCTAAATTATTTCATCTGATTCTTACAAAAATCCCAGGAAGGAAAAGCAAACATTTTATCATAATTTTACAAATAGGAAAATTAAGAACTACTGTGGGATAGTCATTTTTCTGTCAGAATCTATGATTGTCAATTTAAATCTCTTTGATTTAATACCTCTCTATGTAATTATATTTTGAACAACTACAGTCATCATCTTTTTTTTTTTTTTTGTGGTACGCGGGCCTCTCACTGTTGTGGCCTCTCCCATTGCTGAGCATAGGCTCCGGACGCGCAGGCTCAGCAGCCATGGCTCACAGGCGCAGCCGCTCCGTGGCATGTGGGATCTTCCCGAACCGGGGCATGAACCCGTGTCCCCTGCATTGGCAGGTGGACTCTCAACCACTGCGCCACCAGGGAAGCCCCCTTTTGTTTTAACATACTCTATATAGTGAAAAGTAGCCTAATTTTTAATTAAAAATTGTCTTTTATACTTAAAAATGCAGTTGTTACATATTTTGAAAACTATATTGTCCGTTATCATAAAATAAGTTTTATCATAAAATAAGATTTCAACAATAGGCATTTATCTTTGTTATCTTCACACTTCGGATTTCTCCAGGTACTCTCCTGCTTCAATTGTCCACAAATATAAAAAAAAAAAATCTAATTTTACTAGTTTGGTTATAATTTAGATGCTTAGATATAACATTTACATAATAATTGCATTAGTTCTACCATTTAAATAATCAGCTTCCTTTAATGTTTTATAGATATAGAAACATATTCTTTTAAATAAGTGATAGTTTTTCTGGCATTGTGGTTGAAGGTATTTCATCTATTTTACATCAAAGATGACAGAAATCTCAAGCCTACTATACATCCAAACATTGCTATGCCTCTTTTTTGTCATATCAACTTTAACACAAGACCCTTCATTGTTTTAATTTTCATACTTGTTTTCTGTTGATTTAGAAAAGCATCCTGGGAAAATGTGTCTATGCACATATTATGAAAAATATGTAATATAGACCTCATTATTAGAAATGGACCATCCGTATCATCTATGCTTTTGGTCTATGGAGTTTTTCAAACAAATTCTTTTACCAGTAATTTGAAGTCATTCTTCTACTAGCAACTTCTGTACACTCTGGGTAATTTCATTGTTATTGTCTTCTCCCGTAATTTATTCATCAGTGGGAGACATTCTTTTAAGAATCCTGATTGAAAGCCTGCCTATTTTCTTAGCTGGAAGCTAGCAGCTAAAATGTGTTTGTGGAGTATCTTAGCGAAGACCAACAAGAGTGCCATTTTAGAAAACATTTGGTAAAAGGAAGAGCTGCCATGAGCACTTAGTTGTGGATGACCTGCCTCACTCTGTAAATAATTGTTTATGATTGAACTGCTGAAATGAGGGGAAGGAAAAAATCTTCTTAAATATACACATTAGCTTTAAAACATATTCTCCTGCACAGGACATTTTCACAGAGATTTTTGCAGTGACTGCATATGAAAAGCGATATGTTTTGTGTGTGTGTGTGTGTGTGCCTGTGCATATATATATATATATATATATATATATATGTATATAATGCATTATGACATGTAGACTACTGTGTGTATATGTATGAGAAAAGACATTTTGTTAGGTGCTATACATACATGCAAAGAGTTAAAATATAATACTTACAGGAGGTTTAAAACCTAAAGAACAGGTTTTATATATATATATATATTATATATATATATACATGTTACATATAAATGTGTGTGTGTGTGTATATATATATATACACACACACACACACATAACCAAATGGTTAATAAGAATATAAGGTGCCCTAGGATACATGCTGCATTTGTGGTATGGACACAAGTTGTGCTAAGAAAGTGGAATTCACCGTAGGGTAAAGCAGTTAGAAGAAAGTCTGGATTAGGTCTGAAAGGATTCACAGCACATGGAAACTCAGAAAAAGGAAGAAGCAACATGGCCTCAGAGTAAGCACTGGGGTAAGAATGGCAGGACGGCCCAGGCAACATGAGTGAAGCTATGTGGCTAGAGTCAGAATTCAAATAGGTTGCTGAGGTGGGCTGCGGACGTACCACGTGCAGTATAGCATCACCTGAATTCAAATGTCAGAGAGTCAGATCACCGTGTTGGCAACCCTGTGCTCCACTGTGGCAACATAAAAGCCAGCTGTCGACCACAGCACCTCGGCCAGGTTTTTCTTTGGAACACCTATGCGCTTTTGTTGTTCAGTAGTTTCCCCAGCTTTAGTGTCCTTCTTAGCTTTGCTCTAGGTTTGGCATCCTACCCTGGCCCTGCCACTTTCAGTGACTGATTTTAAATCCTTCTCTGATACCCATGTCTGCTTCCTGCATGATCTGGGTAGGGGAAATCTTGCTGGCCTGGGCTCACAGACTTCTTACTAACTGGTTTCCTATGTGGTGAATCCATAATATTAGACACACAAGTGATCGTCTCTGCAGTCTTACATGTCTATAACTATAACCTAAATAACCAGATGAGAAAGGAATTATGAAACCTCTATTCCATCTTTATTTCTGCATTGATTTTTAAAAGACAGAGGATGCTACTTTCACTTTGCCCCAGCTTCCCCCTCCCCCCACCCCACCATGTCTTCAAGTCCATTCTCTATGTCTGTATCTTTATTCCTGCCCTGCCACTAGGTTTGGGAGGCTCAAGAGGGAGGGGATATGGGGCTATATGTATGCATATGTCTGATGCACTTTGTTGTACAACAGAAACTAACACAGTATTCTGAAGCAATTATACTCCAATAAAGATCTATTAAAAAAAAAAAAAAAGACGAAGGGTGAAACATGGAAGAATCCTTTGCCATTTTCCAGTGCCATTCCAGAGGTATCCTTGGCCTCTGTTTTCTTCTCTATGCTCTCATTTTCTGCTACTGAAAACTCTACTGCTGACAAGACTACCTCCTTAACCACGGCTCATGTTTTCTGCCTGCTCCCATTCCAAGCCATTTCACAAATCATCACCTCTCTCCAGATAGCTTTCTCAATCTTCTTTCCAAAAATATGCCACTCTCTCCTCCAAGAACTTACTGACTATTCCTCTTTCTTTCTGACAGTTTCTAAAAACCTTTCCAAAAAAGTTTGACTAACACTCCATTCGTTGCAGCAAGTACTTGTGCAGAGGCTGTGTGCCACATTCCCAAAGTGCTGTCTCCTTTGCCCTCTCCCTGTCTAAAGTCTACCCATTTAACTAGCCTCCATCCCAGCTTCCATCTATCTTCACAGACCTGCCCTCCCCAGCCTGAAGTGGTCCCTCCTTCTCCCAAACTCCTGTAAAATTTATTGTCTGAATAATTCATCGGGCAATGAATCATGTTCTGCCTTGTGACATCTCTTTTATAATTGTCTGGTGCTGTTATTTAAATATTTTGGTCTTTCTTTTCTCTCTTCACTTGATTATGTATTCTCTTTCCTCACAAAACAGCACTTATATATTTTATATTCTCCACAGTTCCTGGCTCACAGCTTTGAGATGTACGCATTTAGTGAATATCTGCTGATCTGAGTTGATTTCCATTACGTTAAAACTTGTACAAAGTCATTCCCATCATTTTGCATTTCTGCTTTTTATTTTACTTCAGGATTGTGGGTGATTAATCTGGTCCCTCAGAGAACTCTCTCTGCTCAAATCTATCCCATCTACAGATAGTGTGATTCTGAAAATAGTGACACCAATGAACACAGGGTTGGAATACTAACAACAGCAAAGTTTCTCAGTGTAGTTGGAATCATGTAACAGGGTAACGAGAGGTAAGACGATCATTATGTAGTCATATGATTAGTAATTTAATAAAAATTCACTTGAAAAAATATATATGTGAAAAGCATCTAACAGAAATTTAAGGTATCAATTATTTAAAAAAATATTTTAATATTCAAAGTCACGCAATGGCTGTAACAGCTTATGGAGTTTTATCTTTTATATTACAGATAAAGAATAAAACCAAGACCTGTCATTATAATGTTTTCTCATATTGAACAAGAGATGATCGGTCACAGAAGTGTTGTACACTTAGTATATATCAAGTCTAACATAACATGGTCAAGTACGAGTTTGAGATAAATGGGGAGAATGACAGCACACTCAGGGGGTTTCATAATAGGTGTTAAAATGTCCCGCAAGTGCTTACCCATGAATCAGTGTCAGCCTGGCTGGAGGATGCTGGAGACTTTATATAAAGTCTCCTTCTTAGTCTTTGTACTTGTTAACGTTTATTCAGTGACTTCAGCATCCTGAAAGTTTGTGATTACTTAGAAGCAAGGAGAGATTGATAATGTGGGCCAACTGGCACTTGGGGCCTAATTATACGTGTGTGTGTGTGTATAATTGCACAGACATAGGCACAGACATAGTACATTTGTATAAAGCCAGCCCTGCATCTAATCTAGTTCCCCAGTACAAATAATATATATACGTATATATTACATAATACAAATCTGATATTTATATACCATACAAGTTGAACAGACATAGGTGGGAGAATGAGAGAACAGAGGGTATGATGAAGCTACATATGAAAATGACGTGGAGTTTTAGTTGACTAAAGTTCCATAGGAACTGGACGATCGCCTTGAGTTATATGTACTACGTTAAATTTTTTTTGATTTACTTTTGTGTTGATTTGAATTTATTATTTGGCTTAGTTTTAATTTGAATTTATTTATGGGGAATCCATGGGTATATTTTGGGGATTGAAAACTGGTCAAATGGGAGATAAGGAAGGAAGTGAGGCTGTGGGTTCTTAATCTTTAAAAGGAGAATACTTTGGAGGCCTGCACCAGCTGCCTTCAAATATTTGAAAAATTGGCACAGAGAAGAGGAATTATATTCATTGTGCTACAGTTCTGGGGGGCAGAGCCATAACCAATGAATGGAAGCCATGAGGAGATGGATTTTGGTTAAATATAAGGAAGAACTAACCTTTAGAGCCAAGATCAGATGAGCTAGCCAATGAAACTTGTTATATTCACTGAGGAATATCATCCGTGGAAGCTGTTTAACAAAAACCTGTTGGATTAAATGATCCTTCCACATTTGGCACTAGTCTTAGGACCACTTTAGTTTTCAGATGCATGTTGGGCAGTATCATCTTTCTTTCTGTAAAATTTTTATTTTATATTGGAGTATAGTTAATTACCAATGCTGTGTTAGTTTCAGGTATACAGCAAAGTGGTTCAGTTATACATATTATACATGTGTCTATTTTTTCATTTGCGAGCCTTACAGTATGAAATCACAGAAAACCAGTCACATACCTAGTGAGGGTGTCCTTCCTATGACTCATGGAGGTTCCCTACAGATTATGAGAGAAATGTGTCTAATTTTGTGGTTTTACTTTGAAATTGCTTCTGTGTCTTTTCTAAAATACTCTTGTTTTCAGTACTTATAATTATCTATTTAAAAACGTAAAGTGAGACTAAGCATAGGGTAATCTCTCTGAATTGTCTTCAGGAAAATTTTCTGTTAGGTTATAAGGCTTGGGTCCCACCAGACATCTGGCATGAGGTGGTGGTGGGGGGGCATCAGATGCCAAACAGTGACATCCGATCAGGATTTCAAGAAATATTATTAAACCTGGCCTCTTGAACTTTGGAACATTGGAATGTCCTCCTGACTGCTCCTACTGTGACTCAGGGCCTTATTACCTCACAGTGTTAGTTTTCTAATAATGGTTTGACTTCAGTTTTTCCTTCCTAAATTGACCTTCTCTATAACTAACTACTGATTGTCATTTCAATACTGCTACAGAATAAATCACCCCAAGTGGAGTGGCTTAAAATAAAAGCTACCTACTCTTTCTTATGACTCTACCAGTTGGCCAGATTGTTCTAGTGACCTGGACTGGCCTGAGGTCTTTGATCAGATGAGGGTCAGCTAGATAGCCTTGTCGATCTTTGCTGGGCTTGATCACACATAACATACTTCATTCACCTGGGGAGCTTGGCTGACTTGGCTCTGCTCAATGTGGCCTTCCACTTTTCAGTAGGCTTGCTTGGGTTTATTCTCATCGAGGTGTCAGGGTTTCAAGAAAGACAGTAGAAGTGTGGAAACCTGCTGCTTGAGGTTTCGTCAGAACAAGCATGCTGTCACTTCCTTTGCATTTTATTGTCTATAACAGACAAAAACCAGCCCATATCCAAGGCTCCACCTCTGGACAGGTAGAGCAGCAAAGTCACATTGCAAAGAGTATAGTTTCAACAAGGATGTGGAGACTTACAGCCATTTTTGCAAGCCATCTACCATATAGGTTTATTGAGAATACACCAATTTTAAGCCAAAGATTACACAGAAATTGCCAAATGCCTAAATTGAATCAAATCCAAACTTTCCAAGCTGGAGTCAAGGACCTAATCCTTCCTATATAGCTTTTCTAACAGCTGTCAGCAGTGGGAATACTCTGCCTCTAGAAAAGTGACAGGCCTCCAAAGGGAAGAGAAGAAGTTATGGACTCAGAAAAATCGGCTATAACTTACTAGGCATGTGTGGCATTACAGCCTGTAATCTATAATTTGCACCTTAGAACAATCTCAGATTTTAGCTGTATGTCTTGTGTACCAAATTGAATTGCATGGTAGGAAAGCTTCTAAGATGGCTCCAATGGCTCCTGCCTTCCTAGGTATTCATGACCTTGTGTAATCCCTCCTCTTGAATAACTTGCTTCTAGCCAGTAGAATGCAGTGGCATTGATGGATGTCACTTCCATGATTAAACTGCAGAAGACTGTTGCTTCCATCTGGCAAGCATGCTCTCCTATTGCCTCCTCAGCTTGCACACATTGGTAAACAAGCTGATGTGTTGGAGGGACTGGCATAGCAAGGACCTAATCGCAGCTACTGGCCAGCAGTCAGTGAGGAACTGAGGCCCTCAATTCAACAGCACATTGCAAACTGAATCGAATCGTGCCAATGACCAGGATGTAGAAGCAAATCCTTCCTTAATGGAGGCTTAAGGTGACTGCAGCCTAGTTGATATCTTCATTGAGTGATTCTGCAAGAGCACAGCTGTGCTATGCTAAGATCCTGACCTGACCCTAAAAGCTGTGAGATTATAAATGTGTGTTCTAACCCACTAAGTTTTGGGATTTTTTTGTTACGCAGCAAAGATAACTAACACAAATTGTAAGTCTTTTGTATTAAAAACCTATGTTCACAAAGAGAAGGGAGTGAGTCTGCCACACACTCAATATTTTTTGTTGTTTGTTTTTTTTTGCGGTATGCGGGCCTCTCACTGTTGTGGCCTCTCCCGTTGCGGAGCACAGGCTCCGGATGCGCAGGCCCAGCGGCCATGGCTCACGGGCCCAGCCGCTCCGCGGCATATGGGATCCTCCCAGACCGGGGCACGAACCCGTATCCCCTGCATCGGCAGGCGGACTCTCAACCACTGCGCCACCAGGGAGGCCCACACACACTCAATATTTAAACCTTCTAAGCATGTAGCCAAAAGACCAATATCCATATCTATTTCGTAGAATTGTTGTGAGAATTAAATAATATAACTAATGAACTGTACCTAGTACAAAGTTGCACCATGAATTTCATCTCCCTCCCTGTGTCCTTTTTCTTCTTAGTGTTCTCTTTGCCATTTTCAATTGATGTTTCCCTTCTACATTCCATATTTTTCAATATTTTTGAATGAACTGACTAAAGAAGATATAAAATACGGGGGGGGGAATTGAATAACTGATTCTTTTTTACTGGAGTAATTTTGTGAAGGATGGCAAATTACTTGCCTTAGTCTGGGCTCACCTGAAAGTGGAGCCTGAAGCAAAGGCTTATATGCTGATATTTCCTAAGGGGTTCGATCCGGGAAGCCAGGGTGGGTGACAGGGGAGCCAGGCAAAGGTGTGTTACTGAGAGGGAGTGCCCTGAGTGAGACAACCTGCTTTTCAGCCCAAGAGGCTCGGGACTTGCATGGGGCAAGGAAGGGAGAGGAGTTATTTGCCAGCTCTGGCCCCTCAGGGCTGGGTGTTACCCTGTGAAGCACTGATTCATGTACCCTCCACCCCTGCATCATGTACACATAGTAGGGTTCCTGTAGCCTCTTTGCTTGGGCACCAACAAAGAAGCCTTGAGCTGGAGGTGAGAGGCGAGAAGCTTGGGCATGAGATCAGCACTCTTAGACTACACTTGCATCGAGGTGGTCGGAAGCCATGCTGTAAGAGATGGCTGCATCTGCACCTTGAGTTGGAACTAAAGGTAGGAGAGCTGAGAGGACCTGGAGCATCAGGATACGCAGGTAGAGAGAGGTCAAGACTTTAGGAGGGCAATTTTCTGAAAAGGATGTGCTATAGACTGACTTTGTGTCACCCCCCCCACCGCCCCCAATTCATATGTTGGAGCCTAATCGCCAATATGATGGTATTAGGAGGTGGGTGGGGTCTTTGGGAGGCGATTGGGTCATGAATGGGATTAGTGCCCTTATACAAGAGACCCCTGATAGCTCCTGAGTTCATCTGCTATGTGGGCACAGTGAGAAGAGCCACCTATGAATCAAAAAGCAGCTTCTCACTGGACACCAATCTGCCAGAGGCCTTCGGTCTTGGACTTCCAGCCTCCAGAACCATGAGAAAGGAATTTCTGTTGTTTATAAGCCACCCAGTCTATGGTATTTTGTTATAGCATCCCAAACAGACTGAGGCAGGTTGTTAAGATGGTCTAGTTGCAGGTGAGGGGAGGCGAGGATGGATTATAGCAAGACTGTGAAGACAAAGGTGGGATTTTGCTAGAGATCACGTACAAAAGTGAAAAATGAAATGTCAGTTGCTCTTCAGATTGGGGGCCAAAGGGATCGGAAGGTGAGGAAACCACCTTCTCTCAAAGGTAACAGGAGCACTCTGTGTGCAGGGGAGCAAAACGTCCTGGAAGAAGAAGAAAATGTGACACAAATCTGGAAAAGAATACACAATTAAATATACATAGCCTTCTCAGTTAAAATTAATGAGGGACATAACTGCTGCTAATATCTGAAGGGTGTTAACAGGAAGAAGGGAGCATAAGTGCTTCGCACCATCCCCGTAAACGTAATTAGGAATAATGGTATGCAATGAAGAAAAGAACATTTTAGTCACAACATCATGAAAGTTCCTCTGTGCTTGTGACATACATTAAACTAGGGCATCATTTTCCAAAGCATCTGGGAGGAGTCCTGTTCTCTGAAACACAGAGAAGAAATGAAACCAGGCAGCGAAAAGAACAACTCCCAGTGACAACAGAACAGGACAAAACAAAAAGCGATGCTTAGCCGCCTGCATAGGTCTGTATCGCGGATTTTATGTGTTTCTTTGAATTGGGGGTTTAGAGAGGCGAATAAAGTACCAGGGTTTCACGGACATATGGTCACCTTATCTTTGATAAAGGAGGCAGGAATGTACAGTGGAGAAAGGACAGTCTCTTCAATAAGTGGTGCTGGGAAAACTGGATAGGGACATGTAAAAGTATGAGATTAGATCACTCCCTAACACCATACACAAAAATAAGCTCAAAATGGATTAAAGACCTAAATGTAAGGCCAGACACTATCAAACTCTTAGAGGAAAACATAGGCAGAACACTCTATGACATAAATCACAGCAAGATCCTTTTTGACCCACCTCCTAGAGAAATGGAAATAAAGACAAAAATAAACACATGGGACCTAATGAAACTTAAAAGCTTTTGCACAGCAAAGGAAACCATAAACAAGACCAAAAGACAACCCTCAGAATGGGAGAAAATATTTGCAAATGAAGCAACTGACAAAGGATTAATCTCCAAAATTTATAAGCAGCTCATGCAGCTCAATAACAAAAAAACAAAGAACCCAATCCAAAAATGGGCAGAAGACCTAAATAGACATTTCTCCACAGAAGATATACAGACTGCCAACAAACACATGAAAGGATGCTCAACATCTTTACTCATTAGAGAAATGCGAATCAAAACTACAATGAGATATCATCTCACACCAGTCAGAATGGCCATCATCAAAAAATCTAGAAACAATAAATGCTGGAGAGGGTGTGGAAAAAAGGGAACACTCTTGCACTGCTGGTGGGAATGTGAATTGGTACAGCCGCTATGGAGAACGGTATGGAGGTTCCTTAAAAAACTACAAATAGAACTACCATATGACCCAGCAATCCCACTACTGGGCATATACCCTGAGAAAACCATAATTCAAAAAGAGACATGTACCAAAATGTTCATTGCAGCTCTATTCACAATAGCCCAGAGATGGAAACAACCTAAGTGTCCATCATCGGATGAATGGATAAAGAAGATGTGGCACATATATACAATGGAATATTACTCAGCCATAAAAAGAAATGAAATTGAGCTATTTGTAATGAGGTGGATAGACCTAGAGTCTGTCATACAGAGTGAAGTAAGTCAGAAAGAGAAAGACAAATACTGTATGCTAACACATATATATGGAATTTAAGAAAAAAAAATGTCATGAAGAACATAGGGGTAAAACGGGAATAAAGACACAGACCTACTTGAGAATGGACTTGAGGATATGGGGAGGGGGAAGGGTAAGCTGGGACGAAGCGAGAGAGAGGCATGGACATATATACACTACCAAACGTGAGGTAGATAGCTAGTGGGAAGCAGCCGCATAGCACAGGGAGATCAGCTCGGTACTTTGTGACCGCCTGGAGGGGTGGGATAGGGAGGGTGGGAGGGAGACGCAAAAGGGAGGGGATATGGAAACATATGTATATGTATAACTGATTAAATTTGTTATAAAGCAAAAAAATAAAATAAAATAAATTTAAAAAAAAAAAAAAAAAAGTACCAGGGTTTCAGTTCTTAACTCATGCTATTTGCTGTGCACGACCTTACTGTTTTGTGTACTTAGGAAAACCAGGGCGTTTGCCGAACAGCCGTTCTCTAGGCAGTATCTATCTCAACCCAAGCCCTTAAGGTCTCTCCGCTACTTCTAAGGTGAAACTGACAATGGAAATAGCACTTTTAGGGCAATTAGAGTGTTTAGTATTCTTTTCTTCCCCCTAAAACATCTTTGAGAACTCCTTTAAAAATAGATGGGGATTAAGTGGTGATCTGTTGCTGGATAAGAGAAGGGCACATGAGGGTGACTGCTCTCAGCTTCAAGATTCCAAAGCAGTTACTGCAAAAGTGGCAAAAGAATACAGGAATGGAAGGCCTACTAGAGAGACCTCAGGTTGTTAAATGAGGAACTCACGGTAGGCAGAAAAAGGTAAAGGGAATTGAATGGTAATTTTTTACAGTCTACTTTAAAAAGTGCCAGTGTTCCAAGTCAGTCTGGTTGCTTTAATAACTCATAAGACATTTAGGCTTTTGCAGCAATTGTGCACGTTTAAGGAAAGCAGTTGGCTGCAATGTAAATATTCTGTGACTGATTAATATAAAAATGGCCCTTCCTCCCCATTTCCCTTTGTGATGCTGACAACAGAGTGACCTGATAGATGCATGAATTATATATTTTCAGAAGACAGAGCTTCTGGAAATTGAAGAGAATGCTTAATTTATATTGTTTTGTGCTCTCCCTACAGAGGGTATCTGCTTAAATTGTCTGCGGTTAATTTATGAGGGCCGCTGTCTCCGCTTAATCTCCAGTACACGGAAATTTGTTCTTCACACCTTTATTTCTAGATATTTTAGGATATTTCTGGAAAGCAAGCTGATCTGTGCCTTTTCATAGGAGTAAAAAGCAATCAGAATTGGTTATGATTTCAGTAAAACTAAAAGGTATAGATCTCTCTCCTATGTCTTTCCCATCCAGAATGTGATGGTGTTTAAATTCTCTTTTTTAAATTCAATTCTTTTGGTGAAGGTACAGTTTTCTAATGTAATCTTTTAATATCCAGATATTTTGTGGCTAATCATAATGTTTATTTCATGGAATTGTTGTAAGGATTACATCGAATGACTTAATGCCTATAAAGTGCTTAGCATAGAGCTTGGCACAGAGTAAAGATTTAATAAACATTATTTTATTATCATTATGAGTGCTATAATTATGATTATTACATTTACCTGTGTAAGGTAACAACCTCACAGCCTTTTAATACAATGGCAACCTTGACTTGTGACTTCTTCAGCAGACGTCAGGACCCTGAGAAATAGGTGACAAGATAGGAAATTTTTCATGGGGGTGTGGGAAGACCAGTTTGGATGGCTTTGGAGGCTGGTTTCCTCACCACTGTGCTAGGTGAGCCAGGAGCTGGCTCAGCAGATGAATTAGCTCAACAAAAATCCTAGGCTAATTCCAGCTACTGGAATAGGTATTGGTTCCGTGACTCCACCTTTTGAACAAGGCCATTTTCTATGGTTACCTTGGATTATAAATGTTTCCCCACTCCCTGCCACTTCCTACCCCCATATCTGTTCCTGTAAATACATAGCCCATTATAGGGTAGGGACCACCCGGTACCGGATTGTTGGCTGTGATGCTTGTATGCCCAGCCTGGGCTGTAAAATGAGACCTTAGGGGACCACATGTATTCCACTCCTTCTCTGCCTGGGAGTTTTATCCCAGTAAACCCAGTATCTGTACCATATGATGTTAATAGTGTAGATCCATGGATGCTTTGTCGAACGGGAGAAAGGAATACAGGCTCTTGGGTAAATTGAGACCATTGTACCCTGTAGAAAAAAAAGACTCAACAGTGCAAATGATTCAGAAATTACTAGCTCAGCATAACATTCACTGTACCTGGCCCTTGTTATAAGCAACACTAATGCTAATGCTGTAGTATTTTCCAAAGAAAATTGATGCATGAAATCTTAACTTTGTTTACTTCTCTTCTTCCCTGATCTCTGTGCCCTGATGCAGTCTGCTAACTTCTGTCTCCTTTTAGTTCAGTTGCCAAAGTGGGCATTAGAAAGTTGGATTAATGATTAGTTCTTTTGATCAAAATGTTATTATTGATTATTGTCATTTAAAATACACACAGAGGCGTATATTACTGTTATTTGTTTCAAATTAGAAATTAATTATCTACCACTAATTAGAAATGAATGACACACTATTAAATTAAGGCTTAAATATAATGAAGTCATACTAAGTAAGAAATAAGAAAATGCCAAAATAGGTCCTCCTCGCGAAAGAATGTTTAAATGGAAAAAAAAAATCAAGATGATCTCAGATACGTTAAAGAAAGTGTGTTGGGATGGAAGAAATCTTTATTTCAAAAAATCACTAAAACAGAAAATATAGACAGAAATAAAACTACTCCCATCTGACAATGAAGAATGCCCACGTCTTAACAGCAAGTATTAAAAATAAGTAGGTCATAAAGATGAGAAAGTAAAATGCTATGATATTGGCTCCTTATCTTTAAGTGGAATTCTAATTTGACTCTAGCACAAGGAAAGGGAATGAATACAGTATGTTTTCCCATGTGAGCTGTCAGAATGATAAAACTGAATACGCTGTAAATCAGCTTTTCCATGGACAGCTGGTTCATCATCATTAGTATGTATATCCTTATTAATATCTAGGCCACTCAACTATAGAACTAGATTGATGCTCTTTAAAATTCTGCACTGCTCCAATCAATTGCAAAGGTCTGTATACAAGTACCAAGCTAAAATGAACAAAGAAATACTATTTGTTCTGACTGGTTTCTTCAACAAAGAAAAAATATTTTACTATACCATTCTGCTCTAAAAATATTCTAAAGGTTTTTTAATAATGTAGAATATGCTTATTTAGATGCCTGCATATCTGTGCAATTCTTATTCCCTTAGCTCTTCAAGGAGCTGGAGGTGGTGTGTAGGTTGGTGTGCTTTCTCAGTTGACCCAAGTGCCCCGCCAGGGAGCAGAGGGCCTTTAATTTTCAAGTGAACTGAATTAAAATAATTGACCCTAAGATTTGGGTTCCTACCTAAGAGTTTAGTTATATTCCTTGTGATTATTATCAGAGTGTATTTGAAAGTACAAAAATCAGGTAAAAGGAGCATAAGTGATCAATTCCAATGTTCATTATAAATGTGAAATTGAGTCAAAGACAATAAAGTGAATTACTGAAGGATACAAAGCATAGCATAGCAAGGCCATGAATTGAGATCAAAAGCCCAGGACCCTTCCCTAGACCGTACTGCATTTAAGAACATGAAAACCTTTTCTGATGCTCCTATCAGCATGCCCATATGATTCACCCAATGTTGGTATAGAATGTCTGGTACCCAAACTCCAGTAAGGTACAGCAACTTAGGTGCACTTGGGGTTTTTCCTTCTTCCCTCCATCCCTCCCTCCTTTCCTACTTTCCTTCCTTTTCTTCTTCTCGTTTTATTTCTTTTTCTCAGCTAAATTGTGGTTGAGGCCATTTGAATAATAGACTCTGCCTGAGGAGTGCATTCCTCTGATAAACCATAAAATCACAGGAATTTTTCTCAACCAAATGCTGTTTCCGTTTTATTTCCTATTCCTGAGTTACAGAAGCAATTTACTTTTTGACCCTTAAGGATCCCAAAAACATGGACTTTATTCATTTGTATTTCTGCTTTCAAACCAGAAGCTCTTTCCTGAGCTCCTATCTTTATTGTAATACCCAAATATAAGGAGTAAGAAACAAACTAAACACATAATATTGTAGCTCTTGCTACCTCCCAAAGCAATTGGTCTATATTCAGAGTTACCAGAGTTTTACCTAACGTTCTGACACAGCTTATCAGGGCTATCCAGCCTTCCAGCCTTGGAATCTATTTTCTTATAAAAGCCTCAACCTCTCAACGGTTGCCTCTCAACCCACGCAGCAGCTTATGTCTTATGCTTTTCAGGCTTTTCTTATTACATCACCCAATTCAAGTTTCCAATTTCTGAGTCACACATAGGCTCCCATCATTTTAAAAACAAGATAAAATAATATTAAACATTTATAAAGAAAAACAATCATATTTCTAATAACTCCAACACAATCGATGCTGTTTCTCACATAATAATGAAAAGTGGCTGGTTGCAGTTGGCAAAGTAGAAATTGCACCAAAGTTCACCCATAAGGAAGACTTTATTCAAGACTATTGCCATAAAGGAGAGAGACTGAACTCAACTTTGCTGAGGCAAATCGCTGGAGAGTTTTTAAGCACTGGAGTGAGCTAGTAAAAAAGTATTGGAGGATTTTGGGGAGAGGGGAGGTTATTCAGTGGGATGTGCTGAGCACACTGAGTTAGTCCTGAGTTTACGAATGTTTTTCTCTGAGATTAGGCCATCTATGTTTGCTCATTGGCCTCCCATGGAAGGAACACTTCCACCCTCCCACAGGGACTGAGAGATGGGCCTGTTATCTCTTTCCATCGTTATATTTCAAAGAGATGGTTCCTAGGTCCTTGAGAAAGATATGTTCTGAGGCATAAAGTTGGAAGGAGGCTGGGAGAAGATTTACATACATTTCAGAGGGGTAGAGGAAGAATTGACACAGGCTTCCAAGGTGAAGCTTTATCACCAGCTGAAGGAGGAAGGGCAGGGAGAATGATACTTGTCAGGTACTCATTGGCCAGAATAGTGTACATCACTTTTGCTCACATCTATTCACAGTAGTTCCACTACATGGCTCTTTTATCTTCAGAGGCAGCTAGCAATTGTGGTCTCGCTGTGATCTGAAAGAATTGAGAACATGGATTTCGCTAGCAGTTTTTGCCATGACTGAGTGTTCGCCAGGATCTATGCCAAATAAATCCCTAGATATATATTATTTAAATACTGTGAAAACAACCTGAGGAGCAAGTATTAGTGTCCTCATTGTGGAGAGGAGGACTGAGACTTAGAGAAATCAGTACTTTGCTCGTGTAATCCAGAGCTGAATAAAACTTCAAATTAAATCTTTATGACTAAATAGTCTACAGTCTTTACCTTTATGCCACACACACACACACACACACACACACACACACACACACTCACACTCAGAGAGACTGAGAGAGAAAGATGAAATTTTCCATTGTTTTCCCCTCATAACAGATGGCCATAAGGTACAATATGAATGGCATTATAATTAATCCCATATATTTTATTATAATTTTCCCTCAGTTCTTCCTCAACACAATTCTAACTTCCTAAACGCCTCCCTCCTTCTCTCTCTCTGTCTCTCGGTCTTGGTCTCTGTCTGTCTTTCTCTCCCCACTTCTCCTCTCTCCATTTTCTCATGGCGTTTAGCCTCAGATTACCCCAACTTTATTTGAATAGTACCTTTTTCAATTCGTAGTAATAGACCTTCAGCAAATTAGGCATTATATACAAAAGACAAGAGGGATATAATTTTTTGGAGCATGAATCTCAGGCTTGCCCATTTAATCTGGTTTTTCAAAAAACTTTCATCATAGAAAAAGCACAGAAGGAAAAGAAAAATGAGAAATATTAAAATAGCCAGGGGGAAAAGGAAGGAAGACAGAATAAAAATAAAAGACAAGGAAAGTCAGGAAGAAAATACAAAAAAAATAAAAATAAAAGAGAATTGGTCTTCAGTTTGGACTATACTGTATAGCTCTAGTAAATTAAAATTTTGAAAATGAAAATAAATGCAATGATTTGAGGATTTTTTAACCAAAAATGAAAGTTGTTGAGTTCCTCAAATGTGCAAAGAGACATACTTTCAGATTTTTCCCTGTTGAACTTTACGTTGGGTGTATTTTATGTAATAGACTGGGTTCCGTGCAGTCAAAGTGTATGAAGGTCCTTTCTAAATTACATGAGGTGGTTATCTGTCACAGAGTGAAGGTGCACTATATAACTCAAGGTTAGGCCTCCATTTTTATGTCAAAACACAAGTGTTGCTCAAGTTTTCTATCTCTGGGAATGATTTTATATATGGCTCAAAGATACTTCAGCTTAACTGCTAACGATAAACATAAGGAGAAGCTGTTGCTCATCTAAATCAGAGGCTGCACACACACACACACACACATTTTCTCAGTTATTCCTAATTCCTTCTATATAACGTAGATTTGCTCTTAGCAATGATTTGAGTCTACATTTACAGACATCCCATGCAGTGGAATAACACGAAAGTACGTTTCAATGGCAACCTGAAATAGCAATGAAATATCAATAAATAGAACATGATTTAGAATTGCATTATGAAAATATTTCACATAAAAAGACTCCAGTTTGATAAATATGTGTGTGTGCATTCTTGCAAAAGTAATTATTGATCAAGCCCTGTTCTAGATGATGAAGAAACAGTGGAGGTCAGAACAGACAAAATCTTCATAGAGCTTTTTTTTTTGCGGTATGCGGGCCTCTGACTGTTGTGGCCTCTCCCGCTGCGGAGCACAGGCTCCGGACACGCAGGCTCAGCGACCATGGCTCACGGGCCCAGCCGCTGCGTGGCATGTGGGATCTTCCCGGACCGGGGCACGAACCCGCGTCCCCTGCATCGGCAGGCGGACTCTCAACCACTGCACCACCAGGGAAGCACCATGGAGCTTTTATCCTAGCTCACATATAATTACATGCCTAGACTTTAAAATATACACATCAATTTAAGAGAAATAATATTAAATTTGTTAATTTATCATACGGGTATATTTTGTACCTTATGAAAACCTCATACAGTGAAAATGATAAGGAAACAAAAATGGTATTAACCAACAGGGATAAAAACAACAGGAAAGACAGCAAAGGAGTTTAAATCTCAGCCACGTTTTCCAAAAGGGTGGTGAAGTAAAATCGTACGTGTTTTCCGTATTAAGGGTTATGGACCCTGCAGGTGGTGGGAAATGTTCCTGCAGAATTCCTTAAAAAATTATGTGGTTGGCAGTACCAGCTAGTGCAGAAGGCGCGGGGCAGGAACAGCCCTGAGCAGAAGTGACTGCTCGAAGTCTGTAAACAGAAACCTTAGATCTGCAACACCCTCCAGCTTCACAGGAAGGGAGTGAGAGGAGCTTCATTCTTTGGAGCAGTTGGAGCAGAGGCGTTCTCGTCTTATGGGCGCTGGACATAGTAAGGCTAGTATAAGGCAGGGGTGACACAGGCGGTTGAAAATAGGAGAAATAAGTGGGAATCTACAAGCTGGACTCTGGGATCCTCAGCCTTTCCTGTTTTTGCTTCTCAGAGGGAAGGTGACCAGCTATAAAGTCCTCTCCCCTTTCTCAGGGAGATTACCTGCTTCTTCTCTGATGAATCATCATTGCCCAAAGAAAAGACCTGTGGTTCCCAGTGCTTCAGGGCTGCTCACTGTCTGGTTAGGAGAGTAGGGATCAGGGTGAGGTCTCCTTCCACTCAGTGCTACACTTAATCTTCCTAAGGATGACTTTGTTTCGCATATTCTGTAGGATACCTTCCAGATCTTACGTTTTACAATTCTAAGGTTTCTGAATCAACAGTGATCATACAAAAACATTGTGCATAAAAAATCAATTGAATTTAAGCATAAATGAAACAGTTCTGTATTTTTCCTCAACAACCAGTTACCAATTAGACTACAATTTGAGAGTCAATTTTTATTCCAGGAATTTACCTTCAGATATGGAATAGAGAGACATCTTCAAAGAAATAATTTTGAAGATGAAGATGTCTTGTTTCTTTATAGAACGCCCCCCCCATTCAAAGTTTAGAAGACCCATCATGACCCATGGACTAGAATGAATCTTAACAGCTACCCCTGATTTCAAAGTGCTGATGACAAGAGAATATAAGATTCAAAAAATATTTTTGTATTTGACCAAATATGACTATATGTTTTTGTTTAAAGCATTTTTTTTCTTTTCTGGATATTTAAATGTTTCTCTGAATACTCTAATAAAATGCAAATGATGGATTTCTTTTCCCATTAGTTTTGTCTTTCTCCTATCCCCTGAGACATATTATGTATTATTAGTTAAAAATATTTTAATTTAAGCAAGAAGAGATTTCCACAGAAAATGTTGTAAAAGTTGTCACTGAAAAAAATAGCTTTCATTTCCAAAATTTTATGAATGATCTTCTGCCTAGTGCGTTTTCCAACCATGACAGAATGAGACTAGTTTTTAAAGCTTAAACGCTTGACCCTTAATTTTATCCAATTTTATTGAAAATTAAGGAGAGGAAAAATTCTTGTGTAATGCACTGCTGTGAAAGAGGAACTCTTAGTTTTAGCTTTTTGGACCTTTTAGTTGGTACCCATCTTATTCACAACTATTATAACTTCACAATTTTCATAACCTTATCTAATGAGAGATTTTCTGGTTGACTCCATTACCTTGTCTGACCATAGCATATAATTCATCAGTTTGTGTGAAAGTGTCCTTTACTAAGACTGTATGGCAAAAAAATATCATTCTAATATAAACAAACATTCCTGCATATGATGACTCAAATACAGTCCTGAGATGGTGTATCCTGTTCTTTTTAGCTCATTGAAAATAAAATCCCAACCTAGCTGATGGTTAAAAACAGAATCCTTAATTGTTCTGCAGAGAGACATGAAATAGAAGATGTTACTTTGATCTATCAGAACTTCTGTTTCTGATCACAGCTTTAAAGATAACCTTAGGCTCTTTTTCAAATTATAGTATAAAACTTCCATTTGTAGGAGACTTTCATTTACCACATTGCTACTGTTTTTTTAATTTTAACCTTTAATAGTTAACATTGAATAAAGCTAGAGTCCAATTGTTTTATTTGACTTATTTTTCCCTACTACTTCCTTCTAGAGCTGAATTTTATACATAATGCATATTTTTTCCTTGTACAATGCATTTTCTTTGTTTTCATATTTATCCACACATCATTCTTTAAGATTCCTTTTTCTTGTAATCCATTTCTCCCTTAAGCTTTGTATACATGGCTAAAATTGAAATACACTGTTCAGTCTTGACTCACTTTAAAAATTCTTCGAGAGTCCTATTAAATAATCCATACCATCTATCTTCTACCTAAATGTGATTTTTCAGAAGTCTGTACATTTAACTAATCTTAGGTGGATTTTTAAGGCACAGTTCAGGGAGATACCTGAGGCAGACCTGAACTTGGACCAGTGAGGGTGATGGCTGACTTGGATTGACATATAAAACGAGTACCTTGGAGCTATTACCAGTGTCTTGGTGACTGGGAGGGTTAGGTTGAGGTGTGCAGCCAACAGCTCAAGGATAGTTAGGAGAAAACAGGGAATAAACCCTTTGAGGATAGCAGAGGGTGTATCTCAAAGAACTTGAAATCTTTACCCTAATCAGATGTATCACCATAGTGATGTATGGCCACAGAGTTCCGTTTATTTCGTTTAGGTTTATGAATATGTTTAAACAACTTCAGTACTCTCCTAACTATTGAGTTAAATGGAAACCTATGATAAGTAATACATAGACATAATTTTTTAATGCAAGTAGAGGGGAAGGAGGAATTTATTATATGTATATAGTATATAATTTTATAAATTCATAAAATTATATATATAGTATATAATTTTATATTATACAATTTTTATATTATAAAAATTGTATAATATAAAGTTATAATATCTGTCTGTACTCACTTTGCCTTTACCATGATATAAGATGTGCTCAGTGACCTATCTACCCTTTCTAACCATTTTTGTGTTTTTCCTTGAATATTTCCTGCCCTGTATTCCTTACTTTAGGTTTTCAGTATCAGATAAATGGTATTGACATAGTAAACCATTTTTTATTTAATTATTTCTGGTGGTAAAATTGAGTAAAAAGTTGGTAGAGCTTAGAATTAAGGGAAGAGAATAACAATAAACAAAGCTCCCTTAATTTCATGGAAACATAATAAACTCACATATTCCTATTTCTCGATGGTCCAGAGCTATAGCTTTTTTTTCCATTTTCATCCATATCACCTATATTTTCTGAGGTAGGACATTTTATTTTATGTTATTTTATTTTAAATATGAACACGCTTCTACCCTCCTCCTCCTCCTCCATTCCTGTTCTGTAGCTATCTCTTGGCCAATTTTTTCAGGAAAGTCATAGGAAGAACTTACAGTTATTACAGGGCTCCATGATGTGCCTTTACTTTCTCACAAGTGTAATAAGTATAAATTTTTGTCGCTAGATGATGCACAAAACATAACTCAGGAGTAAATACCCTTTTTAACACTCTACTTACCTGAAGATCAGGTAGTTAGCTAGGGTCAGGGAGTTGAAGTCAGTGAATAATTTGACTTTTAAATTTTGGGGGCAAGAACATCCCTATTATGAGATAAATGAAATGAGTGCTATTAAACACCTATTGTATCCATTTCAAAATAAAAAAAAATAAGGTGCTCTTAAATATTTCTTTTAACTGTTTACACTTGTCCTAATTGTATGATCATAAAAGCTTATTTATTTATTTATTTTTAAAAAATTAGTTGTCCAGTGTCGGTGTTCCTCTAGGGAGGGCATATTTTTATCATCAGTATTCTAATACTTTTATAATTCTTTCAATTTTATATTTTCATTCTGATTTTATATTTACATTGTGTGAACTTGGTTAGTGGATCTTCTCTGGGTATGTTAACAAGTAAGTTTTCTCAAATTAAAAGATTAAGAACTGACATGGTAACATGGCATGTTTACTAAATTCTTGAGTGCTAGTGTGAGAGGTCCGATGGCCATTTATTACATTTGTAACCATCCCCAAACGGGCATATGGGTTCATGTATAAGGCTTTACAATATTGGGAGAAATTTAAAGTGAAGTCAAATAATAGTATTTCGCTGTATTTCTGTGGCTCTTGCTCTTAGTTGCTCTTTCTAGGTTCTGAGATTGGAAGTGCAGAATCTTCTCACAGAGTGCTACACCCCACATGATTTCAAAGTTCCCACTGGGTGTACGTAAGCTTCAAGTACATCCTATCGGCTAGCATATTTTGCCTGTATTTTTCTGTCTGCATCTTTAACTCCAGCCCAGGCCCTCTTTAGCGGTACTTGACAATGAGGTTCATTTGTTGGAGTGATCCTGAGGACATCTTGAATTCATTGATACCATTTTCACTCTATATCCACCTCCTTGTGTCTACTCTTCTAGTTTAGAGTCCATGATTTGTGATGACTCCTACTACTTATTACTGCTTTGTGAATATTCTCCCATGTCTTTCCACTTTCTTCCTGCAAACCTCCACCTTCTCTATGCTTGCACTCCTGTAGCTGAATATTGTCGGAGAAGACGCACATGCTCACCCGTGTTGATGTCACTATACATGCATAATCATCAATTTTAAAACAAGACTCTAAACTCTAAGAACTATAAACTTTATAAAATCACTTTCCTGCCAAATCATAGCCTTTCATAACCTGTCAAACTTCTTATTCTAGATGTTTCTGTAACTTCAGCAGTTGCCCTTTCCTTCTGGGGAAAGTAGACCCTCATGTGTAAAGGCTCTCACCTTGCCATCACCAAGTCTTTATATGTGTAAGCACCTGTACCCATCTTCTCCTGTAATCTTAAAGAAGAGACCCCTCATCAAAGGTCAGTATATCCTCACTTGATTCTCACCAGATCCCTTTCTCCTTAGCAGGACTTTTCTCCAGCAGTTATCTCCATTCTCCCCGTGTTGTCTGTTTCTCCCTTGCAAATGAGTGGTTATTCTGAGTCCATACACTCTCCAGTATCCACCAATTTAAAATTCATTTTCTTAACCATATACCCTTTCTTCATCTGTACCCCACTTTTTATGAAAGAGGTTTTGTATTTATCTCCACTTCGTCAAATTCTGTTACATCCTCTCTCCACCTGGCTTTGTCTCCAAACCCTTTTCTGATTTTTCACTGATGGAATCAAGAAAAACACCTCGTTGCCAACATCAACAAATTACCACAAACTTAGTGGCTGAAATGACAGAAATTCATTCTCTTACAGTTCTGAAGGTCAGAAGTCCAAAATTAGTCTTACAGGACTAAACTAAAGTTTCAGCAGTTCTGGCTCCTTCTGGAGGTTCTGGGGAGAATCCATTCCTTGCCTTTTCCGTCTTCTAGGGTCTGTCTCATTTCCTGATCCTTGTCCCACATCACATTCTCTTTCCTCCTTCTGCTTCCATTAACCCCTTGCCCCCTTTCTTCAATTCTAACTCTGTTCCTCTTGTGTCCCTCTTACGCGAATGATTGTGATTACGTCGGGCCCACCTGGGTAATCCAGGCTAATGTAACAGTCAGCATCATTAATTTAATCTTATCTGCAAAGCCTCTTTTGCCACATGAATTAACATTCACAAGTTCACGAGATTAGTACATGACACGTTTGGGGAATCATAACAGTGTTCTTGATAAGAAGGTACTTTTCCTTTAAGTGGTGATTCAGAATCTCAGGGTCTTTTCTTTTCTCTTCCTCCCTCCCCCCTTCCTTCCTTCCTTCCATCCTTTCTCTTTCTTTTCCTTTCCTTCTTTCTTTCTTTCCCTCTCTCTCTCTCTCTCCCTTCCTTCCTTCCTTCATTTCTCTCTCTCCCCCTTTCTTTCTTTCTTTCTTCTTCCTCCCTCCCTCCCTCCCTCCCTTCCTTCATTTCTCTCTCTCTTTCTCTCTCTCTTCTTTATTTCTGCCTCTGCCATCTCAAACACAAATAAGTCAAACTTGCCATCCTTTCTTTCACTGAATACAAAACGGAAAGTAGAGGATCACAAATGGAAAGTGTTTCAGGGTGAGTCCTAGAAGTGAATTACCACTTCCTCTTACATTATATTGAAGAGAAACCTTTCATATATCCAAATATAACTGCAAAATAAAAATCAAAAACAAACGTGGGAAACATAGTCAACTTGTGTATCCAGATAGGCATGTTTGATGATCGGCTTAGAATCTCTGCTATACTATTCTAATTAATATTTTTTTATAATCTAAAATGAGAATTTTGAATTCATACCACCCTCCATCCTGATAATGGATTCAGATCTATTCACTGAGTGTTTATTCCTTAATATCTTGTGGGTATTATTTATTCGTTCATTTATTTACTCACTCAAAAATACCCATCACTTACTAGATATCAGGGATTAGAGTAGAACATGTGTATTGCTTTGACATTTATGTCTAAAGATAATGTTGGTTTAGTGTGAAGACATGACAACTAAAGAATGTTTCCATAATTTGGAGAAGAGATGATGGTATCATGGGCGAGAGTGGTGTATGGAGGAAGATGAGAAGGATTTGAGATGGTACGGGTGGCACACTGGAGTGAGTGTTTAATCTGGGAGAGAAGGAGGAGTTAGCAGTTCTATTACTTATTTATTAAAAAAAACAGGTGAATAGTGGTTACATTTGCTGAGAAACAAGAATATTAGGATTGGGGGCTTCCCTGGTGGCGCAGTGGTTGAGAGTCTGCCTGCTGATGCAGGGGACACGAGTTCGTGCCCTGGTCCGGGAGGATCCCACATGCTGCGGAGCGGCTGGGCCTGTGGGCCGTGGCCGCTGGGCCTGCGCATCCGGAGCCTATGCTCCGCAGTGGGAGAGGCCACAGCAGTGAGAGGCCCGCGTACCACAAAAAAAAAAAAAAAAAAAAAGAATATTAGGATTTGGTAAAATCCTAATAGGACAGTGAGTTTATGTTGGGATACATTGAGAATGAGGAAAACATCCAAGTAGATACACCCCAACAGTGTTGGACACGGAAGTCTGAAGGTCAGGGGTGAGGTCTGGCCTGCAGCTGTGGGACTGAGAGTTGTGAACACAATGAAGTTGTATGAGTAGATTTTGTTATCAGAAACACTATGTAGAATAAGAAGAGAGGAAGGCTTGGGACAAGACTCAATAATGACAGTACCCAAGAGCAGGACTGGTACACTTTTTCTGTATAGGGCCAGATGGTAAGTATTTTAAAATTTTGAAGGCCATATGATCTCTGTTGTAACTACTCAACCCTGCCACCGTAGCACGAATGCAGCCATAGACAACATGTTAACACATAAGCGGGGCTGTTCATTTTTAAAAATAACACTTTATATACCAAAAAAAAACAAACAGTCCAGATTTAGCCCAGGGAGTATAGTTTTTGAGCCCCTGCTCAAGAGGATGGGAAAGAAACAGTAGACCTAGAAAATAAAGAGAGAAACCCCAAGAGAGTGTGATGTCACAGAGCCCAAGGGAAAAGGGTGCTTCAAGAGGAGGAGGAGTCTGAATTTTAAATATGATGACTGAAGGTGGAAGACTTCAAAACCAATCTGACATTCTTTGCCCAATGTGGACCTAAAACTAATTATACTACATCCAAGAATAAATCAACAACTTTGTCCTTTATGCAAAATCGGAAACTTAATTATCTCTAAATTTCCATTTTGTAAAACTTGTTAATTTATATAGATTATGGGACTTCCCTGGTGGTGCAGTGGTTAGGAAAATGCCTACCAATGCAGGGGTCACGGGTTCGAGCCCTGGTACAGGAAGATCCCATATGCTGCAGAGCAGCTAAGCCTGTGCACCACAACTACTGAGCCTGCGCTTTAGAGCCCGCGAGCCACAACTACTGAGTCAGTGTGCCACAACTAATGAAGCCCGTGCACCTAGAGCCCGTGAAGCCACCACAATGAGAAGCCTGCACACTGCAGTGAAAAGTAGCCCCCGCTCAACACAACTAGAGAAAGCCCGCATGCAGCAACGAAGACCCAATGCAGCCAAAAATAAATAAATAAATTTATTTATTTTAAAAATTATATAGATTATTAGATAAATTTAGAAATCCTTTTTTATTTTTGCATTTATTAAAAACACGTTCCTAATATCTACTTAGAGATAACTCATATTTTAACTTCAGAGTTAACAGAATATCCTTTTTAGCTTGTTGCCAGCTCCCAGCAAGTTTTGCAAAAATGTAGAAAACAATACATTTTTGTTTGCATGATTTTGGTTGTTATTCATCACTTGTGTGTGCAGAGCCACATGAGCTGCCCAACTACTCTGTCTGGAGCCTCTGTGCACAATGTCGTGTCCCCAGGTCCCACCCATGTACATAAAACATCCCCAACATTAGAATGCATACACTTCCTTCTATAAGGCGTGTACAATGATCACAGCTTTCTTTTGTGAGGAAATATGCCTTTGGATGTCCCATTTTTAGAACTTTGGGGTTCAGTTATTTTCTCAGGTTCCTCTGTCACCAATTTAAAATTCATTTTCGTAAGCATATACACTTTCTTCATCTATTCCCCACTTTTTACGAAAGAGTTTTTGTATTTATCTCCACTCCCTCAAATTCTGTTACAACCCCTCTCCATCTGGCTTTGTCTGCAGCACCTTTCCTGACCTTTCACTGAAAGAATCAACAAAAACCCCATGTTGGCAAAATCAACAAATTACCACAAACTTAGTGGTTGAAATAACATAAATTCATTCTCTTACCGTTCTGTTCTGAAGATTAGAACTCCAGAATGAGTCTTACAGGACTAAAACAAAAGTTTCAGCACGTGTTTGGATGTCTCATTTTTCGAACTTTCGGGTTCAGTCATCTTCTCAAGTTCCTCCTGTCTCCCAATTATTAACTAGTATTTGGCTCTAAAAGTACACATCCGTATCTCATGCTTTTTACTTCTTTCCTAACTAAAAAATTTTAATACTTATGTGGTATAAATGATTGCTCCATTCTTTTAAAATCTATTATTTAATTCATTTGCAGATTGATGGAGTATGTCTTCATGTAATTTTCATGGAGTCCGTGCATAACATATTTTCATGGAGTCTTTACATATCAGTGAATATCATTGGAGTGACTTCACAGAAAAACGATCACTTCATTGAGTATATTTTTTGCCATACTCTTCTCTGTCTGTTAAGCATCACTCAGCTGGTGTTTTAAAATATTTTTTAGATGCTTAAAGCCTCGTTTCCATTTCCTTATAAATAGCCCATTTTTTTTCTCTCCTTGGATCTTTGTAGAAATGTATTCTTTAAACATGATCATGTTTTTCTTTCAACTCATAGTTTTATCTTAAATATTTATGATTATTTTTATTCACTTTTTAAATTTTTTTCTGATAAAATGCCTATTGTCCCATCATTTTAATCGCATTGTTCATTTTACTCTTCATAACTAATTGTATTTTCTGTGGTGAGATTCTAACTCTAAATCTTCCAATAGGCAGATTGAATTTACTAATTTAATATTTTAGTTTCTTTGCAATCACAGCTTATTTCAGTCAGCTTTCTTTTCATCTCAGTTTATATATCTCAGTTTATTTATAGTCTGTTATTTTCCATTTCATATTTTATTTTGTTTCTTACAGGCCAACTTTTTATTTTATATATTTCTGATAACAGGTGCAAATGATTTAAATTTTTCCTATAGTTTTTGGTATTAAATCTTTAAAAAATATTATTTTCATATATATATATATATATATATATATATATAGGATTGCAGAAATTTTTCTTCATCCTCCCTCTTTTGTTTTCCTTTTAGTCACTCATAAATTCCTCACTGTCTATTTGAGTGTTAACACAATATTTCTTCAGATTTTAAGCTGAACGTCAGGTTTATACGTAAACCCCTATTTTAGTTAGAATTAAGACTCGTGTGTTGAAACAGAGACCCCAAAATACAGTTGCTTAAGTGAGATGAAGATATAAGATAAAACTTAGTTCTCATGTAAGAGTCTGGAGGTTATTCAGACAGACAGGGGCTCAACCTGACAAGACCGTCAGGAACCCAAGTTCCTTCCATCTTTTCTTCTCAAAGAATGTTTTCCTTATTTGTCAAGTCAAAGCTGGGCCAGTACTATATCATGTTTCAGTCTGAGAGAAAGGGAAAGAGAGAAAGTAAAGGTCAGGTAATTTTCTTTTAAGCTGGTTATTCAGAAGTTATAAGCATCGTTTCAACTCACACATCCTCATTGAGAACTTTATTACCTCACCACCACTAGCTGAAAAAGCAGTTGGTTAATGAAATCTTTAGCTAGGTAACTATATGTTCAGTTAAAACCCCATTACTATGGAAAAAGGAGAAATGTAATTGGATGGAAAATGGCCCCAGCCTTTAATGATTCTGTTTACAATTCTTGTTTTTATATTTTTTTCTATAAGAAGAAAGTTTTTCTAGATAATACATATCAGCCATCAACCCACGTTTCTTGGAAGCACTAGAGTAAATGTCTCCCTAAGCTCTACCGATCTCTTTCTTGACTTACTGTTGACTTCACATCTCAGAATATAATGCCTTGCTTTCTGTCCCCTTATACCAGGCCCTGTCTTATTGTAGCCCCTGAATGTTCATAAAAAGGAAGGGCGGATAGAATAAAATTGTCTTCAGCCCATTCAAAGAATCATTGAAAGATGTGCAGCAGGGACGATGGAAGCTGAGAAGTGGGAGCAAAGGGGCAGCTGCTTTTGTGTATTGAATGACAGCAAAACGACACTATACAAATGGCCAGAGATATTGGTTGGAAGGAAAACAATTTAGCCTCCTTTCTGCTAGAGATGAAAACACATTATTGGAATCACTGGGGAAAATGAGAACAGGATAAAAACTTCATAACTTAGTGCTCAGACACTGGAGAATTGGGCTTCCCTGGTGGCGCAGTGGTTAAGAATCTGCCTGCCAATGCACGGGACATGGGTTCGAGCCCTGGTCCAGGAAGATCCCACATGCTGCGGAGCAACTAAGCCCGTGCGCCACAACTACTTAGCCCATGTGCCTAGCGCCCATGCTCCACAACAAGAGAAGCCACCGCAGTGAGAAGCCCGGGCACAATGAAGAGTAGCCCCTGCTCGCTGCAACTAGAGAAAGCCACGCGCAGCAACGAAGACCCAACACAGCCAAAATAAATAAATAATAAATAAATAAATAAATAGAAACTGAAGTATTTTCTCACACCACACACATTCAGTCATTCAGTTATTTTCTCAGTGTTTAGAGGACATTTATTGCAATGAGGACGTTCAGAGTTACACATTTTGGTATGCAACTGTTTCAGCTATAGTTAGTAATTTTTTTTTCCCAGGAGGGGGTTTATAGAGTGGAGACTGTGTTTTCCTTATCAATATACATGAAAGAGGGCTGTGCTAAACGCTTCAGGACATACAAAGATATATAAATTGCAGCAATAAAGTAAAGGGACTAATTTTCTTCACAGTCATGCCAGTATTTGAATGGTGGCAAAGAGATGTGTCACCATTATGTAGGCATATTATGCAGACAAAATTCAATCTATGAAGTAATTTCCTATGGAGAATTTAGTACAGGTAATTCCAATAGTACTGTCATTTTAAAAATAACATTTTAGAACTTCTGAGGATCAGGTTTTTCATTAGAAGAATATAACTATTTTCCAAAGATAACTTATCCTTCTTTTTTTGTTACTGGCAGTGGATTTAATATTGGTAAATTGCCAAAACCATTGTTTTCAAGTTTACTAAATATAATATGCACACACCTTTGCTAGTACTATTTATAGTTATACGTGAAGTGACAGCAAAGTGAAGAAACTGACTTTACTTCACTAAATGCATGAGGGACAACCTCAGTGACCTAGGCTAGGAAACAAAACATGTTAAATGTGTCAATCCTTCTTAATCAGTTAATTAATTAATAAATATAAAGTTAATAAAATCTAAGACAGTGCTCGTTTTAAGCTTAAAAATTATACAACAAAATTTATCTGGGTGAATAAATTGCCAAGAATTTTTTGAAAAAGAAAACAATGGGAACTAATTTCATTAATACGAAATTTATATGTATATAAATAGAACTATTTTGATAACAGTTGTAGATATATACAAATCTGATAGACCAAGATGAAGAGTATGGAAGTACAGCCAATCATGTATGTCATTTCATGACAATTAGAATTGTAGAAAAAGATTTTAGATTCCTATTTCATACTACATAAGAATAAATTGCTAAGAGTTCTACTTCTGAGCTTTTAGTTATTTAGTTAAATTTTTCTTTTAAAATGTTGAAATGTTTGTATAATATGTAAAGGGCTTTCTTTATTCCAAATTATGGTATGTTATTCCATTTTTTGGTATTTTTATAGTTTTAAAAAATGTTTATTTCTTCCTTGTGAATAGTATAATAAAAATTCTAAAATGAAATCATAAAATTGAAAGAAAGCATAATATGGGAAAATAGATGCAACATACATTTAAAGAAAATGAATTATATTCATAGTACTAAAATGCATTTTATAAAAAAGAATGTAAAATATGTATACCTGTAGTTTATAATAATATATTATTTTTATTTATTCAGTTTAAATGACTTCCTCATTATATTCAAATTTTGGATTTCATTCTTTTTTTAACAAATAAATTAGAAAAAACTTAAATCAAATTCCTCTTGCCAGAAGAATCATATCCCTGTATTGAGGTCTCTTTCTCTTGCTGAAATATACAGCAATAAATAGACTGTACATTTTTAAATGTACAATTTGATGCATTTGAACATGTGCATACACCCGTGACACGATTACCACCCTCAAAATGGTGAATATATACATCACCTCAAAGTTTCCTTAAACTATTTTGTAATCCCTCCCTCTCATCCCATACTCTCTCTACCCCTAGTTAACCACAATCTCCTTTCCGTCACACTAGATTAATTACTTTCTCTAGAATTTTAAATAAGTGGGACTATATGTTATGACCTTTTTTGGGTGTCTATCTTCTTTCTCTCAAAATATGTATTTTAAGATTCATCCATGTTGTTGTGTGTATGAAAGTTTATTCCTTTCTGTGGCTAATTAGTATTCCATTATATTGATATACTAAAATTTGTTTTTCCAATTATTGCTTGGTGGACACTGGGTTGTTTCCAGTTTGGAGGTATTACAGTTCTCTTAGGTAATTACCTGAGAGTGGAATGGAGAGATCATATGGTAGGTGTGTGGTTTAACTTTTAAGCAAATTGCCAAACTCTTTTCCAAAACGGTTATACAATCTTGCATTCCTTCCAGCAGTGTATGAGAGTTCCAGTTCCTCCATAACCTTACCAATACTTGAAATAGTCAATGTTCTTAATCTTAAACGTCCTAATAGATGTAGAGTGGTAGCTCATTGTGGTTTTAATATGCATTTCTCTGATATCTACTGATATTGAGGATCTCTTCTGTGTTGTTATGTGTCTTCCGTATATCTTCTTTCATGAAGTGTCTGTTCAGATCTTTTGTCCAGTTTCTTCTCCATTGGCTTGCTTGTTTTCTTATTTTCGAGTTTCAAGAGTTCTTTATATATTCTAGCCCTTTACCAAATATGTAACTTTCAAATATTTTATCACTGCCTTTGCTTTGCTTTTCATATTCTTAATAATATATGTTGAAAAGCAAATGTTTTCAGTTTTGATGGAGTCTAATTATAAATTTATTCCTTCATGGAGTGTGTTTTGGTGTCATGTCTAAGGCATTTTTCCTAATCTAAGTAAACAAGTATTTCTTCCATTTTTTTTCTCCTAGAAGTTTTAGAATTTTAGATTTATATTTAGGTATAACACTTGTTTTCAGATAATTTTTGTATTTGGTATGAAGTATGGCTCAGAATCCCCCTTTTTTTTTTCTTTTGACTAGGGAAATCCAGTTGTTCTAGCACCATTTGTTGAAAAGACTATCCTTTATTCTCTGAATTATATTTGCAGTGTTGTCAAAAATCAGTTATCCATTTGCTCTATTTGACTATCTGTATGAAAACACAACATTGTCTTTGCTCTTTAAAAAAATTTTTTTTTTTGCTTATTCTTGGCTATTTGGCTATTTTAGGTCCTTTTCATTTCTTTATGAATTTTAGTATCAGTTTGTCAGTTTCTACAAAAAAAGTCTCCTGAAATTTGGATTGGGATTACACTGAATCAAGAAATCAATAAGGGAAAAATTGACATCTTATCAATATTGAGCCTTCCAACCCATGAAAAAAAGATGTATCTCTATCTTTAGGTAGGCCTTCTTTAACCCCTCTCAGCACTGTTTTCTGGTTGTCAGTATGTGTGTCTCACACACCTTTTTTTCAGACTTACTCCAATGGATTTCACATTTTTGATGCTATGCAAATTATACTGTTCAAATATAAATTTCAATTGCTTGCTGTTAGTATATAAAATTGAAGTTGATTTTTAATATGTTGATCTTGTATCCTGTAATCCTGATAACTAAACAAACATTAATTTTATTAACTTTTTGAATATTTCATTAGAGTTCTGCCTGTATGATCATTTCATCTGCAAGTAATAACAGCCTTACTTCTTTCCTGTGTGGATGGCTCTTATTTATTTTCCTTGCCTTTTGGCACTGGTTAGCACCTCCAGTTTCATGGTGAAAAGAAGTGGTGAGAGGAGTCTTGTTTCTGATCATAGGGGCAAAGCATTCAATCTTTCACCATTAAGTGTAATGTAAACTGAAGGTTTATGGAAGATGTCATTTAGTTGCATTGAATGCATTCCCTGCTATTTCCTAGTTTGCTGGGACTTTTTTTTTTTTTTTTTTGTGGTATGTGGGCCTCTCATTGTTGTGGCCTCTCCCGTTGCGAAGCACAAGCTCCGGACGCGCAGGCTCAGCAGCCATGGCTCACGGGCCCAGCCGCTCCGCGGCATGTGGGATCTTCCCAGACCGGGGCACGAACCCGTGTCCCCTGCATTGGCAGGCGGACTCTCAACCACTGCGCCACCAGGGAAGCCCTGAGACTTTTTATTGAGAATGAATATTTGATTATCAGATACTTTTTCTGAATCTGATGTATTTGTCAATTGATTTTTTTATGTTAAACCAAATTTTCATTCTTGAAATAACTACTTGATCATGATATTAGCTTTTTTTCATATATTTTTATACTTTATTTGCTACATTCTGTTAAGCATTGGGCTTTAGCTTTGGACTATTTTCTTATGATGTCTTTGGGTGGATTTGGCATCATGGTTATGATGTCCTCATAGAATGAGTTGGGGAATATTTACTCCTCTTCAATTTTCTACAAGAGTCTTTATAGAATTTGTATTATTAATTCTTTATAAGTTTGATTGAATTCACCAGTAAATCTGTATGGGTCTTGAGTTTTATTTGTGGGACGTTTTTAACCACAGACGTGTGTATTCATGTTACCTTTTTCTTCCTGAAAGTTCTTCGGTGTTTGTGTTTCTCAAGGAATTTGTTTAATGTAACTTGTTGAAGATCTTGGCAAAACTTGTTGATACTTTTCCCTTATACTCCTTATAGTATCTGTGGAATTGCAAGCTGTAGTGGTGTCAGTTCTGTCATTCCTGGTATTAATAGTTGTTTCTTTTTTCCTGATCAGTCTGACTGGGTGAGTTTCAATTTTATTGCTTTTTCTCAAAGAACTAGCTTTTTTAATTCATTGATTTGGTTCATTGATTTTTTTCAAAGAACTAGCTTTTTTGATTCATTGATTTGGTTCATTGATTTTTCTTTTTTTTTCTGTTGTCTATTTCTATGTCCTTGATTTCTGCTTTAATCTCATTTCATTTCTTTTGCTTACTTTGGAAATAAGTTCTATTTTTTCCCAAGTTTTTTAAGGTGAAAGCTAAGATTATTGATTTGAGATTTGTGTGCTTTACTTTTTATAAAAGTTTTATTGGGGTATAATTGATTTGCAATGTTATGTTAGTTTCAGGTGCAAAGCAAAATGAATCTATTATACAAACACACATGTCCACTAATTTTTAGATTCCTTTCCCATATAGGCCATTATAGAGTATTGAGCAGAGTTCCCTGTGCTATACAGTAGGTCCTTATTAGTTATCTATTTTATATGTAGTAGTGTGTCAGTCCCAGTCTTCCAATTTATCCCTCCCTCTCTTTTAACCCCTGGTAACCATAAGTTTATTTTCTACATCTGTAACTCTATTTTGGTTTGTAGATAAGTTCATTTGTAGCCTTTTTTAAGATTCCACATATAAGCGATATCATATGATATTTGTCTTTCTCTGTCGGACTTCACTCAGTATGAGAATCTCTAGGTCCATCCATGTTGCTGCAAATGGCGTTCTGTGTCCTTTTCTAATATAGGCATTTGAAGCTTTAAAATGTTCTCTAAATACTCCTTTATAGGCAACTAACAAATTTTGCTATGTTCTGTTTTCATTTCCATTCAGTTGAAAATACTTTATAATTTACCTTGGGATTTTTTTTGATATAAGCAATATTTTGTAGTATGTGATTTAATTTTCAAATATCTGGGGATCTTCCAGATGGCATTATATTATTTACTTCTAATTAAATTTCACTGTAGTGAGAGAACATTCTTTTTATGACTTGAATCTATGCAAATTTTTGGAAGCGTTTTTAGGGCCCCAAATATGGACTACCTTGGCAGGTGTTCCCTGACACCTGAAAAGAGTGTCTACTCTGCTGATGTTTGGTGTTGTGTTCTCCATATGTCATTTAGATCCATTTGATTCAAGTCTGCCACATCTGTGTTTATAGTCTGTCTTCTTGTTGTTTTGATTATTGAAATTTGTAACCATAATGGTGGATTTATTTAATTCTCCTTGCAGCTCTATCACATTTTTTTTCATGTATTTTGAATTCTGTTATTAGTGGGAAAAATTAGGATTATTATTTCTTCTTGGTGACATAAGTTATCATTCTGAAATGCTCCTTTTTAGCTCCTGTTAAACATCTTTGTTCTGAAATCTACAATGTCTTTTATTAATACAGCAACTACAGCTTTTATTTTACTGTTGTTAGCATGGTATGCTTTTTTTCTCTCCTTTCACTTTTAACATATTTATTTTCATTTAATATGTGTTTCATATAGGTGGCATGTAGATGACAATCTCTACCTTTTCATTGGAATGTTTGTTCTATTTACATTTAATGTGATTGTTGGCATATCCAGGGAAAGCTTCTTAGGGTTCATTCTCAGTTTAACAGAATGCATTTCATCACTGGATTATAAATCAAGATATGTGGGAGAAAATTGGTGTTAGAGAAGCTCGGAAAAGGTTTCCAGCACATTCTTTAATGCTTCACTGGTCAAATAGTTAAGCTAGACTGTGTGACCAATTATGTCAGTTATACTAGGTATAAGCCATCAATCCATTCATCTCTAAAGAGTGTAGACAAATAGCACTGAATACCTCCAGGGAGTTTCAAACTTTAAACAGTACATTAAGTCACCAGATAGTCCATCTCTTCCCTATGTTGGCCAAGGGATGGTATCAGACATACAAGTATGCCCAAGGATAAAAATATTGCTTCCAGGGAGTTTTCATTTCTAAGGAAAACATTTTGTCTTTCACCATAAAGTATGATGTTAATTATAGATTGTTTGTAGATGTCCTTTTCCATCCCTTGGATTCTGATTTGCAACTTTTTTTTTTTTACATCTTCTGTATGTATCTCTCATTTACATGTTTATGGTTCCTGCTACCTACTTGAACATATGGAATATAGTTAAAATAGGTATTTTAATATTTAATTTAATTTAATAAAATACCTATAAATAGGTATTTTACCAGTCTTGTCATCTGTATTTTCTGAGGTTAGTTTTAATTGATTGTTTTTCCTGTTTATTTTGGCTCATAGCTTTCTGTTTCTTTGAATTCCTGTTCATGTTTTATTGTATTCCAGACAATGCCAATTTTACCATGGTGGGTGCTAAACTATTTTTAAGTAGTTTTGAGCTTTTCCTGGGATGCAGTTACTTGTAAATATTTTATTGTTTTGAAGCTTGTTTGAAGCTTTGTTAGACCAGGTCAGATTAACCTTTTGTCTAGGGCTAATTTTGCCCCGCTACTGAGGCAGGGCCCATCTGAGTTCTCTAACCAGTGCCCTATTTATTACGAGTCTTCACTATGGTTGGTGGGAACAATACGTATTCCTAGTACTGGATGAGATCTGGTGATTGCTCTGCTTTTTCCTTTAGGGTTTCTTCCCTTGTGAGACAGTTTTCTCACACATGTGTGCTAATCAGGACTCAGCTGAGGACTGGAGGGGGACCCACTGAAGATCATCAGAGTTGTCTCTTAGTGTAGTTTTCTCTTCTCCAGCACTCTGCCCTGAAGGCTGTGACAGTTTCCCCAGAACTGAGGGAGATTGATGGGCAATATCTGAGCTTCCCCTTTCTGTGACTCTGGAAACTCACTTTAGGCATTATCTGGGGCAATTGTAGTCACCTCATTTGCTCACTTCTTCCAAGAATCAGTGTAATGTGCTGCTGTTTAAGGTTTGAAGTCTATTTTTCATCCATTTTGTTTGGTGTTACTGTATTTTAAGGTGGGAGGGTAAAACCTGTGCCTTTTACTCCATCTTGGTCAGAAGTAAAAATCCATACTCCAGTCTTCTTATACTTACTGCTGGCATGTTCCATATATATATATACACACACATATATATGTGTGTATATATATAATATATACATTTCCCCATAATTTACTTTCATCCTATCTTTTTTATTTATATTTAATATCGTGTCTTCTGTAAATAGCGTATGATTGGGTTACTTATCTATTTTGACAGTCTTTGCTTTCAGTTGGAGTATTTATACCATTGATAATTTAATTATTGCTATGTTTCAATTGTCAACTGTAATTTTACTCTTTTCTCTATTGTACTTGTTGCCTGCATTTCCCTGTCCCTCCTTCCCTTCTTATTTTGACTTATTTAAATATTTGAGGAGTTCCATATTTACTTATTCATGGCTTTTAGCTATACCACTTTACCCTTTTTGTTTTTTAGTGGTTTCTCAATCATTGTTTTTATCTTGTTTACAAATCTAATAATCTTTTTTTTTTTTTTTTTTGCGGTATGTGGGCCTCTCACTGTTGTGGCCTCTCCCGTTGCGGAGCACAGGATCCGGACGCGCAGGCTCAGTGGCCATGGCTCACGGGCCCAGCCGCTCCGCGGCATGTGGGATCTTCCCAGACCGGGGCATGAACCCGTGTCCCCTGCATCGGCAGGCGGACTCTCATCCACTGCGCCACCAGGGAAGCCCCATCTAATAATCTTTATATAACAGTACAGCAGTCCCTTTTTTTAGCAATCACTTTTTCTTGATCTTTGATTGTTTTGATTAAAATTCAACTGATTTAATTTTTAGTCTTAGTTACTAACTCAGCTAGTAGGACTAGTTTTATCATCTAGGATGGAGGGTGGGGTCAGAGATCTGAGTTGGTATATGATTGTGTTTCAGGCACAGATTTTATGTGAGTACATGGGATATGAAGATCATATGATTTCAGGAAGATTTTGCATAGCTAGTGATATACATGATGATTCTTATTTTCTTAATAACTGCTGTGAACCCTAATCCATTTTCTTCACTTGAGATAAGTTTTGCAGTGTTTCCTGGTTACTATTTAAATTTGCAAGTCTTGATTGGATTCAGCTGATGTCTTTATGCTTTATTGAAATTTAATAGCATCAGATTTTTGACATATTATTTTTTAATGACATTCCATCTCAATTTTACATTTCTTCTCTTTATTCTCATAGCTGCACAACCTTCAGCAATTATTTAATTTCTCTCAATCTCATTTTCTTCATATGTAAGATGGTAATGGATCAGGTTCAGAAAAATGCCATGAGCATTAAATGAGGCAGTACATGTCCAGTGCTTAGCTCAGTGGCAGATGGATATAATTTTAGCTAAAATTGTTATTAGTAAAAAAAATGCTGCTATTGACCTTCATATTAATGCAAGGACTTGGAGTTTTCTTTCCTAATGAAAGAACTCCATTTGTGATGGTGTGTTCACACACACTCAGTCAAGTCTTACTGGGATACACAATATATTTACAGTGGCTTTCCTTGCTAAATTGTACTATGTCTCAGATAGATTGCCCTAACATGGTCTGAAAACACCCTAGTGCACATGGGTGTTTTAGTTCACTTCATTCATTGAACCTGCATCATATGTCTACATTTTTTCTCCTACTTACTGCTAGGTGTTGCTTCTACACAGATAGAGTGAAAATGACCGAATGTTCTTGTTTGGTTTGACTTTTTGAAATAATTTATCCAGCATTGACATAGCATCATTAACTAAAGTAGTAAAAGGGTGTAATGTGAAGTACAGTGTTTATTTAGTAGCACTAAAGGAACAAAGAGTTTGAATTGCATTGAAGTGAAATGACAAGGACTGTTTTTGTGTTGACTTTGTGGGATGCCCAAAATTATGAACAAATAATAGCTACCCTAAAATCAAATTTTACTTCTGATGTTTCATTCTTCGTAATTTGAGGTGCATGCAATATTTGATTAAGTTTTTATTGAAAATAATAGTTAATTCCTCTTGCAAACACAGTCTTCTCATTCATTAGAAACTTTAGTAATTTTCAATGACAGTTCAAAATTGATCCATGGACTGATGTACGAGATTCCAAATATTTAACATGTTAAAGATCACAGAATCACAAACTTATTGACTGGACAGGGCACATGACGCCAAAGCCAGACTTCATTTTTCATAAGAGTTAAGAGAGATAACCTTTCCAAACTAGCTAATAATGAAGATGCTACTACAAAAATATGTGCATTAAAAAGCTTTCCGGCATAGACTGTTATTAATTCTGTGGGGATCAGCAGGGTGGAATAACTGTAAAAGTTTTAACAACTATTCTTATTAGCATATTTTCTTAAAATAAATAATTATTTAATGAACAAACTAGAGCAGTTTGGAATATCAGTAGAACTTTATATTTAACTCATTCAGTTCTTGGCATTTTAGGCTTCATTGGAGCAGATCAGTGAAAGGATTTTCTGCTCTTATGATGTGTACTTTTCTGCTCCCATGTTGCATTAGCTTCAGCTTTAGATTTCCACGTTTTTTGTTTGTTTTAAAGCTATTCTTTAATACTCATTTAATGTGTTGGACCTAATCATGCAGTCATAGTAATTTGTACTTGAGCAAAGGCAATGGAATTGGACTCACAGCTGAAATTTAATTTTGTTCCAGTCATCATACAAACAAAGCAATAAAACTTCAAAGTCATTATAAAACCTGGCAAATACACCTATATAAAAATGCACATGTGTCATATTAAGATATTCTTTCTCTTTTAGAATTAAAACTAAACTTCAATAAAAAACTTAAGTGAACCTTTATCATTTATTATAAAAATAGAGAGAGATGAAAGGTAATAATATAAGAGCCCTTTTCCAGTTCTTTGACCACTGCTATTTGTATACCTTTTATTCTTAATATTTTTGAATATTTACCAATTTATAATGCTATTTAGACCTGAAGGGGCACTTTTATTATAAGTCCAATTAATTTTGGCTAAGCATATAGTATCTTTTCCCAAGGATGCCTAATCAATTTTCATTTAAAGATAGAATCAACTAATAATTAATTCTCTCTCTCATTGTCAGGCAGATAATTTATGACTAGGGTTGCATTTCCACTGAAACAGAGTCATGTATTCACAAAGATTCATCAGTGCCTGTGATTGAAGGCAACAGTGGCTTAATTGTTTTAGAAAAAATAATTTTCTACCAACTGATTTCTGCATATTACCATTCTGCAGTAGAAACAGCATCCCAGTAATTTTATGTTAATCTTATGAAAACAGAAACCATTCTGACTCATGGTTTCTTCAGAAAATAGCTTTACACGCTACACTGATAAACATTTTCAGGACAGGCCTTGCAAATTCTCAGTCCAGATCCCATGTGTGAACTTTCATGAAGGTGTATATAATTTCCATATATTCACGTTCACTGGTTCACGTTGTAAATCCCCTGCCAGTTCAGCTCCTTCCTCATCTCAAACACGTATTCCATTAACGCATTCTCAGGAGGGGTTATCAGCAGAGATGGGAAGAACAGGCCCCATCTGGAGATCTTGTATTTATTTTCCATGTTTCATTATAGCATATTTCTTTTTTGTGGGCTGTTGGTATTTCATGACATTCAAATGTGCATATGAGTGGCTTTATCTAAAAAAACAGGAAATGTGGGATATTAGAAAAAAATAAAATTACATGGTGACACAAAAATATCCTTCTTATACTGGGTATCCTTCTTACACTTATATTGACCTCACCTATATTACATTGTTGGCGGCTACACTCAAAGGTATACGTCAACATTTTCTGCCTCTTTTATCATTTACCTTATCTAGTACAGAACTTCCTGCCTAATAACCTCTTAGCATGTTTCAGGCCCACTGTTTAGACTTGTTCATACTGCTTTTTCAAATGTGCAACTCAGTTATATCATTTGGACTCCTTTAAGCAGCAAATAATCTTGACTCAAACTGGCTTAAATGATAAGGAACGTTATTGTTTCTCATCAGAAATAGTTCAAGTGTCATCTGTGTGTTCCCATCCTCTGCTGACTTGGTAACACCAATTCCAGGTCCAGATTTCCTATCTGGATACAGCAACATCCCTAGGAAAGTGGGGCTGGGACTGTTTTCCTCCATCTATACCTTAGGAACAGTGGATACTTTCCCAGAAGTCTTACCCTACAGACTTCCTAACAGGTCTAACAGACCAAAAATGCTCATAAGCCCATTATTAAACCAGTCACCAGCCAGGGGAATGAGAGTCCCATAATTGAGACTCATAATTAGAGAAATGAGTTTGTCAATTCCTGTCACCACGTACAAGAATACTAAAACATCTTAAAACACTGAGGCAGCAATCACAATTTAATTCATGTATTAATTAGGGAGGAACTTGTTTTTAATAATGTTAGGTTTTTACGTAATGGAAGATGACCCGTTTCTCCATTTGTTGTTGTCCTGTTTTGTCATTTAATATAATTAAGTAGTGATTCTGCAAGAGGGTCTTTGGGCATTCTTTTTTATTTTCTTTGACATATTTTATAATTTTGCTGATTTTTGTTAATTCCATATCTCTTTGCTTAATGGTAGCAAAAAATGATTTATAGTTGAATTCTTATTGTTCTGATATTTTTAGTAGAGCCTTTTAGGTTTCTAATGATATAATCTCATCATTTATCAAAAATGATAATGTCACCTCCCACCTTTTGTATAGGATTTTGTAATTCAGTTTCAGTGCCTTCTCTCATTGCATTAGTTAGAAACTTCTCATCACTATTCAGTGTCAGAAGCAATAAGGGTCAGCCCTGTCTTCTTTCTGGTTTATTGAAACTGATTTTAGTAATCTTTATTAAAAGTAGACCTTTACTTTTGGTTCTTACCTCAGTACTCATTGGACTTGGAAACTTTCTACTCTTCCATGCTTAAGATAGCTCTGGTATGGCTGCAAAATTTATCACGTTCTTTCTAATGGTTCTTCATAAAATTGATCCTTAAGTATTTTAGTAAAAGGAATTTTGTTGACAGGTATTCTAATGATTGAATCATCTTTTTAGTCATGGGATAAGTCCTAACTTGTCATGCTGCATTATTCTTTAAAAATGCTGCTGGGCTTTTTTGTTAATCATGTATTTATAATTTATCATTTGTTTCTATAAATACAATTGAGATTTTTCCCTTTATTAGTTTGTGATAGGTTTGCATACTAGCATTGCAAAATAAGTTGGCAGGCAGTCTGCTCTATACGGTGATCTGATATATTTTCATATCCAAGGAATTATCTACCACTTGAAAATTAAATTTCAATCACCTTGCATTCATTAAATAAATAATTTATAATAAAAGAGTGACCTCTTACTGAAACTTTAAAATATATTTTTTTAGTAAACACCTCAGCATTTCTAAATAATATAATTTTACTGCTCCTTTTTTTGCTTAATGAGGTTAAATATCATCTACTGTCATTTCTACGGAAGATGAGGGTTTAGTACACTTTTGCCATCACCTTCTATTTCCATTTCTTCTATAACCCCAGTATATCCTCTATCGTGTGTCTCCTTTCCTGGTTTATCCTTGTTTCAGAAATTGATAGGACTATTTAATGAAGGACCTCATGAGTTTTTACAAAAAGATGGATTTTATTCTATATGAAATAGGGAGCAGGTAGAGTTTTTTAGTAGAGGAATGGCATAATCTGATTTCATTTTGAAACGAAATTGAGTTATTTGTAGTGAGGTGGATGGACCTAGAGTCTGTCATATAGAGTGAAGTAAGTCAGAAAGAGAAAAACAAATACCGTATGCTAACACATATATATGGAATCTAAGGGGAAAAAAAAAAAGGTCATGAAGAACCTAGGGGTAAGACGGGAATAAAGACACAGACCTATTAGAGAATGGACTTGAGGATATGGGGAGGGGGAAGGGTAAGCTGTGACAAAGTGAGAGAGTGGCATGGACATATATACACTACCAAACGTAAAATAGATAGCTAGTGGGAAGCAGCTGCATAGCACAGGGAGATCAGCTCAGTGGTTTGTGACCACCTAGAGGGGTGGGATAGGGAGGGTGGGAGGGAGGGAGACTCAAGAGAGAAGAGATATGGGAACATATGTATATGTATAACTGATTCACTTTGTTACAAAGCAGAAACTAACACACCATTGTCAAGCAATTATACTCCAATAAAGATGTTAAAAAAAAAATCATTCTTTTTATTGTGTGGAGATATTTTAGGAAGCCAGAAATGGAAGAAAGGAGATCACATGGGGAGCTATTGCAGTGGACTAGGTGATAGAGGGAAGTGGTTTGAATAGGGGAGTAACACTGGACACGAAGAGAGTAGACAGATTTATAGTTTGATGTAGAAGTAGAGTCAATGAGACTTGTCACGGATTTGATGTAGGGGCTGAAGAAGAGTCCCCAATGATGACTGCCAGGTTTTTGCTCACAGCAAATGAACGTACTGCCATTTTCTCCAATGGGATAGACTTGGGAGGAATAGGTGGACGTGGGTTGTGGGTAATTCCGAATTCTGCTTTGGGTCTGTTTATTTTGAAATGCCTGTTGTGAACTATATTTAAGATATTCGTATTTTATCCCATCTTTGTGAACATCCCTTCTAAGTTTTCCTTACTGAATCTTTTTCCTTTTCCTTGTGAGGTTTCATAGTATTTTGCCTGTTTCTCATTCTACATCAGGCACAGTAAGTTCTGTTTCTTTGAAGTCATCCCTTATCCACCTTCCTTTCCATTTGATGCTTCAGCTGTAGGTAAATATCTGTACCATGTGTAAATATCTATAGGTTCTCAAACAACATCCTCTTGTACAGTTTTTGCACCAAAAACCTCTCCTTGAAACGTTGTTATTGATCTTGACTACTGAAAAACATCTTTGAAGCCCCCAGATTAAATATTTTAAATTAGAATATAATTTTCTCTAGAGTTTTTTTTTTTTGTTCTCCTTATAATACTTTCTCCATTACTACACTTATTGTAATGTATTGTTATGCCATTATCCATGTGACCATCTACTAAAGATGATGAGCTTCTTGGGAATAGTGGTTGTGTCTTATGCCCTCATTGGATGGCGCCTATGATAAGCCAGGCACACTTGTGGAGGAGCACAGTGATATTAATGGTTCCTGACTCCAAGGACCTAACCATTTGGTGTAAAGAAAATAACCAAAAACTGTCAAATAGAGAAATAAAATACAATGGAAAACATAATAAGGAAAATCAACATCTTTATGAAGTCAGGTAAATTCTCCCTGAGTATTAGAGGAAGTCATCCAGATGTGATGCAAGTTGACCCACAAACTGGATGCAGGCAGTCAGAGGCACCACATCCTTCCCCCATTCTTAGAATGTATATTCTGCCCAGGGTTCCCACGGCTGCGACCTTTTCAAGGACACAGACTGCAGAGGGCAATGTGTCCTTGAGACCATCTGGACAGTAGATGTGACTGAACCCTTCAGACCTCCTAATAAACTCTTAAGGTTCTGGAGGGTGGGTACAGAGATCTACTCATCATGCAGCTGCCCAAGGCAAGCCTGGTAGGTTCCCTTGCTTATTAAAACTGCTGGAGTGGTCTGCCTCTTTCTTTGGTCTCTCCTTCTTCTGTATGGGGACCAATTTCAGATTTCATACAGAAAGCTCCTGAGTTTGCAAACTAACACTGAGGGAAGCGTAATGAAGAAATGTCTTGAAGATTGAATATAAGTTGATTAAACCAAGAATGTGACCTAAGGGTAGGCAGTGTCCTAGCCAAGGCTACAGCAGGTGCCAGGTTCCCAGGTGAGAGAGAAAGCATAGGTATTTAAGCAATTAAAATAATTAATTGAATTTGAATTCAAAGAGAATATGTAGTGAGAAGTATATTTGGAACCAAGCTATAGATTATACTATGGATATTTTAAAATCTATTTTGACTATGTTAAATCTGAAGTTGCCAGCTTTTTCTGTTTGTAAATATACATATGTATCATGACCAAACTTTTCTCAATTGCTTTCCCTTGTTTATGACCTTTCTTATATTTTTTGAAAATGTAAAAAATTGAAAGATTATCTAGTTTCTGTGCTATTTTAGGCAAAAATTTAATGTCTTAAAGATATGAGGGGACATTTAATATTTTAAAGAAGTGTATGAATGGGAAAAATACACTATTTTTTGTTAGATAAAAAGGGATAAGATACTAACAGTTTTATCTATTCACCTATATATTTCAAGCACCTGGCACTTAGAAGATATTCAATAACTATTTGTTGAATGAATGAATGAATCCAGGTTAAATACCTTTATATGTAACCATTAACTTCTTTGGATTAGTTTCTTTCTCCTAAATTTTCAACTGGACATATAACAATTGCGGATACCATTTAGAAAAAGGCAACATAAGCATTCAAATTTTTTATAATATTAAAAAAATTGTTTTTACTTGTGAATCTTTCCATCTTTGGACTGCTTACAAACATTCTTCACATATTTGCACTGAAAATGACCATAAAAAAATGGAGTCTGTTTTGTGTATTTTAACTTTATAGCATAGATATTTAGTAATTTTATATGTAAAATACATTTCATAAACATTTTATGATTGTTCTATTTACTATAATTGAATTATTTTTAAATAAATTATTAATAATTTCTCCACTATTATTCACCTGTTTTTACCAAATTTTTGTTCAGATATAATTCCACAAAGATATTGTTATGCAAGGATCTTTGAATTCTGTGAATTATAAACTTAATTCTTTTAGTAATGTAATGATTTTATATCTAAATTATACATATACTCATATTTTTCTTCAAAATTGAACCAATTTATAAAATAAACTATAAATTTAGAAAATAAACTTCTTTTTAGCCTTAAGAAGATTTGTATCATTATTGAAAACAATGTTTTGCTAGCCTAGAATGTAAAAGTCATCACTTAACCTTTCTTTGTATTATCGAAGATAAACATTTTCCCAATTATTTACTCACTCTTTTTATTTTCTCTTGTTTTCACTATTTATATGTTTCCACATTTATTATTGTGACCTGTCATTTTTCTTGTAAACTTGAATGAATTCTTTTTATAAAACACATGTGGACTCTGTATCACATGTGAAAAAATTTATTTCTAGAAGATCTTTATTGTGATTTAAATTATAATCCACAGAGTTTTAAATTCTATGTTTTATGTCAATATTTTATTTGTTGTTATTGCTTAAAGATAAAATTGTTATTTTATTCTTTATTTGAACATTGAATTCTTTGAACGAAGTATTCGAGCAAATTCTTTTGCTGTTTATAGTAAAGCCCGACAGAAATGGTTAACAGAAGGCTTACCTTCTGTTCTCTTTCCTTCCTAAAATGATGTCCCTGGTAAAGACAAAAAGATGTCTTGGTCAAATGCCCTTGTAAACACACTGACAGAATTCTTGTCAGATATGTTAATAGTATTTGCTATTGGGATAATACTTATCTGTGAAATGCATTTAGCAAAATATACCTGGTTAATCTAGTATTTCTTATGATTAAGAAACCAGAAATATATTGATTAGTGGAGCAATGCTCCCTAGAAAAAGTCATGTAAGCTTTGTAACTCTAAGTGTAAAATGGAGGTATTTCAAGTCTGAAGCAACTCCCTCTTGTGTAATTGATAGGACTGTATTTATTACGTAGAGATTTCAATGTTGACTTGAGATGGGGGGCTAATCAGCAGTCCCAGACCACTCTGTTTTCCCTGAGCCTTGAAATTACTGATGTTATTAAAATTGCTTAGTAAGTGTGGATATCACCTAATCACTGATACATCTGAGTGTGATTCGATAGTCCAATCTTTGTGTTACCTCATGAGGTGAATTGAAATTACTGAAGTAAATTTTACTAAATATTCTTCCATTTCCTCCTGTTTTCAAAAAGCTTTAACATATATATGTATCTGTGTGTGAAGCACGTGTGTGAGTAGTCTGTGGACAATGTTACTTTTTTCCCCCATCAGTGTTTTTTTTTTTAATTTTATTTTATTGAAGTATAGTTGATTTACAATGTTGTTAATTTCTCCTGTACAGCAAATTAATTCAGTTATACATATCTATATATTTATCTATATCTATATCTAAATATATACTTTTTTTTTTTTTTCGGTATGCGGGCCTCTCACTGTTGTGGCCTCTCCCGTTGCGGAGCACAGGCTCCGGACGCGCAGGCTCAGCGGCCATGGCTCACGGGCCCAGCCGCTCGGCGGCATGTGGGATCTTCCCGGACCGGGGCACGAACCCATGTCCCCTGCATCGGCGGGTGGACTTTCAACCACTGTGCCACCAGGGAACCCCTGATTAAATTTAAATTATTAAAATTAATTCAGTTTTTTGATTCATAAACACAATAATTATGCAGAAGTTTTCATTACTTTATATATTGTCTTATCTACTGGTTGTTAAATTACACTTTTTTTTTCTAATTTTGCTTATTTTAATATTTTCTTAATTATATTTTTAGAAGTTTATTTTATCCTTAATCATAAGAATCTGTATAATATGTAAGAGAAGACATGCTGTGAATGAAAAAATAACTTTTTTAAAGTATTGCTCTATTTTCTGTGATTGCTGACATCTGAAAGGTGTATCTAAAAATTTCCTTTGAGATATAACTAATTATTTTAAATATCGGTGTGCACTAAGAGCCTTTTCTTTTCTTTGAAATGATTCCCTAATATTTGATGCACTGATATAGGTTATTTAGTCAGTTTTTAATTTTCCCATCAGTAAATTCAGCAGCTGTCTATAATCACAACATAATAGTTTAGAACATGAAAGGAAGTCTACCATAATTAAATGAACCCACATGGGGAATTTAGATAGGCTGAACACTATTACCCATTTTGGGCGACCTCCATCCTGGCAGCACTGATGCCTGTAATCCTTAGAAGTCCCTGTGATCAGGAATAAACTCAATCGGTTAGGTGTTTAGTTTGCTCTCTTTAACACTTGCTTATTCAGTTCTGTGTGTCATCATACGAAGTTCAGAATAATTTAGGGTGAAAATATTTTTCATTTCCACAAAGCATTTGCTACAGAAATCCAGTGCACATGTTGGAGGCACATGGTATCATTTCGTGGTATCATTTTTTAGTTTCCAAAGCAATTCTTCAGGTGAAAATGTGACTTTATGGTTTAAGGAGTGATATTTACCACAAGCTAATGGGATATTTTAGAATATATACACAACTGTATTCTAAAGAGTATGGGTACTTTAAAGTATTTTTTAGTGGGGATAATTAAAATAATGTTGATGGTCCTTAGAGTACAAGTATGTGATTCAGTAGAACGCTGAGTACAGAGGCACTTTCTTCCTGCTAGCTCATGACAGATTTTAGACATGTAGTTATTTTATTTTGGAAGAAAAAAGATTTTCCAAATTGAAAATAAATATTTTAATGTTGGAGAATTAAGTAGGCTATTATCACAGTGATGGCTAGAAAATATTAACAGATCACAATTGTGACATCGTGTCATGAATGGTCGATACTTGATTCATTTTTAACAGATACGGCTAAGGATTTCTTTAAAAGCTGAGGAGCACCAATGCCCTCTCATTGACAGGGAAATAAACTACCTCCCAACAGGTAGACATAATCGTAAATGTTAATATCTCATATTCTAATGAGACAAGATGAATTATGGTAGAATTGAGAGTGACATTACACAACGAGGAAATGGTGAGTGAAATCTCCCATTCATTCAGGAAACTGAGTCATTGTATGCTCCTGAACTCTTTATGTATCCCCATTTTTTGGGGGTTCAGTTCTTGTTCTAGTTGGCTAGTCTTTGATTATTCTGTCTTCTCTCAAGTCTTTGCAAAGGCAATGGTAGCAGTTGTGGTGTAATACAGAAAATTTTTAATGTTTGTTCAAGCGATGGACACCTTTTTCGTCCCCTAAATGAAGTATTACTCAAAATGCCATATAGACTGTAACAAAAAGAGAGCCCAAGTCATCCTCTGCTTACGATTGCCCTTGCTTCCTTTGGCGGTGTTTCATGAACTGTAAAAAAGTAATCAGTTGTTCCTAGCAAAAAAAAAAAAAAAATACTGTATTTTGGTTTGTTTTAAAGCCAAGGCTTCCTCTCTAAGTAACTGCAGCATTTAAATATATTTTTGGAAAGACATGTCTGATTTGACTTGCTACCTGTTTTTTGATTCACATAGATTTTATGTTGAGGATCATGCATTTTGGTATAAGTTAAAGTGTGGTACAATAGCTAAACAGATTTAACACACTGAGAAGAGTATGGAATTTTTTTTACACAATACCAACTGCTTGGTTGTTTGGAAATGTTTGCCTGTGGGTGACTACGAACAGAGAATTTGAATACTATTAAAGACACACATTCCATCTTCACCAAGAGGGATTTTCCGTTATGACAAACAGAAACATCTTGTTAGGTCAGAATGACTAACCATTACTTACATCCTACTTCTGCCACATACTACTTCTCAGGAGTTACAACTGTGTCATTGATGTATTCCTCCCTCATGCAATGTTTGATGATAATACAATTAAAACTTCCCTGTTGTTTATAAACAGTGGGAGTTAGTTTTAATTTTCAGTTTTACTTTTTATGAATTAAAAAAGTGTATCTATCATCATTAGGGAGTATATTTTAATAATTAGATGGTGAAACATTGCTAAAAGGACATATTGTTAAAATAAAATTTCAGCAAGGAATCTAAATCAGATGTAATTAGTACAATTATATCAAATTCCTAACTGTAAGGTGACATTTTCAGTGAGAGTTGCTGTGATGGAATCTCAGGCCCAGGAATTAACTCATGTTTGTTTTTTATTTAGAAGTATGGAGAGGGTAGACAAAATTTAATAAAGCAATGACTCTAGGATTAAATCCTTTGATGAATGACATTTGAGATTTATTGTATGTTCTCTTTTCCCCTTGATCCACATCTACCCCTCTCCTGCCATTTTTAAAAGTGATTAGATCATTCACAGAGCACATAGAACAGATTTGTTTTCCCCTTTTCCTATGTTAAGTGATTTTATATCAAGACTAATTAGATGAATATTTTCCTACAATTTATTCTTAGTATTGCATATCCTGTACTTGAATTGGTTTCATTAATTATGCATCCAGCATTCAAGAGAAGATGAGATATTCAGGAAAGTAAGATGATGTTTGCTTTAAAAACTCTTATTAACTTAATGTTGGGTCCAAATGAAGCCTGTTGTAAGGCCTAGTAGTACTGTGTTGCCATAGTTTCATTGATACTAATCAGATCCTCTTTGTGCTATTGACAAACTACAGTGTATTACCTTCTCTCATCTGCTAATTTTAATTGAAATTGTGATTCTGTGGTTGTGTATTCATTTCTTGTATTTGATTCGAATGTGTGTGTGCATTCAGTATTTCTTCCTACAATATAAGGAATACCAATTCAGTCTTGTGTGTGTGTGTGTTTGGATATGGCATTGTTTATACACACTCCTTCAAATACCAGTAGCTAAAGGCTTGAAAAATTTCTGTATAATGCCACATCCATTATTGGTTGGTTATGAGTTGTGCTGATAGTCCATGAAAAAAGCCTTAACTTAATATTAGCTTATTATTTACCTGATGTAGGAAATACCCTTCTTTCTTGAGTTTGAATGACTTTTAGATTAGATACATGATATCATCAGAAATTTAGGTAAGCTTATTACTTGTAAATATTTTAATACAGAACATTTGTTGTTTTCTTATAATTTACATTTCAAAACAAAGGGCAGAGGTACAAAAGCTACAGAGAGCATTTTTATTTTTACTTATTTGTTATATGAAGGAGGTATATTGGAGTTTCTTCCTTGTTTATGGAGTTATTAAGTGTTGATTCTTTAAAAATAATTTATTAAGAAATATTTGACAGATGTTATGTCTTTAAGATTGGTAATACAAGGGTCTGTTTTGTCTTTTTGGTTTGTTTTTTGTTTTGCCGTTAGGTAAATTGAGAGCTTACCACATATCACAAAGGCTTGATTTTGTCCAAATAAATGTATTAAATCTGCTGCTAGAAAGCCCAGTGAAGGTGAACACTTGATTGAGTCTGTAGGGAACAGCTCCCCACTGAGCCTTTACAGAAGAGCAACTGTTTAAGGAGAACAGACACAAAGTTAAAAGACAAATGTGCAGACTCCTGCTTTTAATGGTATTCCAGGGTTTAGCAAGCCATTAACTTTAGTGCCGTAGAACTGCTGAAAGGAAGATTTAAAAATAAAAGTTGTGGCTATCCAGGGACTAAGATGCTGAAGGATCCAGAAAGATCATTTGCTCTTGGAGAGGATCTCCAAGCATGGAAGGTCAAAGTCAATTGAAAAGATATATGGAAATGGTAATTGATTCCCCCTGAAAAGCTGGTGGCCAGTACAGAGAAGGAAAATAAATAAATTCGTAAATCATTGGTGTTTTAAATATTAGGAAAGCCATTTGTAAATCTTTACAGCCTATCTCAAATTTTCTTTCTTTTTCTTTTCTTTCTTCTATTTCAAATTTTCTTAATAAGGACAATTGCCTTTGTGCAAATAAATTGTCAGTAGTTTTTGAAAATGAAAATTGTCAGCATTATTGAAAATTTGCTTATGAAGTACTGGGGGAAATTCTCCATGAAATACCATATTTCATCCTGCCAAAGTATCAATCTCTGGTGCACTTCTTCGTCTTCTAGAATAAGTAACCTTGGTGTATAATCCCCCAATACCTTCTATTACCCATTTTGTCACTCATTCTCCATCTCTTGTGTGAATTTTAAAATATCACACAGAGCCAGAAATCTTGTTTTTTTGAAAATGATACATTGGTTTTAATCCTGAGGTCGTGATCAAATTTTCGACTGATGTGGTGTACTGTTAGTATTTTTAATTTTTAAAAATGCAAAAATAGGTCTGGCTTTCCTTTCAATTTAAATCTGCTATTTCAAAAGTAGAGAGGGAAATCCTATCTAGCTTTGATTAATTAGCAATAAAGATGGTTTCCAATAAATCTTTGCTTGTGATTCTTCTTCATATAAGAGGAAACTGACTTGGAGCCAAGTTACCAGCAAGAAATAAATGCCCTTTACTGTTACACTTATTCAGAGATAGGTCTTGGATTGAAGCCCCCTATGTAAAACGAACCATGCATGGTTTATGATGGAAGAGAGTGCTGTAGATGAAAATGGAAATTTGCATCCTACCGCAGGACAGAAATGAAAAAAAAAAAACAAAACTGACAATGCCTGCCAGGTGGCAGATATTTCTATATACACTAACACACTCAATCCAAAGTCAGATGCTCTAAATCACCAATAAAATAATACCATGTATAAAGTACCATGCATAATAACCACAGAGTATGGTTCTGGAGTCAGACTACTTGAGTGTGAATCCCTGCTCTGTTTCATACTAGTTACATGATGTTGGCAAAATACTTATTTTTATGTTCTGTTTCCTTATTTGTAAAATAACAACACTGATAAGGTTAATATTTACATGGCTTTTGGAACAATGCTGAACACACAACTGCTAGATGAAGGTTTGCTATTGCTATTTATAGAAGATAAAGATTTAATATCATGAAGTACTGCCTCCTATTGTTATAATCTTTAAAGATGTTATTTAAGCCTAGCTTGAAAAGAAAATGTATATATCTTAATAGCAACATTAGTATCAATATTATTAGATAATACTTAATATTATTACAATTAATTAATACTTAAAATATTCACTGTAGTAGAATGTATAGCATTGTTTTCAGTAATACAAATAATGTATTTGTGATTAATTGACTACATGTTATAGAAAGATTGACGATATAAACCTAAACAAATGACTACAGTTTTAATTGGATTCTTCCTGATTTTCAGTTTGCTTCATGGCACATGGACTTTAAAGACATTCTGATGCCTGTAAAAGGGAATCGAACAGTTTCGTCATATTGTTTCCCAGATATTTTGCCTTTATAGATAAGGCCTGGGAATCTACATTATTAAAAATTCCCAAAGACTGAATATCAGTAGGTTGGGACATTAAGTATTTTTTAAAATAAACCTACATGAGAATAGTTTGTAGATAAATTTCAGAAGGTCTTGAGGCAATAATGCTGCTTCCTATAGACATTAACATAGAAATAGAAACTAATTGTATAATAGATACAAATTATGAATCCATATTTAAACGTCCAGTGGAAGACTTTCCATCCTATAATTAGTTTCAGTTCTGTAAGAAATTGTGATATACTCTATGATTATGTGCCTTTGAACACCAGTGAATATTTAATTTATATTTTGTTGCACTGCTCTCATATATCATATGAAAATATTTGTTCTCACATGTGTCAGATTATATTCTTTCATTTGAAAGCAATCTTCTTTTGAGCCCTATGTATTACTTCTAAAATAGGTCAAGAATAACAACTTCAAATAACTTGAAATATCTTTTGCTTTTGATGCTGAATAACTGCTGACATATGATTTTATAAATAGACTTTATTTTAAATATGGAAATTCATGGCTTTGTAGTAGTTGAAAATGGGATCTTAATATTTTATAAGCAACTTCCTTTTCCTTTTATAATAGAATAGTAAGTAGCGAATTATTATTAAATTTCTTCAATATATCTGATATTTAGCACATTTAAACATTTATAACTTCCTCCTTTAATTATTCTGTAATATTTTCTGCATATAGATTAAGTTCTTAACTACATAAAGAGATAATTATTTTAATAACAATAATGTATGAGTTGATATTTTTCTTGACTATACCACAGAATAAAAAAAGGAAGTGATTTAAAACCTTTAATGAAAAATTATACCTGGATTTAATATTCTTTTGCTTATGCACTAGTAATTACATTCATTAAAGTTTTAATTTCAAGCAATATTGCCTAGATAAAATTAAGTAAGCACCTCCTGTTAGTATCTGTTTATATACTGAACATCATTGCCTTTTACCCTTCATTTCTTGTAATCTACATTCAATTATAATTACTTTTTCTCATTTAATGCTAACCCATATTGTAATAATGCTGCATGTACTGAAAAATTATATAGAGAGCTGCTAGAAGATGTGAAATATTTATTGTACATATAAAATAAGCTTTATATATTCATCTTAACTGAATTTCAATTTGATAAGAACTATATTTTCTTTAAAACATTTATATTAATCTTGGAATAAATAGGTTGCTGTTTTAGATAAAGGTTTATATATCATTTGCCAAATTCAGTCAACATTTGTAAAATTATTTTACAGATCATTCTTGATGGATAATTCTTGATATTCCATTCAATAATTGCTAAAATCATTTCTTTGTTTATGGAGTTGAGGCTGGGTGAAGATCCCAAGCAAACATGATTCATCTTCAAAAATGAATTTGGCTCAATTTTTAAAACCTATATAAAGGAAGAAATTGAATTTTTAAATTTCTTCCAGAATCTTCCCAATGCTGCCTCTGACAGTGATATTCTTATTGTATATTGTACACTCTTCATTCTGATATATATGAAGAAAGGAAAGAAAAGATGGGAGAAAAAGAGATTTGCAGGGGAAAAGAACATACAATAATTATGGTAATGAAAGGCGGGTATCTCCTGTAGGGATTATCACACAATGAAAAATGTTCTTCAGTCTATGGAAAAGGGGATATAAATGCCTCCAAAATATAAGTGGAATAGATTCTTGAAGGATTGGGATAGACTTGCAGTTACCTACACTTTTTTTTAAAAGAATTCTATTTTTCAAATAAAACCTAATGAATAAAATGGATGATACAAGTAAAAATTAAATAAATAAAATCAGCTTAATATGGAGGAAACACAATTATAAAAACTAAAAGAAGAGAGTAGAGATTTACCTTCCCTGAACTTGCTCAAGCCGGTCAGTTCATACTGATAGATTTTTTCCATCCAATTCTGATTTTACTTTTCTTAACTAGATATAACTTAATGCCATCTTTAAAGGAGATATCTGTGTTTTATTACTTTTTTCAATGTGGTTAGTATCAGTCATTACAACAGTCTTAACTGTGTGGCAGTCTAAATGAAATGTGAGAGTAATTAATCATATTTACCATATTTCTTTAGCTATCAAATTATTATTACTATTATTATTTTACTTTTGTACTGCGCAATCTACAGAATATTGGTAGTTTAAGTCAACCCTGCAGAGTTTAATTTTATCTAATGTAAGAAATTAGAGCTTTGAGGATGAGCAATGTGTTTGTTTTCACTTTTACATGATTTTGAATATCAATCAAAATGGAAAAACCATTTGCGATATATTTGTAGATAATCCATTCCCAAATTAATGAGGTAAATGTATTAGTCACAGATAATGTAATTATGACCCAGAAATTAATGTAAATCATCTTCCAGGTAGGATGAGTGAATGACTCTTTGTAAGTTAGAGAAATGAAGGAGAAAAAAAAATGTTAGGTCTTTAGAGAAGGGTTTGCCATGCAAATAAAATGTTTTATTTATTTTTTCAATAGGTCCATTATGTCTGAGCAGATAATTTCATAATATCCAAAGATATAGCCACATATATATTTTAGATTTTGCAGAAATGCTTGTAGGATTTCTTAGGCCTACATTTCAGGTCCACAACTCAGGCAATGTGGCAGGTAAGGGAACTACAGAATTCCGTGGGAAAAAATAAACAAACAAAAATTGACTTACTACTTCAGCTTCAATGAAAGAGGTGAAGACTTTACAGAAGTTTGAGGTTTGAGTAGCCAAAAAAAAAGATGCCTATAAATTCCATTTGCCTAGTTAATATTTGTTTTATTTTTACAATTAAATTATTTTTAGAATCATATTTCACTAGATATGGGAATAAATTAAAATGTCCACAAAGAAGATTATAGACAAATATTGTTAGAAATTATAAATATAGTTGGCATAAGTTTGTAAAAACTTAGACTAAGAAAAAAAGGGTAAAAAAAAGGAATGATGTTATAAAGTCATCGGTTGTATTATGAAAAAAAGATAGGCTCATATGTACAACTAAAAGACAACAGAGAGGACAATTCTAACAGATTTCACTTTAAATATATAGTATTTGTATATGTATATACAAATATATATGTATATACATATACATATATATACATATATGCATATGTATACATATATATATATATACATATATATAGTAGATTGTTAGATAATTGGGCTCGGGGAGACATGAGATTTATATCTATATATTCACCTGTCTGCATCCTTTTATCTTCACATGAATCCTCACATACACACAAATAACATAAATGACATATTCACATATCTATGTATATATGAGAATATATGTGTATGCATATATGAACATCCAAGAATGTGCATGTAGACTTAAGTCTATGGATATGTGTATGTTTGCATGTTTAGTAGGTCACATGAATACAAATAAAAATGAAGCTACAAGATTTGTTGTAATCTGAAAAAGAAATGTAGACTAAGACACAGAGTGCTGAAGACCGCCTTGAAGCATATTCATATTTGAGGAGTGTGATGGACAAATGGAATAAGAGAAGAGGTGATTGATGATACAGAAGGAAAGTTAGCATAGTGTAGCAGTCTATTCTCATGGAAGCCAAAGGACAAGAAATTTTCAAAAAGCCTAAACTTGTTCAAATAGCAGCTCAATGCGGCCTTCATCACTGGGGTTAGAGTAGACTATGGAGAGTCAAATGACAGAGCATGAAGGGACAGGGACGGTGAGAAACGGAGGTAGCTGGTATGGATTACTCACTTTAAAAGTTTGCTGGTGAAATAAGCAAGTAAAAAATTGTCTTCAAATTTTGTCCTCAATTTTTTGTGTTTATAGTATCTTGTGATGTATGGTTCAGCAGAAATATTATAAACTTTTGAGCATATTCACTAATCTGAGACTTCAAAAAAAATGCTTGAACGATATGCACAGAAGTTAGGAGCTATGGTCTAGCTTGACTTTGTCATGCATTTTGTTGCCAGTGTGGCTGTAGATAGTTCACAACCATCTCAAGGCTCAGGATACTCTTGTGCTAAATGTTAAATAGGTCCTACTTTATTGTAGAATATTTTATAAAAGTTAATTCCATAGATGAAATTGAACATTAAAAGGAACTGCATTGATAACAAAGAAATAAATGTGTCAAGTAGAGTCCAAAATTTCAGGAATTAGTGTAAAAGTAAGGAAAAGACATGGGTAAAGGGGGGGTATCCTTAAGTTTAGGGAAGGTATGCCTTAATTATAGGCAAGCAAGAAAGAAACCGTGATGTGGAAAAATTACTGCTTCCAGGCCTGAATGGAATTTAACTGATTTAGGTCATAGAGAAAGCAAGAAGGGATGATATCTGCAGCATACTTTAAGAATTAAAACAACTTTCATTTTATTAATTTATGTTATTTGCTTTGGAAAAATATATCTGGAAAATACAGGCAGTGTCTAGAGAAAAACAGTGAATTAGATTCTGTGGGAGTAAGACAGTTTCAAGTTATTTAATCTTGGATTTCCAGTGTTACATAAATGCAGAATAAAACAGGTGGTGCAAAACTTTATCTAGGTCATGCTCCTCTGTTGTTTTAAATCATTTCTATTGAATTAGGCTGGCTGATACATATAGTGCAGCCCTGTTTACATTGTTTTAAAACATGCTTAGAGTTGGGTGAATTCCTGAAATTTAAGAGAACAATGAAGTTAGGGATAATGATGCTTCTTTTGAAACAAGAATAAACGTGAAATACCTGTTTTTTAATGGATATTTGTATAGTTAATGCAGAGATATATTTATTAGAAGGTTCTAATAATTTTTCACTTTCATATTAGTGAAAGGGAGGCATAAGACATACTCATTATAATTCAGCATGGAGCTAATGGAGAATATTCCTTTAATCATGAGCTTATGCATATCCTCCTACTCATCCAGTGCAAGAAGTGCTGATAAGCAGTAAAATGGACAGGTTTAAATTTTAGACTTGTCTGCATTTTGGAGATATTAATTGTTAGGAATTAAAGATAGAAAACAAGGAAGAAAAATTTTAAAAGTGACTTGTTAATCGGTGAACTGAGTGTACACTTTGCTAATCATGACCCCATTGCCTTTTTTAAAAAAAGGAATTATTATTAAATTGTTTAGTTAAACTCAGTCAATATTTGTTAACTAAGCATATATCTTTTTCTGTATCTCTATACCTACCTGTATGTCTTTATCTTCATCTATATCAACCAACATTTATTGTTTGTTGTACTCAATTTTAAAATGGCATTTTTCACAGAACTAGTACAAATTATTTTAAAATTTGTATGGAAATACAAAGGACCCCAAATAGCGAAAACAATCTTGAGAAAGAAGAACAGAGCTGGAGGAATCATGCTTCCTGACTTTGGACTATACTGCAAAGCTACAGTAATCGAAACAGTATGGTGTTGGCACAAAAACAGACACATAGATCAATGGAACAGGATAAAGAGCCCAGAAATAAACCCACACACCTATGGTCAATTAATCTATGACAAAGGAGGCAAAAATATAGTCTCTTCAGTAAGTGGTGCTGGGAAAACTGAACAGCTACATGTAAAACAATGAAATTAGAACATTCTCTAACATCATATACAAAAATAAGCTCAAAATGGATTAAAAACCTAAATGTAAGACCAGAAACCATAAAACTCATAGAGTAAAACATAGGCAGAACACGCTTCAACATAAATCACAGCAATTTTTTTTGGATCTGTCTCCTAAAGGAAAGAAAAGCAAAAATAAACAAATGGGACCTAATTAAACTTAAAAGCCTTTGCACGTCAAAGGAAACCATTGGACAAAATGAAAAGACAAACTACTGAATGGGAGAAAATATTTGCAAATTATATGACTGGTAAGGGATTAATATCCAACATATATAAACAGTTCATACAAGTCGACATCATGAAAACAAACACTGTGATTAAAAAATGGACAGAAGAACTGAAGAGACATTTTTCCAAAGAGGAAATGCGGATGGCCAACAGGCACATGAAAAGATGCTCAACATTGCTAATCATCAGAGAAATGCAAATTAAAACCAAGATATCACCTCACACCTGTCAGAGTGGCTATTATCAAAAAGATCACAAATAACAAATGTTGGTGAGGATATGGAGGAAAGGGGACACTCCTACATTGTTAGTGGGAATGTAAATTGGTGCAGCTACTGTGGAAAACAATTTGGAGGTTTCTCAAAACACTAAAAATAGAACTACTGTAAGACCCAGCAATTCCACTCCTGGATATATGTCCCGAAAAACCCAAATCACTAACTAGAAAAGATACAGGCACCCCAGTGTTCATAGTAGCATTATTTACAATTGTCGAAATATGGAAGCAACATTAAGTGTCCATGAAGAGATGAATGGCTAAAGAAGATGTGGCACATATATGCAATGGAATATTCCTCAGCCATAAAAAGAAATGAAACTGAGCTATTTGTAATGAGGTGGATAGACCTAGAGTCTGTCATACAGAGTGTAGTAAGTCAGAAAGAGAAAGACAAATACCGTATGCTAACACATATATATGGAATTTAAGAAAAAAAAATGTCATGAAGAACCTAGGGGTAAAACAGGAATAAAGACACAGACCTACTTGAGAATGGACTTGAGGATATGGGGAGGGGGAAGGGTAAGCTGTGACAAAGCGAGAGAGAGGCATGGACATATATACAGTACCAAACATAAGGTAGATAGCTAGTGGGAAGCAGCCGCATAGCACAGGGAGATAGCTCGGTGCTTGGTGACCGCCTGGAGGGGTGGGATAGGGAGGGTGGGAGGGAGGGAGACACAAGAGGGAAGGGACCTGGGAACAGATGTATATGTATGACTGATTCACTTTGTTATAAAGCAGAAACTAAAATGGGCGAAAGATATAAACAGACATTTCACTGAAAAAAAAAAAAAAAAGAACCAACCAGTCTACTCATAAGTGTAAGAGCAATGAAAAATGTATGTTTGTTTACTACTCTGTTTGGGGGGTGATTTCTTATCAATATTATGATAGACCTTGTTGATGCCAAGCACTTATTCCTCTTCCCTCACAACTAACACTTCTTACATATGCCTTTAATCTCTAATCATTTCAGCTATACATATCTTGAATCCTTAAGTATTTTAAAGACCGTAGAAGAGCCGTGTGTGGTTCTTGTTAACCATTTTTTAAATATAATTTTTTTAAAAAAAAAGAAAAAAAAGAACTAGTGGTTACCAGTGGGGGAAGGTGGGAGAGGGGCAATAGAGGGATGGGGGAGTGGGAGGTACAAACTATTGGGTTTAACTTAGGCTCAAAGTTGTATTGTATATCCCGGGGAATATAGCCAATATTTTGTAATAACTGTAAATGTAGTATAACCAAAATTTTTTAAAATGTGGTTTTTTTTTTCTCAACGGATTCTATTTTTCTCCATGTAGATCTGTTTTCAGCTGATGTTATGTTGAGATATTTCAATTGAGGGAGATACTTGACTTTTATATATAACAGACTGGAAGGAGCAACTCAATTTAGCACATTGATTTTTACTTAGATGGGCTCCTTTTCACGTGTCTTTTAATTTAAGGCCAATTTTGTAAAGGATTTATGTTGAATTTTGTTAGCTCACCATGTGTCATGTAATAAAGGTACATATTAATAAATTTACCTTGATGCTTTTTATTCTGCTTATGACATAATTTCTTTTTATTATAAAACCTATTGGCTCTCATCCTAAAATTAGAAGTCTTACTAGAACCCAGAAGGATAATATTCTGTTTATCTTATTTATCATATTTTCAACTAGTCATAAAAAATCAACTGTATTTATTATTGTATCAGTTGTATTAGTGTATCATTCAGTGTTACTGGCTTTAAGTTTTTGACTCTGTTACTCCTACATATGGAGTATGAATATATCAAATAAAGTCCTACTAGTCTTAGTATTAAATTTTTATTAAAATGTGTCAGTTTTAAGAATAGGTTTTATGACAAATTAAAAGGAAGTCTATTTTAAACTATATCCCCTTATCTCCATTTATTACACAAAATTAATTCACAAAAAAATTGTTGAGTTCCATAAGGGCAAAATGATGTCATGAAATGCACCACACCTCTTAAAATTTCTCACAATTACAAAATTGCCAAATCGGTGGAATAGCTGCTATTCACTCTGATTTGTAATACACTTAACAAACATTATGTGCCCATAGATGAAAAAATATTTTTTGCAGATGTTTGGCGTTCTGGAAGAGGGGAATAAATTTAAAGAGGGTGAGAGAGGTAATTGTGACATATTCTTAACTGATTCATGTAAGTTGGATATGGAAAGGGCATTTGGGTAATACCTTAGCATATTTTAGCATATAAATTTTTATGAATTACCACTCAAGACTCATTGCTTGTTCCTTAGGTTAAGCAATTTCTTAGATGGGACCAGTAGGTAGTTGGTTCATCTTTTGTACATTATTTTTTTATTTGAAAGGCTGATGCTTTCATGAAAAAAATCTATTTCGTGTTGCTCTAGAAAGTGAGTTTGTCCAAGGTGTTAATTCTGGATGGTGCTGATTTAAAATATTATCTCCTTTTGTGGCAAAAGAGACAGTAGTTTTCATAGTTGTACAAGGTGCATGAAAGGGTGTGATTTATTTTTTAATTAAAAAAATTTTTTAACATCTTTATTGGAGTATAATTGTTTTACAGCGATGTGTTAATTTCTGCTTTTATAACAAAGTCAATCAGCTATACATATCTCCCTGTGCTATGCGGCTGCTTCCTAGCTATCTATTTTACGTTTGGTAGTGTATATAAGTCCATGCCACTCTCTGACTTTGTCCCAGCTTACCCTTCCCCCTCCCCGTGTCCTCAAGTCCATTCTCTATGTCTGCATCTTTATTCCTGTCCTGCCCCTAGGTTCTTCAGAACCTTTTTTTTTTGATTCCATATATATAGATAAAGAAAATATGGCACATATATGCAATGGAATATTACTCAGCCGTAAAAAGAAACAAAATTGAATTATTTGTAGTGAGGTGGATGGACCTAGAGTCTGTCATACAGAGTAAAGTAAGTCAGAAAGAGAAAAATACTGTGTGCTAACACATATATATAGGGATGTGATTTTTGATATAGAAAATATACTGTCTATATCCAATGTCAATAAGTAACATAGTTTTGTTGCACATTACATGTAAGTTTTTCCATGAACCTCTTATTTTCTTCTATTTAACACTCTATATTTCTCTTTCTTCATAGCCATGTTTCTTCAGTCTATTTGCTGTTTCCAGTTTCTTATGTCTCACTCAAATTTCTACCAGTTGCATTCTGCCTTCTAGCACAGTCATTCCACTAAAACACCTCTCTCTGAAGTACCAGCAATTTCCTTATTGCCAAATCCCATGGAAAACCTTTCATTGTCCAATTTTGAGGTGTTAATTTATATTGAGGTGTTTTTTTTTGCTCCATGTGTTTAAAAATTTTCCTTCCATACCTTTAAGATGGCAGCATATCCTGAGATAATACCCTCAGGGAAGAGTCTGTGACATAGTAGAAAAGAAAAATACAGACTTTGCCTCCAAAGTCTTATTTTAGAAATGTGAACGACATAAGAAAATTGATCCATGGCTTAGATATCATGCTTTGGAGAAGTTCTTGTGAAAGATTTTGCCTCAGTTTTGCAGAAGGGAAAAGAGAGACAGGTTTATGGGTCCCGAGAAAGAAAAAAGAAAAGAAAAAGAAAGAACATGTATAATTTTTTCAGCGATACTTTGGGAGAATCAAGAGCACCCTGAGCAGGAATAATTATTTGGACTGTCTGGATTATTTACCCATCAGTAGCCTTGCAAAATATTCCCATATTCGAAACATGGCCCAAATATAACAGAGAACTCACCATGGGTCATGTGAAAAGGTAAGGCAGGTGTCTCACAGGTACAATGTATGAACAAAAGATCCCTCGCAGGTGGTGGCAACCTTAACACTAAATCTTGGAAACTAAGACATAATTCAGAATTGAAGAAAATGACTGAGATTGAGAGGTTCTGCCAATCTAATCAAATTATGAGCTCCCCATCAAAAGTAAAGTTTGTAGAAAATCTTTCTTGCACTTCTTAGGTGTTATGGACTGAATGTTTGTGCCTACCCCAGTCCCCTGCAAATGTATATATTGAAGCCCTAACCCTGCAAATGACGTTGTTTGACATTTTTCTTGCAGTAGATTATTATATCTTCATATTCAACTGAGTCCTTGCAATAGACTCATGTATTCAAACTAAAAAATGAACTTATTCTGTCATGTGGTCTTAGCTTTAACTTGTACCTCTTTAAAAACATTTTTCCTACCTAGACTTAAGAAAATAATATATGCTTATTTTAGAAAATGTGGAAAATAAATAAAAATAAAGGTTTTGATGACTTTTTACTAAAATTTTGAGTATTTCATTCCAGACTTTTAAAAACTACACCCATTGCTATTAACATAAGTGTAAAATGAATAATAGCTAGCATTTGATAAACATTTACTATGTGGCACACTCCTTTAAGAGCCCTACTTCTGTGGATTGAATGGATACTCACAATGGTATGAGGGAGATTCTGTGACTATATCTGACTATTTGTCTAGGATAGAGTCCTAGGAATAGAAATCTTTGGAGTAAAAAATTGATACATTTCATAACTCAATTTGTGCTGTCAGATTGTACTGTAGAATATTGGATTGATTTATGCTTCCTCCAGGATTATGTGAAAGTGTCTTTTTACTCAACTTGTAACAACAATGGTTTTCATTATTATTTTTTAATCACTGAAAATATATGTGTCTGGTAGGTTAGGAGCTTCATCTCATTTTGGGGTGGATGGTATGCTGTTCTGCACATCTATATCACATGACGGGGATCTGAAAATAAAAATGCTTTGTTCATAATTCTTTTAGTGTGTTCTCTAGCAGTAGGCACTATTATAGTCCTTTATTTCCTTATTCATTAATTAAACAGAAATAAATCATGGCAACCTCAGCTCTTTCTTTGCTGTTAAAATACTTTTCTACTTTTTATAAAAGGTCTATATAATTTTGATATTTGTGCAGTCTATTATTCCTGGAAATGGAGAAAGGAGTTAAGCTATGACATTGGTGACAAAATATCAGGAGTCGCCATATTTAGGTGAAAAGTTTTCGATACGACTTGAATGGTGCGAACCATCACACGTCAAGGATGTCTTCCGCGTCTCCTATTCTAAACAGGAGTCATCCTTCAGTCTTCCCTCTCCCTCCCCACCCTATCCTCATTCAGTCCATCATCAACTCCTATCAGCGTGGCCATCACAGCATATCCCAAATCTGTCTACCTCTCTCTGTTTCCTCTTCTGTCACTCTCAGTCGAGTCAAAGTCACCTCTTGCTTAGACTACTTGTAACTGAGTTCACCGCTTACCCTCAAAGTCTAATTTTCTATTTTCAGAAATTTTTTACAGCAACCATGATTATTGTAGGTCATTTTACCTTCTCAAATTATTTGTGGCCCCTCCCTGTAAAGGATTATATATACTTCCTTGCCCCACTCTTTAAACTCTGCCACATGAGTCGCTTTGCCTATTAGAATGCGAGTGAAAGTGTTGTCTGTCACCTCTGAGACAGAACTTTTAAGGACGTCATGTGGTGGTACCATTGCTCATTTTCTTTTCCCGCTAGAACAGTGAGGCCCTAGACAGGGCTTGTTTCTTCTGTCTGGATCTCAGAGTAAAGAAGATAAGTGGTGTGGACCCACAGCAGACTGTAACATAAATTCTGTGGTTTTACGCAGCAGCTCACCTAAGTTTCAAAATATAAAACAAATATGGTTGCTTTCCCGTTTCAACCCTGGAAAGGTTTCTTAGCACATTTAGGGCCAACTGAAAACTCCTCACCGTGGCCTTGAAGGCTGTCTATTATATAGACCCTGCCTACTCCCAGAGTTCATCTTACACAGTTCCTTTTACAGTTCCTTGGTCAAGCACAATGACGTTCATCACAATTCCAGAACCAACAATCTTACTCCTGCCTTATGGCCTCTGGAAGAGGTGTTCTCATCTCACAACGGTGTTCTTCCCTCATGTGTGTCACTCTCTGTTAGTTCATCCCATTTTGTCTCCTTCACAGCGTTCTTTATTATCTGGATGTCTTTGGCTCATTGATTATTTTCTCTCCCCTCCCTCTAGAATCTAGAAGCAGGGGCTTAATGCATCCTGTCTCCCTCCTGCCTAGAATGAGACTTGCCCTGCAGGAGGTACTAAACAAACATACTCTAAATGGGAAAATGAATCTGATTCCCTTTGCCAAGTGAATTTTGGTTCTAATAAAAATGCTATTTCCCACCTCTCAGCTTTTCCCATAGCATTTTCTTTTCACTGAATGTATTTCATCATGTCTTAAATTAGAAAATATTACCCACTGAAAAACCAAACCAAACAAAAAAAACCTCTTGAGTGTTTCTATAACATGGTGGCCATGACTTTATTTTAATGCATTCTCTTATGCACTAAAATTGTTCTTACAGTTCCCCCACTGGGTATATATTTGTTCAGGGACAATGAGAGCACAGTGCGATAGTGAACTGCTCAGGAGCTAGAGCCAGATGCTCAGGTTCAACTCTTGGCTCTGCTGTGTATCAGCCATGTGCCCTTGAGAACTTCCCTGAATCCCTTTGAGCCTCAGTTCCCCCATCTGTGAAATTTAATTTGGGCAGCGACAGCATGTACCTTACGGGCCACTGTGAAGATTAAGAGTTCATATGTGCAAAGTGTTTTCAACAGGGCTTTCATGGAATAAATGTTACATAAGTTTGGGTAAGTAAAAAAATTATGTCGTATTCGTTTTATTTCTGCAGTCCCTGGAACTTCACTGCTGAATAAATGCTTTTTGAAATAAATTGAACCAAGTTTCAGTTTTTAGGTCTTAGGCAGAAACTTTGACTTCCCTAGTGATAAATTTATTGTGTTTCCATTCAAATGTCAGTGATCCACAGCATACTACAAGGAGTGTTGAACTAGATAGAGATAGTGAGAATATGATTTTTATATATTGTTTTTGGAGGTAGAGCTGATAGGACATGCTAAGAAACAGAGTGTGAGGTGTGAGAGAAAGATAAATATCAGAGGTGACAGTCTTCTATCCCAGGTATTTGGAGTATGATGCTTTCTACTGAAAAGGTGAAATCTTGGGGCTAGAAGGTTTGAGGGATGAAGAAAAAACACAATTCTGTTTTGGCAATATCAGCTCTGAGTTATGTATTTGACTTCCATGTGCAGTTATTGAAGGCTTTTGTGTACTGTTGCACATAAACTCTTGGGCTCAACAGAAAGGTTAGGACACTAAAATCCATGAGACACGACATCCTCTTGGAAGAAAGAGTAAATACAGATGAGCTCTGGGTGAATTTCTGAGCTCTCAAGCATTTATATACTTAAAGGCCAAGTGGAGAAGGTGGAAGGGTTGTTGCTTCTTTTTTCTTTCCCCTTTTTTTTTTGCGGTACGCGGGCCTCTCACTGCTGCGGCCTCTCCCGTTGTGGAGCACAGGCTCCAGACACGCAGGCTCAGCGACCATGGCCCACGGGCCCAGCCGCTCCGCGGCACGTGGGATCCTCCCGGACCGGGGCACGAACCCGCATCCCCTGAATCAGCAGGGGGACTCCCAACCACTGCGCCACCAGGGAAGCCTGGGTTGTTGCTTCTTAAAAAATAATCGCCACAGATGTTTGGGGAGTGAGTGTTAAAAAGTTATATAGGAATTTGCTATCACTTTCAAGGAGTTACTAGTCTAAAATGGAGCTTGCCTCCACATCACAAATATTTTGAGAATATATAAGATCTAAGCTTTGCAAATAGTGCTAAATCGTCAACTAAATTCTTTCATGTTCCTCCTTCATTAGTATTCAACCATAGAGTTTTCCAAGTAGAGAAAGTTCTTGAAATTATTTACATGCATTTTAATTGAGGAAGCAGTTTCAGATGTTTCAAAAGTTCCACATTTTGTGAGAGTATACAACATTAGTTTTCCGTGAGCAATTAAATCAGAGCAATAACAATTATTTTTCTGTACAATTAAAAAATCTCTATTTCGAGAAAAAAGCCCTGGATGCTGCATGCTCCTTGCTTGTTTTCCAGGCCATCACTTGCCATTTTTATAGCTTTTAGTGCTCTTATTTTTAGCTAAAATTGTGTCATGTCTATCAAGTGTAATTTCCATATCTTTAACTTCCCACTTCTGTAATCAGTCTCCTGTGAATTTTTCAATTTCAATTGAGGTCATTGTGGTCTGGATCACATCCAATTTACTACAAATGTCTCTGGCATCCTTTCCATGTAAGTCTGACATGTCGATTACACCTGTTCTTTGCCATCTTAGGAAAAAAGTAGATCTTAAGTGTTGAAATGTCTTTAATTTTTCTTTTTGATGTGCAAAAATTGGATGACAAATTTAAAATTATGAATGATCCAGTTTACTCTTTTCGTATTTTTGCATGTTTTACTTCTCAGTACTAATAGTGTCATAAATACATAATAGAACATGTTTCAGGGTCTGTAGACAAATAAAAATTAATTGTTTAAAAAAATTATTATACTCCCTTTTATATATTGTTGTGACATGAATCAGTTCTTATAATTAAGGACTATAGGTATCAGCCCTCATCCAATTGTAAATACCCTTACAAGCCTCGTATAAAATCTCAAAATTAATAGAAGCAGAAGCATTAGAAGCATTTTGTTATTTTTCTCAAAGAGACAAAGTGTAAGATGTTTAATATTTTTGAATGCTTTTTTCGAAATTGTGGTTACAGAGGCAATTAAACCTGCCTAAATTAAGCAGTCCTGTCTCTTGGAAGGTTATTATGTCAAATAGAAAATCTCTTAAGTCAATTTATGAAGGATTAGATACCTGGAGGGAATATTTTATACTGTTAAATTAGCTTTCTCACAGGAGCTAGAGGAAAGTCAGATGAATGTCTTTTTATTTATAAATTGAAATCTCTAAACTGGATTTCATTTCTCTTATTAACCAACAGAAATTCTGATGTGCAAAGATTTTATAGACAATTAAGAAACAGTGCTAAGAGAAATCATAAGTATGAAACTTAACATCTCACAAACTTTAAGATATTGAGTTTATGCTAAACATATACAATTTAGTGGGAAACTAAATGACTACCAGAGACCTCTAAAAGAGGGATCTGGTGTCCACAGATTGTAAATTGTCAGATGTTGTTTTGGGATTGTATTTTCCAAGATTATTTTTTAAATGAGCATAAAGTTGGCAATGTAGCATTTTTAAGAGACAACTTATTATTTAGGGATTTTAACCTATAGGTAGATTTTGAAATCTATCTAGGCCACAATGAAGATAAAAGAAATAACTGTAACATGAAAAGAAGTATCTCAATTCTGCCCACCATTGTCTTTCCAGTACTAACACAGAATCCAGCACATTGAAAACATACAAAATATATTTGTTGAATGAAGAGAAAAGCACACACACACACTCACTCTCACACTCATACATGTACTCACTTCATATAATCATTCTTTCTCTACAGAGTTGTTCCAAAGACCCCAAGCTGGCTTCCACAGTACTTTGATCAGCAGAGCTAATCCTGCTCCTATAGAGACCCTGTCCCCGTCCTTCCTCACTTACCAGAAATTCCAGCCATAACACTACAGAATGCCAGAGAGACCAGTCCCAAGTAGAACTGGAATCCATTATCTATTGAAACAACAGTCAGGCTTAGGCTGATAATGCCAATTAACCTAATCACAAAAAGTCCAAGTTTCCCAGGTCATTTCTGATCACCAGGACTCTTACCCTCATAGTCAAGCTGTCCTGATTCTACATCCTTTCCTAGACTCGCAAAACTTTCAATGTGCTCTCTAGAAACTCAAATTTCCTTATAACCTTAAGTTCTTCTTTGAAAAATCCCTTCACTTCCCATGAATTACCTAGCCTACAGTTTGTAGAGACTCCTCTTGCTTATCATCACCCCCCAGGCCATTGTGACCACCTACTTCCTAGCAAGTTCCTGCTACCTTGTTACTTGCACCACCATGTCTACCTCCAACTACCATTTCACTAAAGTCATCCATAGTTCTTTGACTCTATATCTGTATTCCCTTCTCTACTTGGTTTCTTGCATCCATTTAAATCAGGACTTCAGACATTGCCAAATCCAAAGTTCTATATTCCGTCCACAACCTACTCCACCCTCAAAACTATCTGATTCAGTCAATCACTCTCTCATTCTTGAAACGTTTTCTTCACTTTGTCATGGAGACCACACACTCCTGTTTTTCTCCAACTTCACTTTCTTTCCTGAGCTTTAATGTCTTTATCATTTTACACTCTAAATGTTATGATGTCTCATGACTTAGACCATGGACTTCATGTCTGTTCCCTAAGTCATGTCATGAAGTCCCATACTCTTAAATTCAATTTAAAGATTAATGACCCCTAAATTTGTATATCAAGTCACATCTTTTTCCCTGAGGTCCACATGCATATATCCAGTACCGAACTTGATATCTCCATTGGCTGTCTAACAAGTGTCTCGAACTCAATAGATCCAACTATAGTTTATTGAACCCTGAACTCCGCTACTCCCCATCTTAAGGAAGGGCATCACCATTCACCCACTTGCCCAGGGAAAGGACCTTAGAGACTTTCTTGTATCCCCTTTATAAAATTTTTTTTATTGGAGTATAGTTGATTTGCAGTGTTCTGTTAGTTTCAGGTGTACAGCAAAGTGATTCAGTTATACACGTACATATATCTATTCTTTTTCAAATTTGTTTCCCGTTTAAGTTATTACATAATGTTGAGTAGAATTCCCTTTGCTCTAAAGTAGGTTCTTGTTCATTATCTATTTTATATATAGTAGTGTGTATATGTTCATCCCAAACTCCTAATTTAAGCCTCCCCCCCACTACCTTTCCTTTTTGGTAACCATAAGTTTATTTTCTGAGTCTATTTCTCTTTTGTAAATAAGTTCATTTGTATCTTTTTTTTTTAGACTCCCTGTGTAAGTGATATCATATGATATTTGTCCTTCTGTGTCTGATTTACTTCACTTAGTATTTATGGTAATCTCTAGGTCCATCCATGCTGCTGCAAATGACATCATTTCATTCTTTTTTCTGGCTGAGTAATATTCCATTGTATATATGTACCACATCTTCTTTATCCATTCCTCTGTTGATAGACATTTAGGTTGCTTTCCATGTAAATAGTGCTGCATTGAACATTACGGTGCATTTATCTTTCCTAATTATGGTTTTCTCTGGATATATGCCCAGAAGTGGGATTGCTGGATCATATGGTAGCTCTATTTTTAGTTTTTTAAGGAACCTCCATACTGTTATCCATAGTGGCTGTACCTATTTACATTCCTACCAACAGTGTAAGAGCGTTCCCTTTTCTCCATGCCCTCTGCAGCATTTATTGTTTGTAGACATTTTATTGATGGCCATTTTGACTCGAGTGAGGTGATACCTCATTGTAGTTTTGATATGCATTTCTCCAATAATTAGCAATGTTGGGAATCTTTTCACATGCCTGTTGGCCATCTGTCTTCTTTGGAGAAATGCCAAATTTAGATCCTCTGCCCTTTCTAGATTAGGTTGTTTGTGTTGTTGATATTGAGCTGCATGCACTGTTTGTATATTTTGGAGATTAATCCTTTGTCAGTTGCATCATTTGCAAATATTTTCTCCCATTCTCTGGGTTGTCTTTTCATTTTGTTTATGGTTTCCTTTGCTGTGCAAAAGCTTTTAAGTTTCATTAGGTCCCATTTATTTTTGTTTTTATTTTCATTACTCTAGGAGGTGAATCCAAAAAGATTGCTGCAATTTATGTCAAAGAGTGTTCTGACTATGATTTCCTCTAATAGTTTTATAGTATCCATTCTTACATTCAGATCTTTGATCCATTTTAGGTTTATTTTTGTGTATGGTGTTAGAGAATGTTCTAATTTCGTTCTTTTACATGTATCCTTTCTTCTTCTCATTCCTTACATCTAATCGACCAGAAACTTACTCTTTCTTCAAAATATTTCCCAAATCTATTTTCCACCATTTCCATAGCTCTCATACTGTTTCACATCATTTTTATTAATTATTTGGACTATTACATAGGCCACTTTACTAGACTCACTGTTTCCATTCTTTCACCAGTTTATTTACCATCGGGTAGTCAGAGTAACAATTTAAAAACATAAGTGGTTGGCCACTTGCCCCAATTTTTTATAATAGAAAACTACAATAGAGTGTTAAATCCTTGTGATGATTAGAAGGTCATATGTAATCTAACCCTGGCTATTTCTTCTATCATGACCTTCAACTTCGTTCCTAGTTTACATTGTTTACCTCTTTGTGGTGTGTCCAGCAAGTCAACCACACTCTCATATCAGGGGCTCTGGAGGCTGCAAATCTTATCCACAGGTATCGCCACCACTCATTCCCTCAGCTGATTCTCATGTCTGTACCCTTCTTCTCTGAGCACTCTAACTAAAATAGTAACACCTATCACCAGGCATAGCTCACTCACTTTTATTTTATTTTTACAATCAATCTCCATGGACCTCATTTGATTTGTTCCTTGTGATAAGCTTACACCAAGAGCAGTGCCTCACATTAAAGGATTTCAATACTTGTTATAATAATAAGTAAATAAAACTTACATATTTTTCATATAACAGGTAGAAGGTTTTTCTCATAGGAATCACATAGTGAATTACTTTTACAGTAAGTGATTTTTTCTTCTGAAGCTTAGTATTTGGCAGGTATTTGTAGGGAGGACTTGAAATAAATCATCTGTAACTTATCTGTTCGGTATCAATATCTAGAAATAATTAGAAGAATAAAATACACATTTTAATTTTGAATTGACTGCCCTTGTTAAAAATTAAAACTTAACATTTAAAAATAACTCCATGTGGGCCTCCCTGGTGGCGCAGTGGTTGAGAGTCCGCCTGCCGATGCAGGGGATGCGGGTTCGTGCCCCGGTCTGGGAGGATCCCATATGCCGCGGAGCGGCTGGGCCCGTGAGCCATGGCCGCTGAGCCTGTGCGTCCGGAGCCTGTGCTCCGCAACGGGAGAGGCCACAACAGTGAGAGGCCCGCGTACAGCAAAAAAAAAAAAAAAAAAAAAAAAAAAAAAAATAACTCCATGTGACTACTGTGTACTATATTATTGTTTTATCAAATCATTTTGTAACATGGGTACAACCAACATCTCTTGTACTCTGCTGAAACCAAACTGGGTGTAACACTGTTCTGACATGCTTTTGTACTTAAGAGGCTGCACCAAAAGCTATGGACACTAGACATTGTCTTATTTTTCTGTTTTATTTCCAGTAAAACAATACAAAACTGAGACTACTTGTGTAAATTAGAATGCCAGTTACAGACCAGAAGGGGCATGGAATGCTGAAAAGAAATATCTGTCTCACATAGATAACTAGAAAGAAACATCCACATCGTCACACACAATAGACTTTACCATTGGACCATGAATCCAACAGCCGTATGGCAAGTGGCATGTTTTTCACATTGAAAGAATTTATCTCTGTCCATATAATGGTCTTGATATGCGATGCAAGAATAACCACATGCCTTCTTGACCCAGCAAGCGAGCTATTTTAAAGTGTTTAATCTTTGGCTCGTGTAACTTTCTAAGATGCAAATGCAGTGAGCTTCCTCAGGTTTCCTATTTACATTTTATGACATAATGATGTCTTGTAAAATATCTATATTTGATTCAGTGCAGTTATTGGAATATCAAGGAATTACTTCTCCCTCTAATGAAGAAAATGATATTTACACCCTATAAATGAGTATAACAAAAATAACGCGGCTATTATTTGAGAATAAAATCAAGTTACCTTTTTGGAGCTAATGTATATTTTAGATTAAAATCATAAAATATAGAACATGTGTCTTGGAAACTTTAGAAAGACATACTTACGTTAGATATTCCAGTAGGGTTGGTTTTCTCCTATCAATACATGAATACATCAGTCACTACAAGCTATGTGCTGTCTAGTAGGTGATACTTTTAAACTGCAGGGACTGTTTCTTACTCATCACCTGGCACAGTGGCTAGCTCACAGGAGATACTCGTTAGTTGCTGAATAAACAAGGATCATAAAAGAAGCACACACTATGTGCCCTAAGGAGCTGAGGTAGCATGTCAGAGACAATAAATAGCTCTGAAGAGCGGGTACTTCAGTCAGGCAGAAAAGAGTGCAGGCATTTTATATTTTCAATGACAACTACATGTACAAAGGGCTGATAGATGAAAAAGAAATGGCAGGTATAGGAAATGTTGAGTCATTGGATTTCTCCTTTGGTCCCTCTTCTCTGTCTTCTTCGACCACATCTCTCTGAGTCCATCTGGGGCAAGTTCTCTGCTTTAAGGGCTCATTGCAATTAGATTGGCCTCACCTGAATAATCTAAGATACTCTCCCTATTCTAAAGTCCATCTCCTTAATTTCATCTACAAAATCCCTTCACAGATTAGTATCAGGGGGGTGGGGGTTTTGGAGAGAAATCTGTCTGCCACCCTGAGTTTATATTTTAAAAGTAAAGTCCACATTTTTGGTGTGGTAGCTTCTTTTTTTTTGGCTGCATTGGGTCTTCATTGCTGCGTGCGGGCTTTCTCTAGTTGCAGCGAGTGGGGGCTACTCTTCGTTGTGGTGTGCATGCTTCTCATGCTTCTCTTGTGGAGCATGGGCTCTAGGCATGCGGGCTTCAGTAGTTGTGGCTCGCAGGTTCTAGAGCACAGGCTCTGTAGTTGTGGCGCACGGGCTTAGTTGCTCTGCAGCACGTGGGATCTTCACTCCGTGTTCCCGGACCAGGGATCGAACCCATGTCCGCTGCCTGGGCAGACGGATTCTTAACCACTGAGCCACCAGGGCAGTCCCATTAGCTTTTAAAACTAATACAATGAGGAAATGTATTGCAGCACCTGCTAAATTTGAAAATTCAGAGGCAGACATAGTCATCCTCTGACTTGCTTTCTGGTGATTTGACATCTTGAACGGCTAGCCCATGCTAAGTCTACTGAATTCCATTGAAGTTATAGTATTTTTGGTGAATTAATATAGTATGTTCATGAGAAAATAATTTTACTTTCTCCTTCTCCTTGGCCTTTTCTTTCTTCTCTACCCACTCTTGTCCCCTTGCCACCATTCCTCATCCTCTGCATCCTGCTTCTCCTCATCCTCCTTTTATTCACTCCTCATTCTCTTAGTTTTTTCTCCCCCTCCAATCAGTTATTATTTTAGACTATTTTTCTTGGTATTCCTTACACACGTTTTATGTAATTCTCACAAGTATTTTTTTTTGGTGAGATAGGCATATTTGATATTATTGCTGCCTTCTTAGTATAAAGAAGTGGAGATAGCGTCTTTACTTATTTTCTAAGCTGACTTTTGTTGTAATTGGGAGAGTAAAGTCTATAATATGGACATCTGCCCCATTACAATATTCTATCCACTGTCTGATGCTATTCTAATAAGGTTTGGTCTTTGAAGAGTAAAAATAAAAACAGGTCAATTATTTATGTTATTAAATCTGTAGACAATAAACTTTACTGATATATATATACATATCTATGTATGTGTGTTTATGTGTGTGTGTATATATATATATAAATATAAAACAAAGTGCTGAAAAAGCTTAAAATTTAATTTGCACAATAAGATATGAGACACAAAAAGTGAAGACTATATATTTAAGGGCTAAACGTAATGCTGTTAACTTTAAAATACCATAAGAGTTCAGAGAAAGTAAAGATGTGCTGTAGAAGAAAGTGAGTGATCAAATTCATCAAGGTGAGCTAGAGCGTGGAGTGTTTGTGGAAAAGAGAAGGGCATTGTAAATACAGCAGATGTTGAGGAAATGGAGAGAAACAGGTTAGAAAGATAAGATGAGACCAGAATATACATTTCCAATAAAGCTAGAGAGGGATCTGTAAAGTCTCAAATCTCATATCATCAGTTAATTTTGCTTTCTGTCACATTGAATGGTTGAGTTTCAGCACATACCATCAGCATCTCGTGTCTAGTTTAGGCATTGTTGTGTCATAAAGTAGCATATGACAATAACATGAAGCACAGATTAGAACAGGGCCTGGTCACATTGTAAACCGAATAAACTGTGCATATCCTCCGACTGTGTATCCTGAATTGTTCACATTGTAGCTGGTGCCTAAGTCACTTTTCTTTATCAAGTAAGAGCTTAATACCACCCAAAGAAATACGATGCAGAATTTTATCTTACCTGTTCGGACGTCCACGTAAGAGAGAAATCATACTTAAAAAAATTAAAACAACCTGCATTCTGGTGTGGAGGATCCACCTTCAGAGAGAACTAAATTGTCTGTAATAGAATAGGTAGCAGAAGAGTATGTATCTAAAAATATTCTAACCCTAAATATATCTTCTTTACACAAGACACTGTGTTTCATCCAGTTTGTCCACATAGTATTTTTTTTTTTTACCTTTTACTTTCATTTGATTTTACTCTTACTTTTTGCCATATCACCCATAAAGTGTTTTCTTTGTTTTTTGAGGTATAATTCACGTTTAAAAAATCTGTGGTTTTATGAGATTTCTCAAACATATATAATCATGTAACCCACTGTCCAATTAAGAACTATTAAGTCCAATAGAACATATTCACCAATGTACTTGTTTATCATTACATTTCTAATTAGTGGCACTTAACCTGTTTTCTATCACAATAGGTTAGTTTTGCCTTTTCTAGAAAGTCATCTAAATGATAGCTTACAATGTATGCTCCTTTGCATCTGACTTATTTTGCTCAGTGCAGTATTTTTGAGATTCATTAATGTTCTTTTGTACACCATCCCTCTCTCTGTTCCTTGTATTGATAAGTAGTATTCCATTTTATGAATATACCAAAATTTTATTCATTCTCCTGCTGATAGAGGATATGCTGTTACCAGTTTTTATCTATTAGGGATAAAGCTGTTCTGAACATGCTAATACAAGTCTTTGTGTGGATATATGTTTTCATTTCTTTTGGGCAAATACTTAAAAGTGATTGCTGGGTCCTAGGGTACATATATGTTTAACTTTAAAATAAACTGATCTTACAAAAGGATTGTAACACTTTATTCTCCCACCAGCAGTGTTCAAATATCTGGTTGCTTCATCTCTTCACCAATATTTTGATTTTGTCAGTCTTTCAAAGCTTAACCATTAGAGGGACTGCAGTGGTATTTCATGGTAGTTTTAATTGGCAAGTCCTAATGATAACTAATGTTGAGCATATTGTACCTAGCCATTTGCCTATCCTTCTATGCGAAGTGTCCATTCCAGTATTTTGCTCCATTTTTAATCAGGTTGTCTTTTTAATTATTGAATTGTAGGAGTTATTTATATATTTTGAATATAATTCCTTTGTCAGACATACAGATACTTCAAGCAATTTATTCAAGTTTCAGATTTTCATTTTTTCCAAGAATTCATGGGAATTTCAATTAAAATTTTTTCCAGTTTAATTGACATATAATTGACATCCAGCTCTGTATAAGTTTAAGGTGTATCCTACACCTTACAAGTCAGTGATTTCTCTCTCCTACCCCAAGCTTCTTTGTGAAACTTTATAATTTTAGCTTTTATGTTTAGATTTATGATAAATCCAGATTAATTTTTGAGTACTATGTAAGACAGGGTAAATGTTCATTTTTTTCTCCATTCAGTTGATCGATTAAAATCTATCGAACTACATACACTTTGCCTATTAAATTGCTTTGATCCTTTTATCATAAATCAGTTGACAGAATTGTGTGTGAGTCTATTTATGGATCATATTCTGGTCCATTGATCTATTTGTCTATCTTTATACCATCACCACAATGTCTTGTATACTGTAGTTTTATAGTAATTCTTGAAATCAAGCATGTGATCTTTGGTATCACCATATAATTTTATTCTTTATTGTTTTAATGTACTGAATTATACACACATACACGTATTTCTTTTTTGAAAGTTGAAGCAAACTTGCATTCTAGAATAAACCCCACTTTTTGATCATTCATGATGTATTATCTTTATATATGGCTGGATTTGATTTGCTAATAATTTATGAAGAGTGCTCACATCTATAATCATGAAGGGAATTTGTATATTTGTGTGTGTGTGTGTTTGCCCGTGCATGATGTCTTTGTCAGGTTTTGGCACCAGAGTTATGTTGGCCTTATAAGATTTATTAAAAATCTTTCTTCCTTCTCAATTTCCTGAAAGAATTTCATTAAGATTAGTACTATTCCTTCATTAAATGTTTGATAGAATTAATCAGTGAAACCATCTGTGTCTGATGGTTTCTCTGTGTAAAAGCTGTGGTTACGAATACAGTTTATTTTACAGTTTATTTTACAAATATATGTCTATTTAGGTGTTCTTTTTCTTATTTTTATTAAATTGTGTTTTCAAGGAATTAGTCCAGTTTTGGGTTGCTCAATATATTGATATGAAGTTTTTCATAACTTTTCTTTAATATTATTTTAATATTAGTGAGATTGTTCTTGAGGTATGTTCTCTCATTCCTGGATGCTTTTATTGTGTTATATTTCCATTTTTCCTCATCAGACTTGCTATGTGTTTATCAATTAAAAAATGGACTTCTGTCTTTGTTGATTTTTTCTACCTTTTTTTCATTGATTTCTGATCTTCATTATTCCCTTCCTTCTACTTACTTTAGGCTGAAGTTGCTCTCTTTTTCTTACATTCTTAACTGGATGCTTAGATAATTAAAATTATGTTTTTCTTCTCAATATTATCATTCTAAACAAAAAAGTTTATTTAAATGCAACATTAGCTGCATCTTTTACATTTACATTGAAATTTCATTATTACTTAGTTCAAAGTATTTTCTAATTTCCCTTATTATTTCTTCTTTGATTCATAGTTGACTTAGAAATGCTTATGTGTTTTTAAAAATTTGAGGGTTTCAAAATATCTCTTTGTTTATGATTTATAATTGTGCTGTGAATTGAGAACTTACATTTTATGTTTGAACACCTGGGAATTAATGTAATTTCTTATGGCCCACCATATAGTCTTTCTAACTAAATATTTTCTGTGCATATAAAAATATTCAGTGTTATGCAGTTTTAGGGTATAGCGTCCTTATACATGCCAATTCGATTAAGTTGGTTGATAGTGATGTTCAAATTTTTCATATTATTAATTATTTTTTACTATAGATTGTCTCAATCACTTAGGAAAAAGTATTTAATTTTTCAAATACGGTCATGAATTTGTCTGTTTTACCCTTTATTTCTGTCAGTTTTTAGTTCATCAATCTTGGAGCTCTGTAATTAGGTTCCTGTAAAATTAAGATTTTTATGTCGTCTTCCTGAAGTGATTCTTTTTTCACTATAAAATCTCTCTCTATATATATGTCTGTTAAATATCTTTATCCAGACATCTTTTTTTTTTTTTTTTTTTTTTTGTGGTATGTGGGCCTCGCGCTGTTGTGGCCTCTCCCGTTGCGGAGCACAGGCTCTGGACACGCAGGCTCAACGGCCATGGCTCACGGGCCCAGCCGCTCTGCGGCATGTGGGATCTTCCCGGACCGGGGCACGAACCCGTGTCCCCTGCATCGGCAGGTGGGCTCTCAACCACTGCGCCACCAGGGAAGCCCTATCCAGACATCTTTGATAACAATTAATAAATCCACATTGCTTTCTTATGCTTACTGTTTGCATGCTATATATTTTTTGTGCTTTTCCTTTTAACTTTAATGTTTGTATATGTATAACACATCTATTTTAAATAGTTTGTAGTTGTATTTTGCTTTTCAATTCAATCTGACCATCTCTGTCTAATTGTAATGTTTAGTTCCTTTACATTTAATGAAATTATAGAAAATCTGGGGCTTACATCTACCATCTTGCCATATGTTTCCTATATTTCTCATTATTTTTATGTTCTTATTTTACTTTTTCTTTCTTCTTTTGTATTAATCAAATTTATATATATATATATGTATATATATATATATATTTTTTTTTTTTTTTGCGGTACGCGGGCCTCCCACTGATGTGGCCTTTCCCGTTGCAGAGCACAGGCTCCGGACGTGCAGGCCCAGCGGCCATGGCCCACGGGCCCAGCCGCTCCGTGGCATGTGGGATCCTCCCAGACCAGGGCACGAACCCGTGTCCCCTGCATCGGCAGGCAGACCCTCAACCACTGCGCCACCAGGGAAGCCCCTATATTTTTATTTTAGTATTCAATTTCATTTGCCATGGACTTTGTAAGTCATAACTTTTTGTTTTATTATTCTACTGGTTGTTGTAGGAATTGCAATTTAAATCCTTATTACAGACTACCACAAATTAATAAAACAAACAAAACAAATGCCTACCACTGTTACTACAGTGATAACTTGAAAATGTGATCAGAATAAGGTTTGTAATTGACTTATAAAATCACAGTAGGGCTTTTTCCTTTTGATAATATCATATTAATTCTCAAGATGAGAGAAATATGAAATCTGTTTAAAAATTTTAAAAGTAGTTACTTGAAAACATTAGAGAATAGACAATAGCTTATTCCAGAAAGGAGCACAGTTCATTAGTGTGAGCACTACAGTTTATGCTGCCTTTTCCATGCTGGGAATTTGCCAATTTTTCCATGGTACACAGAGACTGCATAGATAATAATGACCTAAACTTTGTGGCAGGCTTACTAGATTGGAGACTATAAAATAGAATTTAGGGCTATCAGGGAACCCAGGATTGGAAGAACCTATTATAAAGGAAGGAGTTTATGAATTGGAAATAATTAAAATAAAAATAATCAAATTCTCTATTACGAGAGCAAAAAAGGCAAACCGCAATTTGAGACTAAATATCTGGAAAAGGTTTGATGTTAGGAATATATAATTTACTCTGACAAACCAACAAGAAAGAGGAAGACAACCCAGTAGAAACATGGACAGTGGACTTGAAATCATCACTTTGCAAAAGATAATGCCAAGTGTTCAGTAGTGACTAGGAGGGGTCTTGTAGGATGCTACAAATATGCAATGTCTTGTGTTACACTTGTGTATTCAGTGTGTAAAAAGTTATTGACCAGTACAGTCATGATTTGTGTCATTTTCTGCAGCTTTGTTGCACTTCAAAAAAGTTCTGTGAAAACATAAGTATTTTCCAGTTGCTTTGTCAATGGAATGATGTGCCTCACATTGCAGCCCTCATTTTTTCTTTTTTTGACTGCAAACTTAGGTAAGAATCAGTTGAACTGAATTTTCTGTATCATAATTTTATTTTCTCTTTTAATATAATCATGTACTCATGACTTTTTCAGGCCTAATTGCATTCTTTTTTTAAAAAAATTATTGAAATATAGTTGGTTTCCAGCGTTGTGTTAATTTCAGGTGTACAGCAAAGTGATTCAGTTATATACATACATATATATATATATATGTATGTATACATATTCTTTTTTAGATTCTTTTTCCTTATAGTTTGTACAAGATATTGAGTATAGTTCCCTGAGCTATACAGTAGGTCCTTGTTGGTTATTTATTTTATATATAGTAGTGTGTATATTTTAATCTCAAACTCCTAATTTATCCCTCCCTGCAGTTTTCCCTTTGATAACCATGTTTGTTTTCTATGTCTGTGAGTCTATTTCTGTTTTGTAAATAAGTTGATTTGTATCATTTTTTTAGATTCCACGTATAAAAGATATATGATATTTGTCTTTTTCTGTCTGACTTCTCTTAGTACGATAATCTCTAGGTCCATCCATATAGCTGCAAATGACATTATTTTATTCTTTTTTATGGCTGAATAATATTTCATTGTGTATACGTACCACATCTTCCTTATCCATTCATCTGTCGATGGACATCTGGGTTGCTTTCATGTCTTGGCTATTGTAAATAGTGCTGCTATGCACATGGGGGTGCATGTATCTGTTCGAATTGTAGTTTTCTCCAGATATATGCCCAGAAGTGGGATTGCTGGATCATATGGTAACTCTATTATGTAATTACTCACTTTTTGTTGTTCAGATTTTGAGTATTAGCCATTAGCAGACTTCTCTCATATCTGACAAATCTATCCTTGAATTGGTCATGAATTAATTCATACCTAGACATTATTTAAAGTGTTTTTCCCCTTTTGATGCTGACTCAAACAAAAATTTCCCCATGTTTATCTTGCATTTTCCTGCTACAAACATTAAACTAGTTACTGACCACCCACTTAGAGATGAATAGTGAGAGAGGGCACTTATTAATCTTTGTGTGTGGATACCTGGAATAGTGCAGGTGTACATGTGGAATGCTGTCACTTTAGTAATGTAGCATAACATTACATGTGTTTTTCGAAATGCTCTGAGTTCACGTTGATTTTTCCAACCTTTTCTGAGCTCACTGTCTTTCCTTGCTCTAAGACTATTATTTCAGTTTTCCCTCTCTAGTTCAGCAACGTATCATCTGCAGTCATACAAATAATTGAACAAATATGTTCAGTTTCAATTTTAGCCAAAATTCAAATAAATTTATTTATTTCCTCCTTTAAGAAGTATTTGTGAAGAATCCTCTGATTATTGTCCAAATACACAGATCTAGATGAACTTCCTCATTGCCATTAGCAAGCAAATGTTAAAAAAAAATTCCATTCTGGCTCTGTGAGAACACCAGATAATTTGCAGACATAAAATTTCCTTTATCAGAGCTCTATTCCCATATAATTAGCGGATAACAGCAATAGAAAGGGAAAGAAAAAGATAAGATTTTGAAATTCTGTGGAAAATATTGCCATTTAATTACTTATTTTCTTGGAGGAACAATAATTATTTTTAAATGTTTGAAAAAATAGACCTATAGCTATGTATTTTACTACTAATAATATAATATATTGAAGAAACAAGCATAGATCTATCCTTAAAATAGGCAACAATTCCCTACTGTTTTATGGATGATTTCTGTGAAAATTTCAAGTAGCAGATGATTTCTCCATATATTTTCTTTTAACACCTTAGAAGGTTATCCTCCACATAAGTAAAATCAATAACAGTTCTCTTAACTATTTATCTACACTGTCTTAAAACCATTAAAATTCAGTTAATTGTGGCTCACCCTTAAAATCATGTGCAGCATAGTAAATCAATGCAGTAACATTTACATATTCATCTATTTTCCCAAAGGAACTTTTAAAAAGTGCTTCCTGTAGTTTAAGTATGGAGGTTTCATTGATTAAATGTAGTTCCAGTGTTTTAATTGAAGAGAGTCTGTTTCAAATAGAAACTTATTTCTGAGGCCAAAGTTCTGAATGCAGTTTTTAAAAACCAAATTTATTTGCAAACCATAGAATTCTAAATCTCAGTTCCTTTTCATAAGAGAGGTTGTTGCATAGACTGCTACTTGCCTATTCAATATCTTTTCTCCCTTTTCTTACTTAAAACAAAACAGATTTCAATCTGAGTAGGAGTGATCCCCATTTAAGACCCTAAATTTTTCAGCCTTTCTTGCAACTAGGAATGATCAATGAGAAGTAAGTGGAAGTTGTGATTTAGAGCATCCTTAAATGAGCTGGCTCACCTCAGTATTATGCTGTTTTTCTTTTATTCCCTTGTATCATTTCTTTGCCTGGGATATTGGTGTGATGCTTAGAGCTTCCAAAGCCACCTCTGATCATGAGGTACATGTGAAAATCAAAACTAAAGATCATGGAGCAGAAAAGTAAAGGGAGTCTGGATCCCTGAAGACCACGTAGCTGATATGACAACTCCGAATTACTTATCCCTGGCCTTTCTGGACATAAATAAAATAAAACAAATAAACCTCTACTTTTCTTAAACCACTTATTGGGGTTTCTGTTAGACAACACCTGAACCTCATCCTAACTGAAACAAAGGTCTATTAAAAGACAAACAATGTGGAGGGAGGGATAAATAAAGAGATTGGGTAAACACAGACACACTACTATATATTAAGATACATAACCAACAGGACCTACTGTATAGTACAGGGAACTCTACTTAATATTCTGTGATAACCTATATGAGAAAAGAATCTAAAAAAGAATGAATATATGTATATATATAATGTATATGATTCACTTCGCTGTACACCTGAAACTAACACAACATTGTAAATCAACTATACTCCAGTAAAATGAAAATATTAAAAAAAGACAAACAAATAAATAAATAACGTTTGGCTCCTGCACACATTAAAACAAGGATGGCGAGAATTAAATCAATATGTTATTAATGTTTTTTCTTTGCTGTGAGATCTACCTGCTTTTGCCTAATTCCTACACACGCAAACACATTTCCTTTTTCTTTACAGAAAGAGGTAGATAAGTGACGATTTATATGAGCCTGTCTCTGCTTCAGTGTTACCCCTTTGCACATCTATAATCTTGGCAGTTATTCAGTATTTGTCTAGAAATTTGTCAACTACCAGTCTAGCTGGTGTTGAAGGCGCACTTTCATGACACACATTACTGTGTGTGATGTCTCCACCCCATCATAATCAGGCTTTATTTCCCTTAAACCCACATTTCTCAGCTGCTAGTTCCTTATTTCAAAACTCCCTGGAAAGCCTCTAATGCTAGAATTCACAAAAGTAGTCTGAACATTTTAACTCTGGTCATTTAAGCTTGTAATTTATTGCCAATTCAGGGAAATAAACAAGTTGGGCTCACGGGAGAAGTGGATTTAAAGCAATTCCTTCTTTTCTTTTTTTTTTTTTGCGGTATGCGGACCTCTCACTGCTGTGGCCTCTCCGTTGCGGAGCACAGGCTCCAGACGCGCAAGCTCAGCGGCCACGGCTCACGGGCCCAGCCACTCCGTGGCATGTGGGATCCTCCCGGACCGGGGCACAAACCCGTGTCCCCTGCATTAGCAGGCGGACTCCCAACTACTGCGCCACCAGGGAAGCCCAAGCAATTCCTTCTTTATTTCCCAACAATGCTGTTGTGATCTTTTCATAAGGATGTCACAGCCTCTGGTGACATCTGGTTTCCCTGTGATTTCCCACCATCCCTCTAGAAACAGTTTAGCCGCTGTCTCAGTTACATTTTGATATCTTGAGCGTAGTCACTAAGATACAGTGTAATATAATGGAGTCTAGTGTAGTTGGAATGTGTGTATGCATGTTTCTTATTAAGATTATACCTAAGTATTTTAAACATTTTGTTTTATTTTATGAATGGAATTTCCCATCACACGTTTTCAATTAATTATTGTTTCTTTGCATAAGAAAATATTTCAATATATTCATATTTATTTTCTAATTAAATGAGCTCTCTTCTATTAATTGATTTTTTTCCTGTTTCTCTTTAAAAAAAATTTTTTTTATATTGGAGTATAGGAGATTAACAATGTTGTGTTAGTTTCAGGTGTACGGCAAAGTGATTCAGTTATACGTATACATGTATCTATTGTTTTCAAATTCTTTTCCCATTTAGGTTGTTACATAATGCTATGGAACATAGTTCCCTGTGCTATACACTAGGTCCTTGTTGGTTATCATTTAAAATATGGCAATGTGTACATGTCAATCACAAACTCCCTAACTATCCCTCCCCCCCACCACACGCACCCTTCCCCCTTGGTAACTGAAAGTTCATTCTCTAAGTCTGTGAGTCTGTTTCTGTTTCCCTTGATTTTCTTGTGAGACAAGTCTATTAGGTGCAAATAATTTAGATTTCTTCTTTTATTTCTAAGAATTCTCTTATTGCATTAGCCAATACTTCCAACAGCACATGACAATCAACATTCTTATTTTGTTCATAAAGTTAATGTATTAAATTTTATTTAGTTTTATTTATAAATTAAATATAAATTTCATTTAATATTCTGTTTTTGTTTTTGTTTTTGCGGTACGTGGGCCTCTCACTGTTGTGGCCTCTCCCCTTGCGGAGCACAGGCTCCGGATGCGCAGGCTCAGCGGCCATGGCTCACGGGCCCAGCCGCTCTAATATTCTGTATTATTTTAAACAATACAGAAATAAAATCATGTAGCAATACATTTATAAAAGTAGAATTCAGAGGGCAGAGTGGATACATAAAAATTGAATAACTAAATCTGAGGAAATTAAGTTATCTCAGTTTCATATGATGTAAAAACGTCTACAATTTATCTGCTTAAAAAAATCCACCATATACTCCAAAATCAATCTCTCTTTACCAAAAAGTCTCACCTGATAGTCACAAGAAATATATTCCCCTTATCTTATACAACTGTTGATTCTGACTTTTATTTCTACATTAGCAGTTATCTCATACTTTTTGTTTTAGTTATTTTGAAATATTTATGTGCCATCACTGGATTGTAAAGTGTTCAGAACTATAAATAATGCCCTATAATTTTGTATTCATCACAGTATCTAGCTTTAGTGACTTGTACATAGTAGATATTCAATATGTGTTTACGATGGTGAATATTGTTTGTTGTTTATTTTGCAAAATCCAAACAAGAGTCATAATATCATTGTCAGCAGCAGCATCTTTCTACCGAAATATGTTGGAAAGTTAATTTTCTATGACTCTAAATGGTCTGAAAAGTTCTACAAATACAGAATCATGAAAAATGTAAAAAGGATAGAAACTATTTTGGGGGACTATTTTTTTATCAAATGATATTTTTAATGTGAGTTGAAAATGTGAGTAGGTTATGTATTTTTGAGTATTGCCCAATATGTTTAAAATAAAGTGCTCTTATCTAGAATTTTTTCTGAGCCATTTTTAAACTATCAGGGCAAATTTTTTAGGTAAAACTGTCCACTGTATTATAATTATGATCTGAACAATAAATACAAGAGGTATCTTGTAGGAAGAAGATATATTTCTTTGTCCAGAAGACACTTACATTTCTAGAAGAGAAGGATTAAGGACTCAGGGCCTTTCTTGCTCAAGGGTGCCTTCGTTTTGTCTCCTGACTTGGAGGTTTTAGGCCGACCTCCTGGGAATGCATCTGAGAGTGAATGGGTATCAGAAGCAGCAGCCACTTTGACTAAAGCAATAAAAGACATGAAGCATATCGCTCTTCCTTGTACAAAAGACTCAGGGTAGAAAGGAGTATAAAACTTGTCTCAATTTTTTGGAATTAGAAAAAAATCTATAAACTGCCTTTAAATGGCCTTATGACCTTAGAGTTTTTCTTGACAAATGACTTTATTTTGACTCATTTTATACACGAGAAATCTGAATTGCAATTAAAGTGTCTTATCCGAGTTCAGTATCGATAAGGGGAAAGCAGAGCCATGATTGATGTAAGCCTCAGTTCCCCTGACTGCCAGTACAGAGAACTTTGTGTTCAGTGAAGTCCATGGAATACTACTTTCACTCTTTATCATAATAACCATTTGCTGAAAAAAATCACTGTAAGTAGTTCCATAGATTATTTCATTGGATTTTCAAAACATGTGTTGACTTGTATACTGATACACTATATATAGATGAAAGAAAAGTTTTCTAAGAAATTTTAGGTAAAATTTTCCAAGGTCACATAGCTGTCAAGTGGGAAGGTTGAGTTACAGTTGTAAGAAAAGTAACTAGCTTATTTATTAAAAGTTTAGAATTCAATTGTATCTGAATTTGGAAATTTAAATAATACACGTTTAATTTGCAAATTTCTATTACCTGTATAAATAATGAAAGAAGTCCTAAAAATTCATTAATTTGTGACAGTACTGCCTTGCACACATATCTTTATCAGTCGTGTGAGGTCTGCAGGAATGGAGATTTGTTCTGAGTTAATTCTATGGGAATACCATTTCTAAATTTATACATGCTGTAGCTGAGTGATTATAAGCAAGCAAGCTACAGAACGACACTCCCTCATCAAAAGAACCCGACAAACTTCTAGCATATGGAAGGATTTCTGCACTACAAGTTATTCTGAGAGGGAAACACATGATTTATAAATACTGTCAAATAAAATATGCATTTCCAAATGCCAGTAATATGGCAAAATATGTCATATCGCATAGATAAAATGCCCTTCCACACCTTCTTATAGTCACTTCCTGATGTAATCAATCTACTTTGCAGTCGGACCAATTCAAGTTCATATCTGATTGCACCGTTCGTAATCTGTGTGGTCTGGGGTGAGTTCCTTGACCTCTCCTGGTCCTCCTCCTTTTTCTTATCTATAAAATGTGAATAATAATAACTTCTGTATGGGGTTGTTGTAAGATTCAAGTTAGATAATATCCATAAGGCAGTTAGCCCAGTGCCTAAAATCCAGCATTCAAAAAGTGTTACCTCTCATCTTTCTTCTGTAAAGCTATTACAAATATTTCTCATGAATGTGTACGGGAAAACCCAGGCTGAAGAAGGGAAAGTCTCTAGTTTTCTCGGTAGGAAACTTTATGCATCTATTTGTGAGCAGGATTATCACACAAAAGATAGAATCAGCAATCATATCTCACCTATTAGATTGGTGCACATCCAAAAGGTATTTGACAACACCTCTGTGGCTGGGTTGTGAGAAAAGAGCCAGTATCATAGAGTGTCGGTGGATGTAAAGTGTTAAACCTCCATGGAGGGCAATTTGACACTTTGTAAAAAAACTTAGCAATACATACATTCTTAGACTCGGTTATTTATGTATCTATAAATGGCAAATTGGCTTACATGATTATGGAGGCTGAGAAGTCCCATCATCTGCCATCTGTAAGCTGCAGAACCAGAAAGCCAGTGATGTGATTCAGTTTGCACTCAAAGGCCTGAGAATCAGGGGAGTCAGTGGTGTCAATCCTAGACGGAGGGCCAGAAGAGATGAGATGAGATATCTGCTCATGCAGTGAGGCAGGAGAAAAGGGACCAATTCCTTCTACCTCTGCCTTTTGTTCTGTTCAGTCCCTCCACACTGGGAAGGACAGTCTATTTTACTGAGTCCGGTGATTCAAATGCTGGTCTCATCCAGTAACACCCTCACAAATGCATCCTGAAATAACGTTTAATCTGGGCACCCTGTGGCCAGTCAAGTTGATGGTTAACCATCACAATGCATATCTATGTATATACACATATATATATGTATATACATAGAAAGATACCTACGTATCTATATAGATATTATATATCTATATATTTCTATCTCTATCTATCTATCTATGACTCCAAATGGTGACAGTGAAATAGATAATAGTGTGAGTGGGTGTTTAAACAAGGGGAAAAGATAACATTTAAATTGTCTTGTTAATACAGAAAATAATTTGGGGGAGATACACAAGAAATGAATGGGAGTGGGATACACAAAAAATGAGTGGGACCTAAGGTTGGGAGAAACTTTTCAGTTTGCCATTATAATTTTTAATGTGTTTGATTATAAGTACATAGAATTTGAAGATTAAGGAAAGGTAGAGAATCAGTAGAAGGCTTCTCCAGCAGCAGCGAGAAACCATACTCCCACAGAGTTTTTATTTGAAGTGGTCACTTGGATAGGAAATACCTTTTTAAAATCATGTGGATATAACTTAAAGTCTTTTGGCCTTCCTTTTTAAAAAAATTGTTTGAACTTCATAGTGTGTTGCATATCATTTAAATACTTTAATTGTTTGAAAATAGGTATCTTTCTGACACATTTAATGCTCTGCACATAACTAAATGCAAGTAGTCAACTCATGAAGATAAGGTATACATCAAACGAGGTAATGTGCTTCTGTTTATAAAACAAAATATGGCTATAACTTGGTAAGTCCCTGTTGTGACTTTGTTAAATTAGCATTTGTTAAGTAGAGGCTAGGGGTGTTGGATGGTGAGCCTGGGTTCAATAAAATACCACAAAGGAATTAGAATAGAGGTTATTACTCAGAGGCCCTAGAGGAAGTACATGTCAAGCTTAGGGTGGGGGGGCACAGGGGGAGATCAAGGCAGGGTACAGGCAGAGAGAGACAAAACCTGGGGAGCATAGCTTCATTAGGGTCCAAGGTTGGAGTACTTCGGGGTTCCTAGGCTAAAGCTGGATTGGTCAATTCAAACCAAAAAGAGTGGGGTTCTGGTAAGCTTTGTGGGGGTCTTATCTAACAAGCACACAAAGGGAAGGACCTAGGAGGCAGGGAGACTCTTTACCACAAAGGCCTTTTGGGGAGTCATATCAGGAAATTAATTCCAAAGCCCAAATCCTATCCTTAACCACTTCACAATGAATAAAATCAGAAAGTGTGTGTTGATGTAAAAGAGTCAAAAAATATTTGAAAAACAAGACAAATCTCCAAGAGTCTGTTCATATTTTTTTTTCCTTTTTTTGTTGGAATATTGCTGTAACTACTGTTGCTTAAAATAAAGTGGCCGGTAGTTGAGACTGGGGTGTTTGACTATGCCGTAAATTCTGCTCTCTCATACTTGTGGGGTCAACAATGCAAGGAGGAAATTCAGTATTTAACAAGGGCCAGTCTGAGGCTAACATCACACTAAATATTTTTCATATGTTATCTCATTTAATTTTCACAATTATATTAGATAGTATCTACTCCCATTGCAAAGAAAAGAAAATTGAGGCAGAAAGGGGATAAGAAATCCTTCTTAGGACCCGTAGACTGTAGGTGATGGAGCAGGAATTCAGGTCTATTTTTTTCTTAAAGCCTTGTTTCCCCCCGATCTTCATGATATACTCTATACATTTGCAGTAATATTTTTCTTAATCTTCTACTCAACTACAAATATATATAAAGGATTTTTTTAGATATTTTTATTTAAAATATTTATTTATATTTCATCAAATAAGTAATTTTAGAGACCTAAATAGAACATGTTCTCAACTTTTAAGCACTAAAATTCCAAACATATTTTGTCAAGGTGTTAGAAACTTGGACCAAAATTTGTCCGAGGAAAAACATTACAACTCATAGTTAAGACGTGTTGTTATTCCACAAAAGCTGATAAGGTAGCTGGCCAAATATGGTCATAGGACCATACAACCTAACAGCCATTTAGAAAAAATATTTTTTCATATTTCACTTGCAATATCTGGGGACATGTCTTTTTACCTCAACCTGAAGTTTGGGAACCCATGTACATCCCATCCCCATAATTTTGTGCAGGGAACAAACTCCCTTCCAGGATAAGCATTAGTGAGAGCAGACACTGAACATGTACATATTGGGGTGAAGAAACTGAGGACAATGTGTTTCATACTGATACTCATATTTTTAGGTCTGATGGGTGTTTCTAAAATATTCCTATGATCATAAAAATGTTAATATAGCTCAGAGGTAAAAGTTAAAGATTTCAAATAAAAATAGTTATTCCAGAAGCAGTGGCTCCACCCTTCCTTCAGAAAGGGGCAGGACTACTTACAGGTGAAGTGTTCATAAAAAGGGGCCTGCTTGGGGTAATTTAATCTATTTTAAAACCTTCTGTCCATTTTATTTTTACCCAGAGGTTGGGTCAAGTAAAGCAATTTTATTATAGGTAACTGAATTTTCCTATTTTCTATGAAAGGAACATATTGAGGCAATCAAATAGATATATAAAATAGATGAGAAACAACTCAAAATGAAACAAAAAGTACACTGAAGCCTAGGGAAAGCAGCATTCTTGGTTGCCAAATAGTTTTAAGTGTTATGGAATAAAAGCCATCAAAAGCATTTCCTTTATAATGAACAGCTACTAGCTGAAATCAAACTTTGTGTGTACGCAGAAAGCTTTTGCTGTGGTCCTTGTGGGTAGAGTAATAGTCAAAATGATTCTGGTAATTGAAATCAAGTAGGCCGTACAGTTCCCAACTGCCACAACAAAAACATTTTGGAAAATTGGATCTCTCACACAAGCTAAAATATGTAGCAATTTGTTTTTATGGAAATTATATTTATAAGCTTGGTGTTAAACTGAAGGCAAGGTCCTAGCCTAGACCTCTCTTCAGATTTACCATATCCAAGTAAATTAACCTATTGAAAATTCTTCATTTGTTTAAATTGGTTCGTTTAGGAAGTTGTAAAAGCCTTTATTAAAGAACCTTCTCTAAGGTTCTTTACATCTCTATATAGTCTGGATAGACTATATAATTCATTACCCTGTGGCCATATTTCCAAATATAGTTAATAAGGAACAGACCCTGCTATCACAGTTTAATATGTATAATTGGGGGGAGAGGGACATGTTTGCATGTATTTGAAAGAGCTGTTGAAGTATTCATCAGAGAAACTAGAGTTGCGAAATGGCTTGTTTTGTACCCCACAAGACCAACTTCTAAGGACAGAATCAAGCAGGCTCTGTATCCTGTGTTTTCCATTGCGATTTACTGTTGTCATTGAGAGGGGATCAGAGGACAAGGTGGGAGATGGATAGGGCACCTATTCCCCTAGTTTCTCCCTGCTGGGCTAGAGTTTGCCAGTGGCTAGCCCTGTTCCTCTACCAGAGGGTTCTCTCAAGTGGCCACTCTCCTATAGCTACAGCTATCTCTGGGTCTGGTATATGTACAGAGGCCAGTGTGAAGACACATTGAGAAGACAGCCATGGACAGGGTGAGGAGAAATGCCTGGAACAGATCTTTCTTTCCCTCACAGCCCTCAGAAGGAACTAACCCTACTAATACCTTGATCTCAGACTTCTGGCTACCAGGACTGTGAGAAAATAAATTTATCTGTATCTGTAGATTCCACATCAGCTGATTCAACCAACTATGGGTCAAAAATATTTGGAAAAAAAAATCCAGAAATTTCCAAAAGGCAAAACTTGAATTTGCCATGCATCAGGAACTATTTATATAGCATTTACATTGTATCAGTTATTGTAAGTACAGAAGATTTAAAGTATACAGGAGGCTATGCATAGGTTATATGTGAATACTGTGCCATTTTGTATAAGATACTTGAGCATCCCTAGATTTTGGTACCCAGTGGGGGTCCTGGAACCAATCCCCCAAGGATCTGAGGGATAACTGTGTGTTGTTTAAGCTACCCAGTCTGTGGCAGTTTGTTCTGGAAGGCTTTGTAAACCAATACATATTCTCCTTCTCATTGCCCCTTCAGACCTAGGCATGGTAACAGCTTTCTGTTATTGGATGTTGCAAATGAACTTGAGGTAGGCTAATAAATATACTATGGAAGGGTGTTGAACAAGAACCACACCATACAGTATATTCATGTTCGAATGTTCAAGGAGAATGTAATAACCTAAGATTGCTTGAAGATTTAGGAGAAAGTCTCACAATACCTGAGTGTATTCATAATAAGAAAAAGTTTAACTATTAAACCTTGTTACTTTTCTAGAGAAAGCTTTCTGCCATGTATAACCTATAGTCCTCTCTTTTATTTTTTCAAATGTTAACAAATCACATATTATTCAAAAGAAGAAGTCATATATGTCTTACAATATTTCTTAAAGTAATTTCTGTATTCTATTGTTCTGCTGCAGTGAACAGATCTAGGGTATGACCTAGTTAAACACTCAGTTTGGGTGAGTAAATGACATTTGCAAAAACTGATTGAAAGTTGTGAATAGTAGTAAAAATGACCACATAGAAATTGTAATGTCAAACTTTCTACCTTACGTCTAGATTTTGGAAAATTAAATACATTTCCTGAGTGATTTACTTATTTGAAATTTTTTATTATAGGTGAAGTAAAAACATACAATCTGTATGTTAGGTTTGCTTCCTGATATTGTCCACAGAAAAGTAGAATCTCTGTGAATATGTGTTGTAAATATGATATTGAAGACTAAAGTAAATGTAGTTAAATTTAAAGCAAACATTGTTAAAATATTTTAGGTATCAAAACATTGCCCTGGGGCTTCCCTGGTGGCGCAGTGGTTGAGAGTCTGCCTGCCAATGCAGGGCACATGGGTTCGTGCCCCGGTCCGGGAAGATCCCACGTGCCACGGAGCGGCTGGGCCCGTGAGCCATGGCCGCTGAGCCTGCGCGTCCGGAGCCTGTGCTCCGCAACGGGAGAGGCCACAGCAGTGAGAGGCCCGCATAATGCAAAAAAAAAAAAAAAAAAAAAAAAAACATTGCCCTGACATTTACTTTAGGTAGTGTGGGGACTTGATTACCTAAAGGGTTCTCCTATTAAGCAACACAACAACAACAACCTCTTGGGGAAATAAAAAATAATGTTCTTTATAATATATTGATAGGCTTAAAAAATAAGTTAAAAAAAAAGTTAAGGTATTTGTTACCACTATAAAAGCAAAATGTGAAAACAGCAGAGCAATGAGCACTAAGCATTTGCAAAAGCATTTGTATTTCTATTAGATGACTGAGCCTTTGGATAGAGCACCACGAAGGGGAGTTGCCCATGAGACTCTTGCACTAGTCCAGAGAGCCTCCAAGTGCTCTAAAAATTTTGTAGGAAGGCAGAACACTTAGCTTTTGCAAGAAACAATCACAAATTTCTCTGCATAAAGGAATCTCCCATTTAGACACTTAGCATCCACACAAACTAAGATTATAATATAACCACATATAAACTATTATTTTTTTAAAAAGGGAGAGAAATAGAGAAAAAGAGCCAGAATCAAAAGTTTATCATATTTATTTGGTGAGCGAGATTTGAAAATAAAACAAACTCTTAGAAATACAAAATAGAGAAGCATCAAACATGTAAATAAAATGGTGAAATATGGATTAGATTTAGCTAAAAAAAGACAACTTTCACCAGAATAGAATCAGAAGGAATTACTCAGAGCAGAGCTAAAAGATATATGAAGATGTAAAATGTGGAAAACAGATAAAGAGGTACATTAAAAATTCAATAACTTCTATATATTTCTTGTCAAAGTTGAATCAAGAAGAAATAGACAATCTGAATTATTCCTATCAAAGAAATTAAATTTGTAACAACGACAATAAAAATATTCCCAGGGAGAACTCTCTAGAACAAGGTGATTTCATTGGTGCATTCTTAACAAACAATTAAGAAAGAAATATCACCAGCCTTACATAAAGTCTTTAGAAAATAGAGGAAGAAGGAACATTTTCTATCATATTTTATTAGGCTAACATAACTTCTATAAGTAAATCTGACACATATAATGAAAATAAAAGAAAATTACAGATCAATATTCCTTATCCACATAGAATTAAATATGTTCAACAAAATCTTAGCAAGTAAAATTCAGCAATATTAACAAGGATAGTAAACCCTGATAAAAATAGTAGAATTTATTAGTAAATTCAGTAAGGGCACAGAAGTCAGCATTCAAAAATAATGTTATTTCTAGGTAGTAGCAAAAAGTAAACTAGAAAGATATTAAAATATACCAGTAAAGTACCATCAATATCATAAATTGCTTTAAATATATTTGATAAAGAGGCCCAAGCTCTTTACCCAAAGGAGTATAAAAAAATGAAGAATACAGTAGGGAAGCCTAAATAAATGGAGAACTATACCATATTTATTATTTATTGTAAATTCAATAGTATTGAGTTCAATATTCTCACAATTGATCTATATAAATTCAAAACTATCTTTCCCCCTTAAAAAAAGTCCAGCACACTTTTGTTCTTTTAGAATTTGTTAAGTGTATTCTAAAATTTATATGAAAATTCAAGACTTTCTTAATACAACAATTTTGAAAAGGAATAAGGTTGTAGAATGTACAAAACTTCATCTTAAGCTGTGCCATAAAGCTATAATATATGGCATTTGCATGAGGATAGGCAGTTAGGTCAATGAAACAGAATAAAGTCCAGATACTAACCCACACTTAATATGGTCATGAGAAAAATAAAATATTATTTATTTATCAAGGAAATGCAAATTAATATCACAATTAGATATCACTTTACAGCCACTAGAATTGATACAGTTATAAAAACTGGCAATATTAAATGCTGACAAAAACATAGAGCTACTGAAACGCTTGTATCACTGTCAAGATGGTAAAATGATACAGCCATTTTTGAAAACACATTGGCAATGTGTTTATAAATTTAAATTTATGCTTAACATGTTTCAAAAATTATACTCCTTGTAAATAACCAAAAGAAATGAAAATGTGTGTCCACAAAAGGAGTTGTACACAATACTCACAGCATCTTAATTCATAACATAACTAGAAACAAGCCAAATGTGCATCGACAGGTGTATGCATAAGCAAATTGTGGACATTCACACAATGGAATACTAATGGGCAGTAAAACAAATGAACATGTGGTAACACAGCGATAGCCAGGTAATGGAAATCAGAACAGAATTGTACGTATTGAATGACTGCATTTGAATGAGGTTTTAGAATTGGTAAAGCTAATTTCCAGAAATAGCAAACATATTAGTGGTCACTCGGAGGATGGGTTTAGTGGAATTGATTGCAAAGGGACAAGAAAATATTTTTAGTTAATAAGAATGTCCTATACATCTATTGAGCTAGTGCTTACATGAGTTTATCCATTTGTCAAAACTCAAGACTGTATACTTAAAATGTGTGCATTGTATTACATGTTAATTAAACCTTAATAATGTTGATAAAACACAAACAACCAAGGAAAGAAAGATAGATGCTCTACAAAGAAAGGACAGTTGAACTCAGAGCAAACTTTCCAGTGGCAAGAATTGAAACCAGGTAAAGTGGAAAATAGCTTTAAAATATTCTGAGAAAGTAACCAAATCAAATTGCGTATTCAGTGAAAGTATCTTTCAAGAACAAGGGCAATAAGGACATTTTCAGATAAACAATAACTAAGGCTACCCATAGAGCTTCACTAAAGGAACTTCTAAAGGATATACTTTAGTTTAAAAAAAAAAAGAAGAAGAAGAGAAGCAATTTTGATTAAAGACATTGGTAACCATATGGGTATACAGAGCAGATATTATTTGTATAAAATAATGTGATAATGTTAAAATTGAGTGAGTTAAAAAGACCAAAAGCAGCGGTCAAATTTTCTAATCAGAGAGTATGTTCTAAGATTTTCTTTTCATTTAGGAGGATTAATATATTGATTAAATTTTGCTTTTGATAAATTAAGTTTGAAGGGCAAAATTTAAGGGTAAATTCTAAGAAATAGGAACAGTATATAACTTTCCAAACTAGTAAAGTGAAAGAATGAAAAAAAGAAACCCAACAAGTAGAATAATTCAATTATTCAAAAAAATCCCTAAATAAAAATAAACATAGAGAAAATGGGATATCAAAAACAAAAAGTAGGATGGTAGACACAGTTCAAACATAAGAGTAAGCAAAATAAATGTGATTAAATCCACTTTTTGAAAATAGGAATTTTCATATTAGATTTTTATTTACATTCTATATCCTACTGTGAGACCTAGCTAAAACATTAGATCAAAAAAGTGTAAAAAAATGATGAAAAAAGTACTAGTAGGCAATTTAAAGAAAATAATACTAGGTTAATTATAGAAATATCAGACATATCATAACATTTGTGATTTAAGACAAAATACTATGTTAATGATATAAAAGTAATAAAATGTTCAATTATCCAGAAAAATTAAAATAGTAAAAAACCTGAAATATATAAATTTTTAAATAGTGATGAAATTGCATAGAAATCATATGTTGCTACTAATAATAATATTAATTAAATAATTATATGCCTATAATTATAAATAAATAGATAAAACCCATTTTCCATTGTTCATCACAGTAGGAGATTTCAATCCAATTGTATTGATTACTGATAAGTGTAGTAGAGTAAAAATTACGATATATGTTTATAAAATGTAATAATCATTCATATGTAAATACACAGATTTATATATAATGCACATAGTATATATATATATATACATGCATATATATATAGTCCTGTTCTTCTGAAGCATATATAAAACATTTTTAAAAGTAATAACATATTAAGAAAAATCGATTTACACAATGTCCTCTGGCTGAAGTTCAATTAATTTTTAAAATAGTAATCAAAATGTATTTAAATAGATCCCATATTTTATTATTTAAATAAATATATTTATCTAAATCACACACAGGAAAACTTCAAATGGAAATTATAGATTATTTATCAACAATAATGGAAAAAAATCACATATCAAACACAGGTGGACCCCAGTGAATGCAGTCCATCAAGGACTATTTTTAATAATACAGCAATGGATAGTTGTAGAAAAAAATAAAGGTTAAAGTTTAGTAAACCTATTATCCAAATTGAGAGTGTGGAAAAGAAATAGCATTATATCCAATAAAATAAATAACACATAATGATAGTAAGAGAAGAAAAAGATGCACAAAATAGTTATAGAAAACTGTTTTTCAAGTAGAAATCAAAATAGAAGCTCAAAAGAAGGAGAACAAGCAAGATGAGAAAGAGGCAAAGGGCGAGGACAGCTCTTGTTGCTTTAAAGCATTACAGCGTGCGAGCGCGCGTGCGCGCGCACACACACACACACACACACACACACACACCCTTAAGAACAATTTATCCAAATTTTCTATGTAGAAACTGAAGCTTGGAGAATCTGTTTTTTAAGGTAAAATACTTAATGAGTGACAGGATTAGAATTAAGCCCCAAGTTTATCAGAGGCAAAAGTTCATGTTACAGCCTCCAAACCATGAGGCCTCCACCTACTATGTTCTTCCCAAGCAATATCGTTGTGAAATATTACTTAAACTATTTTAGTATTTATTTTGTTTTTGCTATTATACCATGTTTCAAATTCCTATTTCTCTCACTTACATTATGCTTTGCTCTTTGTTCATCTAATGTTTTACTTTTGTTATGGGCCTGGAATCTTTTGCTTAAAGAGAGAGTTCAAGAGATCATACATCAGAAAGAGAGAGAGATTGAGGGAGAAAAAGAGAGAGGAAAAGAGGGAGAGAGAAAAGAGACCTGGTAAAGATTCCAAGATCAGGGAGCTCTTAATTTTCATGATTTCATGAGAGAAAATGGAAGACAAAAATGAATGGAACCAAAAACTACAGAGCAAAATGAAGGCTTAGAAAAAAGCTTGTATAAAATTACAGAACCAACAGAAACAAGGGTTTCACCAAGGTAAAGGAAATCATTGCTGACGAAAGGAGCCTTAAGGTCAGGCAGATTGAAGGCAAAAATATCTTCTTAAGAATAATGTGAGGTATCTTTAGTCAGTAATATTATTTACATTTTCTCTATCTATTTTATAACAACCTCCCAAGTTCACTTTTCCAACTACCTTCCAAATATTTTATGCACTTTTGTCACTAAGGTTTCCTGCAAAATTGTTTAACGTCTCCTCTAGAGTGAACTTACTGTGTTTGTGATGGAGACACTAAAAGGAAAAAGAAGGTGGTTAAGGTCCCATAATGGAGTTAAATGATCACCAGTCATTAAATTTTATGGTGCTTGATATTCCAAAATATTTAAACCATGATTTATAGTAATAATATTTGATCTACAGTTACATCTAATTATAGAAGAGTTCATCTTCATAACTTGGTGGAGGAATGGATATGACATTTTAAAAGTTATACTTCTTAAGCTTACGTAGTATCCTCCTGTGATTCTAATAGTGTTTTGAAGAAGGGATGGAGAGAGACTTACCACTACACACTCTTTTGGGTATCGAAAGGTCATTATTTCTTCCATTGTAAAAGTACTACATTTTAAGTCTTAACTCATGAAAGATGTCTTCTGGGAGTGAGACTGTTCTGAGCAAAGTGGTGAGACATGAATACATGAGCTGCTGAGTTGGTAAAGAGGGCAAGATATAAATTCAGGCCCACTAAAACTTGTTAGAGCTGTGAAAATGCTGGCTTTAGTGTGAAAAGTTCAATGCAACGTTTTCTAGATAAACTGGTAAGCCGCCTTATTCGTATTTATAGTAAGGCAGATCTTTACTTGAACCAGATGCCACGCTTTCCACTGGTTTTTGCCTAAGTTGGAGACCAAAAGGAAACAATTGTTGAAAAATTTAAATTGGTAAACACATGAATATTTCTTTTGGTTTAGTAAAACTAATTGTTAGATATAGAACGATTTTACTTTAGGGAAAATGTATTTTTTTAAAAAAATCTTTTTTGGGATATATTTCAGATATCATAAACTTCACTCATTTAAATTGTACAACTCAATGGTTTTAATATATTCACAGAGTTGTGCCACTACCGCCACTAAGTTCAAAACGTTTTAACTACCCCCCCAAAGAAACTGTGTCCATTAACAATCATTTCTTGTTCCTGACATTTCCCCAGTCCTAGACAGTTATTAACCTGCTTTCCTATCTATAGATTTGCCTATTCTTGACATTTCATATAAATGGAATAATATAATATGTGGTCTTTAATGACCTGCTTTTCCACTTAGCAAAATGTTTCTGAGGATTTTTCACTGTGTAGCATGTATCAGTACTTCATTCCTTTATTTATCTGTTTTTTACTGAGGTATAATTTACGAATAACATTATGTTAGTTTCAGGTGTACCACATAATGACGCTAGAGTTGCATATATAGAGAAGTGATTGCCACAGTAAGTCTATTTAACATCCATCATTCCTTTTTATTGCTGAATAATATTTCATTAGATGATATATACCGCATTGTGTTTATCTGTTTGTCAGTTGATGAACAGTGGGTTGCTTCAACTTTTTTGACTATTATAAATAACGGACACTTCTATGAACAGTTGTGTACAAGCTTTTGTTGAACGTATGTTTCCATTTCTCTTGGATATATAGCTAAGGGTGGAAATGCTGGGTCTTACGGTTACTCTATGCTTAATATTTTGTGTAACTGCCAAACTGTTTTCCAGTTTGGTTGTATGAAAAAGGCCCTTCTGATAGTTTAAAAATAATTCTGCAGTCTACAAGATAAGTTAGCAGAGTTCAGTGGAAATTAAACAGGGAATGGGAAAAATCTGGATCTAGTCCCAGCTCTGCCACTAATTAGTTGTTTGACCTTAAGCAACTCATTTACATTCCCTAAAACCACGTTTCTTCATTTGTAAAATAAGTGTGTTTTTTTCAAGCAAGTACAACTCTTGAATATAATTACAGCTACTTTTTGTTTTTTATTGCCTCTTTAAATTTGCTCTGAGGCCTAATTGTTTCCTTGGCCTTGAATAAAAAACTTCAGCAGCCCCCGTGACATCTCTGACTATTATTAAGTACTATAAAGACTTCTGGTCACTTTCAGTCACAAAACATGACCTCAATTCAGTAACCAAATTATCCATCCCTATATAATAAGCAGAACTCTGAATTTTATGTCAATTAGAGGATTCTTCCAGCCTCAGGGTTGGTGTATCAAAAGGAGTGAGAAGAAAAGGGAGCGGGCAGTTTTCTCTTTGTTGTGAGCTATAGTGATGATCTGGCTGGGGCACTCTCTGTACTTGGCAGATGTCTAAAACTAATGTGTTCTCCTGGTGATCTGTGATAAATCAGATTACTGTTCCATTATGAGTTTGCTAGGGCTGCTGTAACAAAGTTCCACAAAGTGGGTGGCTTAACAACAGAAATGAATCGTCTCACAGTTCTAGAGGCTGGAAGTCTGAGATCAAGATGTTGAGGGCTGTAAGGCAGACTGTTCCTTACATCCCTCCTAGCTCCGTGGTTTCCTGGCCACCTTTGGTGTTCCTGGGCTTGTAGCTGCATTGCCCTGATCTCTACCTGAGAAAATCTTGAACTTCACATGACATTCTCCCTGTATCTGTGTCTCTGTGTCCCAATTGCTTTTTTTTTTTTTTTTTTCAATAAGAGCCTCAGTCCTTTTGGTTTAGGCCACTCACTAATACCTCACTTTAACTCTATCGATTGCCTCTGTAAAGACCCTGTCTCCCAATAAGAGCACATTCTGAGGTACCGGGGGTTTGAACACCAGCATGCCTTTTTTGGGGGGGGTACATTTCAACCAATAATAATTCCAAAATAGATGTTTCTTCCTTGTGATAGTGTTACTGACCAGGGTTCTTGGCCTTCCCCAATCCATATAAATTAATTACAGGCCAGAAAAGAAATTCAGGCAAGGCTTTATTGGGGCCCCTACTACAGCATCACGGAGCTAAAACAAGTAACACGTTCCCTTGCTCGCTCCCTGAGGGGAGGTGAGCGTCTTCCTTATGTGGGGTGAGGGTAGGGGTGTGTCCAGAGGTCGGGTTGGAGGGGTAGCTTAGGTGGCCTGCCCACCCCTTAGGTGGTGTTGAGTGCAGGGGGCATGTGCAGGACCCTGCTTTTACTCTGGGCTCTTCAGAAGTGGCAGTTGGGTTTTTTTGGTTACTTTGTATCTTGTCCATAATTTGCCCAAACTGTATATACACACAGTTACTTTTAGTCCCTTATAGTTAGTTTGTATTATGCTGCTGGAGGAGACGTTTGTCCAGGTGCAAGCACTGTAGCAAAGGGTCCCAGGTCCCAGCCTGTCTCAATAGGATTATTCTCCTACGCCCTTTGCCATGTGACTTCATCTTACTTCCCAATCGGCAGTTCATCCTAATGGCTTTGGGCTTGGCCATACACCATAATTTGTCCTTTGAAATGGGCAGATGTGACAGTGTCAGCAGTTCTGAGTGGACGTTGTAACAGGCATGTGTGTTTCACCTCCTCCTCTTTTGAGTCTCTTGTCTGCCATGAGAACAGCATGCCCTCCATATTGCTTCTCTTCCAGTATAGATTCTTGACGGATAAGACACACAGAAAGAAAAACTTCTGAGTTCTCACAGTCCATCGAATCTCCAGTGAAAGCACAGCTATCACGTAACAAGAATGAGAAATATATATTTTTTAACATCTTTATTGGATTATAATTGCTTTACATTGTTGTGTTAATTTCTGCTGTATAACAAAGTGAATCAGCTATACGTATACATATATCCACATACCCTTCCCTCTTGCGTCTCCCTCCCACCCTCCCTATCACAACCCTCTAGGTGGACACAAAGCACTGACCTGATCTCCTTATGCTATGCAGCTGCTTCACACTAGCTAACTATTTTACGTTTGGTAGTGTATATATGTCCATGCCACTCTCTCACTTCTTCCCAGCTTACACTTTTCCCTCCCTGTGTCCTCACGTCCATTCTCTACATCTGTGTCTTTATTCCTGTCCTGCCCCTAGGTTCTTCAGAACCACTTTTTCTTTTTTTTTTTTTTAGATTCCATATATATGTATTAGCATACAGTATTTGTTTTTCTCTTTCTAATTTACTCCACTCTGTATGGCAGTCTCTAGGTCCATCAACCTCATACAAATTACTCAATTTCATTTCTTCTTAAGGCTGAATAATATTCCATTGTATATATGTGCTACGTCTTCTTAATCCATTCATCTGTTGATGGACACTTAGGTTGCTTCCATGTCCTGGCTATTATAAATATTGCTGCAATGAATATTGTGGTACGTGACTCTTTTTGAATTACGGTTTTCTCAGGGTATATGCCCAATAGTTGGATTGCTGGGTTGTACGGTAGTTCTATTTTTAGTTTTTTAAGGAACCTCCATACTGTTCTCCATAGTGGCTGTATCAGTTTACATTCCCCCCAACAGTGCAAGAGGGTTCCCTTTTCTCCACACCCTCTCCAGCATTTACTGTTTATAGATTTTTTGATGATGGCCATTCTGACCAGTGTGAGGTGATACCTCATTGTAGTTTTGATTTGCATTTCTCTAATGATTAATGATGTTGAGCATCCTTTCATGTGTTTGTTGGCAATCTGTATATCTTCTTTGGAGAAATGTCTATTTAGGTCTTCTGTGCATTTTTGGATTGGGATGTTTCTTTTTTTTGATATTGAGCTGCATGAGCTACTTTTAAATTTTGGAGATTAATCCTTTGTCAGTTTCCGCGTTGGCAAATACTTTCTCCCATTCTGAAAGTTGTCTTTTCATCTTGTTTATGGTTTCCTTTGCTGTGCAAAAACTTTTAAGTTTCATTAGGTCCCATTTGTTTATTTTTGTTTTTATTTCCATTTCTCTAGGAGGTGGGTCAAAAAAGTATCTTTCTGTGATTAATGTTATAGAGTGTTCTGCCTATGTTTTCCTCTAAGAGTTTTATGGTGTCTGACCTTGCATTTAGGTCTTTAATCCATTTAGAATTTATTTTTGTGTATGGTGTTAGGGAGTGTTCTAATTTCATTCTTTTACATGTAGCTGTCCAGGTTTCCCAGCACCACTCATTGAAGAGGCTGTCTTTTCTCCATTGTATGTTCTTGCCTCCTTTATCAAAGATAAGGTGACCATATGTGCATGGGTTTATCTCTGGGCTTTCTATCCTGTTACATTGATCTATATTTCTGTTTTTGTGCCAGTACCTTACTGGCCTGATTACTGTAGCTTTGTAGTATAGTCTGAAGACAGGGAGCCTGATTCCTCCAGCTCCATTTTTCTTTCTCAAGATTGCTTTGGCTATTCAGGGTCTTTTGTGTTTCCATACAAACTGTGAAATTTTTTGTTCTAGTTCTGTGAAAAATGCCATTGGTAGTTTGATAAGGATTGCACTGAATCTGTAGGTCGCTTTGGGTAGTATAGTTATTTTCACAATGTTGATTATTCCAATCCAAGAACATGGTATATCTCTACATCTGTTTGTATTTCTTTCATCAGTGTCTTATACTTTTCTGCATACAGGTCTTTTGTTTCCTTAGCTAAGTTTATTTATAGGTATTTTATTCTTTTTGTTGCAGTGGTAAATGGGAGTGTTTCCTTAACTTCTCTTTCAGATTTTTCATCATTAGTTTATAGGATGCAAGAGATTTCTGTGCATTAATTTTGTGTCCTGCTACTTTACCAAATTCATTGATTAGCTCTAGTAGTTTTCTGGTAGCATCTTTAGGATTCTCTATGTATAGTATGATGTCATCTGCAAACAGTGACAGTTTTACTTCTTCTTTTCCGATTTGGATTCCTTTTATTTCTTTTTCATCTCTGGTTGCTGTGGCTAAAAGTTCCAAAACTATGTTGAATAATATTGGTGATAGTGGGCAACCTTGTCTTGTTCCTGATCTTAGTGGAAATGGTTTCAGTTTTTCACCATTGAGAACGATGTTGGCTTGTCATATATGACCTTTATTATGTTGAGGTAAGTTCCCTCTGTGCCTACTTTCTGGAGAGTTTTTATCATAAATGAGTGTTGAATTTTGTTAAAAGCTTTTTCTGCATCTATTGAGATGATATGATTTTTATTCTTCAATTTGTTAATATGGTGTATCACTTTGACTGATTTGTGTATATTGAAGAATCCTTGAATTCCTGGGATAAACCCCACTTGATCATGGTGTATGATCCTTTAATGTGCTGTTGGATTCTATCTGCTAGTACTTTCTTGAGGATTTTTGCATCTATGTTCATCAGTGATATTAGCCTATAGTTTTCTTTTTTTGTGACATCTTTGTCTGGTTTTGGTATCAGGGTGATGGTGGCCTCGTTGAATGAGTTTGGGAGTGTTCCTCCCTCGAGAAGGATAGGTGTTAGCTCTTCTCTAAATATTTGATAGAATTTGCCTGTGAATCCATCTGATCCTGGGCTTTGGTTTTTTGGAAGATTTCTAATCACAGTTTCAACTTCAGTGCTTGGGTCTCTTTATATTTTCTATTTCTTCCTGGTTCAGTCTTGGAAAGTTGTGCTTTTCTAAGAATTTGTCTATTTCTTCCAGGTTGTCGATTTTATTGGCATGTAGTTACTTGTAGTAATCTCTCATGATCCTTTGTATTTCTGCAGTGTCACTTGTTACTTCTCATTTTTCATTTCTAATTCTGTTGATTTGAGTCTTCCTTTTTTTTTTGATGAGTCTGGATGATGGTTTGTCAACTTTGTTTATCTTCTCAAAGAACCATCTTTTAGTTTTATTAATCTTTGCTATCATTTCCTTCATTTCTTTTCCATTTATTTCTGATCTGACCTTTAGGATTTCTTTTCTTCTGCTAACTTTGGGTTTTTTTATTCTTCTTTCTGTAATTGCTTTAGGTTTAAGTTTAGGTTGTTTATTTGAGGTTTTTCTGGTTTCTTGAGGTAGGATTGCATTGCTATAAACTTCCTTCCTAGAATTGCTTTTGCTGCATCCCATAGGTTTTTTGGTCATTGTGTTCTCATTGTCATTTGCTTCTGTGTATTTTTTAATTTCCTCTTTGATTTCCTCAGTGTTCTCTTGGTTATTTAGTAGTGTATTGTTTAGCCTCCATGTGTTTGTATTTTTTATACTCTTTATCCTGTAATTGATATTGAGTCTCATAGTGTTGTGGTCAGAAAAGATACCTGATATGATTTCAATTTTCTTAAATTTACCAAGGCTTGATTTGTGACCCAAGACATGATCTATCCTGGAGAATGTTCCATGAGCACTTGAAAGTATATTCTGTTGTTTTTGGATGGAATATCCTATAAATATCAGTTATGTCCGTTTTGTTTAATGTGTCATTTAAAGCTTGTGTTTCCTTATTTATTTTCATTTTGGATGATCTGTCCATTGGTGAAAGTGGGGTGTTAAAGTCCCCTACTATGATTGTATTACTGTCGATTTCCCCTTTTATGGCTGTTAGCATTTGCCTTATGTATTGAGGTGCTCCTATGTTGGTGCATAAATATTTGCAATTGTTATATCTTCTTCTTGGATTGATCCCTTGATCATTACATAGTGTCCTTCTTTGTCTCTTCTAATAGTCTTTATTTTAAAGTCTATTTTGTCTGATATGAGCAGTGCTACTCCAGCTTTCTTCTGATTTCCATTTGCATGGAATCTCTTTTTCCGTCCCCTCACTTTCAGTCTGTATGTGTCCCTAGGTCTGAAGTGGGTCTCTTGTAGACAGCATATATACGGGTTTTGTTTTTGTATCCATTCAGCCAGTCTGTGTCTTTTGGTTTGAGCATTTAATCCATTTGCATTTAAGGTAATTATTGATATGTATGTTCCTATTGCCAGCTTCTCAATTGTTTTGGGTTTGTTATTGTAGAGCTTTTCCTTTTCTTGTGTTTCCTGCCTAGAGAAGTTCCTTTTGAATTTGTTGTAAAGCTGGTTTGGTGGTGCTGAATTCTCTTAGCTTTTGCTTGTCTGTAAAGCTTTTAATTTCTGCGTTGAATCAGAATCAGATCCTTGCTGGGTAGAGTAATCTTGGTTGTAGCTTTTTCCCTTTCATCACTTTAAATATGTCCTGCCACTCCCTTCTGGCTTGCAGAGTTTCCTCTGAAAGGTTAGCTGTTAACCTTATGGGGATTCCCTTGTATGTTATTTGTTGCTTTTCCCTTGCTGCTTTTAATATTTTTTCTTTGTATTTAGCTTTTGATAGTTTGATTAATATGTGTCTTGGAGTGTTTCTCCTTGGATTTATTCTGAATGGGACTCTTTGTGCTTCCTGGAGTTGACTGACTATTTCCTTTCCCACATTAGGGAATTTTTCAATTATAATCTCTTCAAATATTTTCTCAGTCCCTTTCTGTTTCTCTTCTTCTTCCAGGACCCCTATAATTTGAATGTTGGTGCATTTAACATTGTTCCAGAGGTCTCTGAGACTGTCCTCAAATCTTTTCATTTTTTTTTCTTTATTCTGCTCTGCAGTAGTTTTTCCCACTTTTTTATCTTCCAGGTCACTTATCCATTCTTCTGCCTCAGTTATTCTGCTATTGATTCCTTCTAGAGAATTTTTAATTGCATTTATTGTGTTGTTCATCACTGTTTGTTTGCTTTTTAATTCTTCTAGGTCCTTGTTAAACATTTCTTGTAATTTCTCCACTCTATTTCCAAGATTTTGGGTCATCTTTACTATCATTATTCTGAATTCTTTTTCAGGTAGACTGCCTATTTCCTCTTCATTTGTTTGGTCTTGTGGGTTTTTGCCTTGCTCCTTCATCTGCTGTGTATTTCTCTGTCTTCTCATTTTGCTTAACATACTCTGTTTGGGGTCTCCTTTCACAGGCTGCAGGTTCGTAGTTCCCGTTGTTTTTGGTGTCTGCCTCCAGTGGGTAAAGTTGTTTCAGTGGGTTGTGTAGGCTTCCTGGTGGAGGGGACTAGTGCCTGTGTTCTGGTGGATGAGGTTGGAGCTTGTCTTTTTAGTGGGCAGGACCATGTCCAGTGGTGTGTTTTGGGGTGTCTGTGAACTTAGTATGATTTTAGGTAGCCTGTCTGCTAATGGGTGGTGTTGTGTTCCTGTCTTGCTAGTTGTTTTGCATGCGGTGTCCATCACTGGAGCTTGCTGGTCACTGAGTGGAGCTGGGTCTTGGCACTGAGACAGAGATCTCTGGGAGAGGTCTTGGTGATTGATATTATGTGTGGCCGGAAGGTCTCTGGTCGACCAATGTCCTGAACTGGGCTCTGCCACCTCAGAGGCTCAGGCCTGATACCCGGCCTGAACACCAGCACCCTGTCAGCCACACAGCTATTGGTCTTGGAGTGTCTCCTGGGGAGGTGGGGTTGGCTGTGGATCACTGTGGGGACAAAGCCACTAATGGCAGAAGCCCCAGAGACTATTTGTCCATATGAGCTCTCCGGGAGGCTGCCGTTTTGTCACCCAGAAGTATGTTTTGTAATTATAAGCCATTGAGATTTGGAGGCCACTTGTTGCCACAGCAAAATGTGACTTATAGAGAGTTTTCATTTGTATTTGCAGATACCTCTTCACTGGGACCTCTCACCTGTGCCTCCTTGATTTCAGTGATACATCTTTGGGTTGCTGTTAATGTCTTCCTCAGCCCCTGTTCATTGATGATATCAGTAGTCTCTAACCTAGGTCCATCCTAACCAGTCATCTTTGCCTGACAGTATTTAAGATCACCCTACATTGGCATCATCTCTTTCTGACCCACATTTGCAATGGAAAATATACACACATTCTTTGCTAGGACACACTCTGGAAATTAAGGGCATTTAAAGCAGTCTTTAATTTTTTATTCCTCCATTAACAGCTAGCCAGCTTTTCCTTGCCCTCTAGGTCCTTCAAACAAGAGTCAGACATCAGCCTACTCGGTGTCTCCAATCTTTAGGAAATGCATATTAAGTGCTCCAAGTTTTTGTAGGTCGTCTAGCAAGTCTGTGGCAGCTGCGAGGTTATGCTGCTCACATGTCCTTCAGGATAATCTACTGTGAGGTGTGTAGTTGACTGACAGCGCCAGCTCCTACGTCTTTCATTCAGTTACAATGTTTGTATCACTGCTTCTCGTTGTTCCCACACAATGACTAAGCACAGTGGGGGTACTAGTGCCATTCCATTCCTGCCTGCAGGGAATTCCTTTAATTAAGGTTGCCAGATGAAATACAGGATGCCCAAGTAAATTTGAATTTCAAATCAACAATTAGTAATTTTTTAGTATAGGTATGCGTGCAATATTTGGGTCATACTTACACTAAAAATTATTTGTTGTTGATCTGAAATTTAAATTTAACTGTGCGTTCATATTTTTATTTGCCAAATGTACTTATAATGACAATACAGTTGTTTCTCCATATGGGGGAGGGGGATTGGCTCCAGGACATGCTGAGGATACCAAAATCTGAGGATGCTCAAGTCCCATGGTCAGCCTACAACCTCCTGGGCCACATCCATGGTTCTTTTGACAAAGAATCAACCAACCTTAGACTGTGTATTAAATTTGCAATCCCTGGTTCATTGAATCCTGGGATGAAGAACCAGAAGATATAGAGGGCTGACTGTATATTTATTGAAAAAAAAAATCCTCATATAAGTGGACCCTCAAATCCAAACCCTTTGTTGTTCAGAGGTCATCGTGAGCACACCCTACCATCCTGGCAGAAAATTCCTTAGAAATGTACAAAACTCTTTCTATCCAATCCTTCTTTATCTCTCCCCTTTCCTAAGTGTCAGACCTGCATCATAGTTTGAATGTTTGTCCCACCTATTCCTGCTTGTTTCCCTTTATCCTGGACAGGCATTTCCCCATAAAAGCTCTTGTAAGTCTAATCCTATCTTGGCATCTTCTCAGAGGACCTGAACTGACACATGGACTTTGATGAAATTGGTATCTTTATCTCAATGAAAATTCTATTTTAATTCTGCCATGTGGATATTGGACTAGGTGCGTGCTAAAGTCCTTTCAGCTCTGTCTTATGAGCCTAAGTTTCTTCTTCCTAGGCAGAGAGATCACACTGTAAAAAGATCACACTGTAAAAAGAATCGAGACTGATTCCTAACTTGTCTAGGCTTCCTTTAAGATTCTATGGAAATTGGCTATAGTGAAATGCTGTAAATGGTCGTTAAATGAGCTGCAACCTACATTCTGTATTCAAGCTAGTGCCCTCCTAACTGTGAATGCTGAAGTGGTAGAACCAAGTCAGAGGACAAGTTTCTGTTATGTTGGACAGCTGCAGTCTCCAGGTTTGGACTTCAGCCTGCTGACCAAGCTGGAGGAGGAGCTGGCTCTACTCTAGCCACACAACTTAAAAATCCCCACTACTCAACGGCCAGGTTCTCTCTGGGGATCTACATCCAGTCCTATTGAATTCTAGTGCACTGGCCGTATTGAAGCGGACAGTGGGAGGCACACACACTCTTTTTTCTGTTTTCATTGATTTTTTGCAGCAAAGTCTTTTTAGCAAGCAAAATGTGTCCTGTCTTGACTTTGTGTTACTGAAATCAGTACTATGACCAGAAGATTTATCTTGGCCTCCAACATGGAAGGATAGAAACAAATCAAGGGACTGAAAGTCAAAATCTACCTCAGGAGTTGGAAAAGTTGACCTTTGGTTGGTATAGGTATGCCCAAGATGGCCTGCCGTTTCCACAGTGCTACATAGTTCAGTAAAATGGGAATCCTGAGGAAAGGGCACTAAACCCCATGACCCATGTGATGTCCACCATTCCTGTCCCCAAATAAAGGAAATAACCCCAGGGCAGACCAAGTGAGGCAACAGAACTACCACATGGGCTTGACGCATTTGTTTCTGAAACAAATGTGATGAAAATGATAGATTCCAATTCTACTTAAATAGATTGACCACTTAGTACATAAGATATAAAGACTATTAGGAAAAGATACAAACAATCTGAAGAGTGGAGATGAGGAGACTCCAAAACTATGTCCCAAACATATCAGATTAGGCTGGGGGTCCCTCTGAGGAGTTGTCACCCAGGACCCCATTATCAGACCTTGGAGGCTTGGTGGACACTCTCGTTGCCTCACCCAGATCTTTATTACCAAGCCGGTATTTTCAGCCTCTGCTGCTTGAGTGTTGGCTATGAACAGCACACAGCTCTATCATTCTCCTGAGAATTGTCCTTGACTAAAGGGAATAATGCACCCAGAAATGCCAGGGATGTAAAGGACTCCCTCCGAGGCAGCTCATAGCCAATGACTCATAGACGCTGGCCACAAAGGTCCGCTTCATTGCCTCAAGCTGGGGCAACTCTGTGGTGTTACTCATGCTCCAGAGTTGCCCCCATTACATCAGGCTAAGGTTAGACTTCGGCTGAACCCACCTCTTTGCCGAGCACCTTCTTCCGTTAAATCCAATTACCCACTCTCGTACTGAATCCAGCTGAGAGCAGTCTTTCCGTCAATAATTTGCTCAGGCATCCTTGCCTCAGGTCTGCTTGTAGAGAACCTGACCTAAGGCAGAGTGGCTTCCGTTCTCACGGCTGATACATGATGATATAGTGGAACAAGGCTGAGGGTCCGTTACTGCTCAAGCCGCACTGCTGTCGGGTCCCAGCCCCTCTTCTTACCGGGATGAAGGCTGGTATTGCCCCGATCATAAAACTGAGATATCCCCGTAATTCAAGGGTCTGCGTTCCTCTCCAGGAATCTGATGTCGGACCAGTCCTGCTAAAGTCCTGTGCTGCTTCAGAAAGTAACAGGGAATGAAGGAGCACACGCCTGATACTGCTTCTGGGTCTATGATTTTCCTCTAATAAATACTGAACCAGACATTCCGATGAGGATCATATGTTATGTGCTCTTGTTTGATCAACAGAAAATAGTCACTCTGGCCACCAAGTAAAGGATAAGAATTGGGAGGAAGGTGACTGCAGAATTTCCAAGTACTTTGCCTCTAAATTCCTTAAGAGTAGATAGAAAGGTACTGTAGATTCAATGATTCATATTTCCATCATTCACAATAGTTGAAGCTGATGAATGTAAAATCTTTTTTCTGCATGATCAGCTTGTCACATGCTTCTTAGAAATAATATTCACATGCAATTACTCTCAGCAAACAAATGAGAAAATTGAAGTGGAATTTAAATCATGATTTAATGATTTCCCTAGAGTGCAAAGCATGGGACTAGTCTTAGAAGTATAACTTTAGAAATAGAGTAATTGTAACCTATAATTTTAGTTTGGGCTTCGCTAATTAGGGATCGGTGGACTTGTGTGTGTGTGGAGATACTTTACTAAACTTTTTCAAAGGACTACGTCTCGTGTTTCTACCAAATAACCCCCCCCCAAACCTCTCAGGCTGTCATTACTTACTATTGATTTATTAATGAGAAAGGAAAAAAGAGAAAGGAAAAGGGCAGGCATTTTATAGACCCATCATTAGAATTAGAAGGTGTCACCTTGGGATGAGAAGGGGAGAACACTTCTACAGTTTAAAGAAAACTTTGGAGCTTAACAATGTATTTCAAGGTCTGTGTCCTTGCTATATTTGGTTATGGAGGACCACGTACAGTAATCTCTTCTAATCTTAGGATGTTATGCTTGTCAAAAAGAAAAAGGGCATTTTACAGTTGCTGTGAGCCTCATGGCAGGTGCCTTTTCTCCTTAGATTACACATTTCATGCTCCACACTTACCAATTTACAGGGAAATTGACTACATTTCTTTGTGTCAGAAGTTTCCACATCTGTAATATGGGGATAATGATAGTATTTTCCTCAGAGCATTGTCAAGATTGAATTAAATAGTATGGCAAAACTACTGGCACATAGTAGTGGACCAATGAATTGTACCCATCTTTATGTTTCTCTTTGCTTCTTATTGCAAAAAGCAACACTTTTTACTTATGTGATCTTTTGGCTTGGTCAAAATGTTCAAAACCCACATGGCCACTTCAAAATATTTGGTAAAAGGATGATGAATGTTTAATGTTTAATACCACTCTTTTTTTCTTTCACATTATTTACAAATATTAAAAAATGGTTATTCTTAGAACCTTAACTATTATATTCCAATCAATAATTTAACTCCCCTTAGTATGTCAGTAATAGCTCAGTAAAACTGGAAGGAAAAAAAAAAACTCCTCTTAGTAGAGGAAAGAGAACTGACATTCTTTGCACAACATTCTTTGCACAACTAAGGTGAGATGACTATTTTATTCCATGGCTTTCCAGTTATAAACATAACATATATCTGTAGAAAAATTTGGCAAATACAGTACAACCAAGTGGAAAGAAAAATGTGTCTCCTATAGCCACACTGATCAGTACAGCCTTTTTTCAGAACTTAAAGATATTTACTTTCAGTTTTTAAAATTAACATTGTTCTAATTATAAAGGTAATGCATGTTCCATCTTGTTTACTGATCTTTTATGCTGTTTAAATTTGCTATATAATTAATCTTTCTTTTTTTTGCTGGATCTGTTACTATAACTACTGTATGTTTTAGATGTGGCTGTTGTAAAGAGAATATAGCTGTGTTTGTTTTGTTACCCAGTATTTTAACTGAAGAATTGCATCTGTTTATACTGTTTGTGTTTACTGCCATATTTTGACCTATTTCTGTTAGGCTATTTTGTGCTATCCCTGTGACTTCCTATCTTTCTTTTTCTTTCTTTCTTTTAGATTGATTGGGTTTCTCTTCCATGTCATTTTCTGCTACTAGTGTGAAAATATACGCTTGGTTTCTAGTATTTGAAATCACTCCAGTGATTTAAACATGACTTTTAAAATATACCGCTACATAAATTTTATCAATAATTTTACCTCTTCATGAATAATTTTATTCACCAACTCCCTTTCATCATATATGACTTTTTCAGAATTTTTTATTTAACTTGGCTTTATCTTCTAAGTTAGGCATTATTTTTGCTCTGATTCATTCAGTAATTTAAACATTCATATTTCATTTTCTTTAGTAAATGGTCAGTCTGTCATTCCTTTTTTTTTCTGAAAAATTTTCTTCTCTGTATGACTGCATTTTTAAAGTTGTTCTTGTTTTTGCAGTGTCACTATTGTGTGTCTAGGTGTGGAATTCTTGGGATTCAATGGGTTTCTTGAATAGGAGAATGGCATTTAAAATTATTTTAAGAAAAATTAAGCTATTATATCTTCTATTATTGCCTCTTTCCCATAATTTCTGCTATCTCCTCTAGAATTCTGATTAGCTTATTCCAGGTCTTTTCTCTCTCACCTTAAAGTATACTCACCTCTCAAATATGAGAGGATAGCCCCTTATCTCTTAGTGCCCTATCTTTCTTTGCTGTCTCTGTTTTCCAGCCCATTAACACTCTCTTTAGTTACACTTTAGTCTTCTGATTGAACAATTGTTTGAATTTATGTTTTTAATTATAATTTTTCATTTATATAATTAGTTATTTAAAAAATCAGCCTGCTTAAATTTTCTTTTGCTTTTGTAACCTGTTCAGTTTATTTCATTACTTTTTAAATCTAATAAGTATATTATACCTTTTTGCTATCCTAATTCTGATAATTTCAGTATCTGTAGTCTGCAGTTTTGATTCCATGGACCACCCACTTCTCTCCTTCATTTGGAAGCTTGTTCATGACAGCTGCATTCTACTACTTAATTAGTGTGGGATTGTGAACACCTGCTTCTTGGAACTTATTTTTGGGGAATTTTTTGAGTCTTCAGTTTAGGGTGAGTTTATTCAGCAAGGATATGAGTTTATTTTTGCAAGGCTCCTGGTTGGCAACACCAACCCAAGATGAATTTATGAAATATTTGCCTCAAGATTTTACAGGTCATGTATGTAAGATGAAGCCTAGTCACAACCCCTCAAATAGAGGTTTCTTCTTAGAAGTTCTCAGGGAGACTTTTATTTCTATTTTTCTCTCTACTTAGAGCCCAGACTGAGAAAAGAGAGGATATTCCTTTGCTTTCCCTTCACAGAAGATACATATATATATATATATATATATATATATATATACACACACACACACACACACACACACACACACATACTTTCTACTACTGAAATCTACTGGAAAGGTTGGACTGTGCCCGTTCTTCCCTATTTGCTTGCCCACATCCATCCCTTGCTCTTCTTCACCTTTGCTCTTCTCCAAGCAGTAGACCTTTAGAGACCACATCCTCCAAGCTTCTTACACACCAGCTTCTTCTTGGCTTCAGGCAACGGTTCAGAAGTCTGGAGAACAGGATTCCTTCCCTTTGCTTATTACTTGCCTGGCACAGACCTGGGAGTCGTGTTGCATTCTCATTTAAAACCTGCTTGGGTTGTTCTTCTTCCATGGCCTTATGCTGTCTTTAGCGTTCTCTAACACCATTCCCTTCAGGCCAAGGAATGGGATATAGTGTACTGTTGGTTTCTGGATTCTTCATGGTCCTTTTTGTTCCCTTAGCCGGAATCACTCCTCTAGATCAATGAGTTGCTTCAGAGCCATTTTTGATTCCCTAAACCCCACCCAATTAGTGTCTCCATTAAATCCCTTACCTATGAGTGTTGCATCTGTTTCCTGCTGGGACCCTAACTGCTACAGTGTTAATATTGCAATTTTGTAGGTGAGGGAAGTGAGACATGGAAAAATGAAGTGCTTTTTAAAGAGAGAAATATGGTGGTTTGTATTGTTTCCACCTGGGTAAGCAGGGATCTGTGTTTCCCAGACCCTGTCTTGGAATGTTTCCAGATTAGAGTTGGCCAAATGAAAACTTGCCTGTGACTTGGAGAGCAGAAGTGAGGTCACATCATTAACTCCCTGAATTTCCTGGTCGTCAGATGGAATGTGGGACAAACAAGAGGTGGCCGGTGGGTAACATCTTGTCCTCACACTCTTCTGTGTTATGCTGCACTCTTTTCTGACTGCTGACTCCTTCCACAAATAGGAGCCTCCGACCAACCACCAGATGCTTCACTGCAAACTCCCAGGGTAGTTGCTACACCGGGGCAAAAACTTCTGTTTTTCACTATGATGATGTCTGGGATAAAAGGCCATGTGAAGGGCTTCCCTGGTGGTGCAGTGGTTGAGAGTCCGCCTGCCAATGCAGGGGACACGGGTTTGTGCCCCGGTCTGGGAAGATCCCACATGCCGTGGAGCGGCTAGGCCCGTGAGCCATGGCCGCTGAGCCTGCACATCCGGAGCCTGTGCTCCGCAATGAGAGAGGCCACAACAGTGAGAGGCCCGCGTACCACCAAAAAAAAAAAAGACCATGTGGAGAGAGATGCCCAGATATCACAGCCATTCCAACCATCCTAGGGAAGGCCTTGGACTTGTGAGTGAGATCATTATATACCCTCCAACTCCCATCAGGGCGTCCGGGTAACCAAAGCCATATAAGTGACCCCAGGGAAGACTAACAGAAGAAACACACTATCAAATCCTGAGAAAAAAATACAGTATTATTGTTTTAAGCTACTGATTTGGGGGATTTTTTTTTAAATGCAGGCTGTAGACATCAGTATATATAAGTGTGGTATTGCTGTAATAATATTTGTTAAAAAGACCCTAATGCATGTGACATTGACTTTGGCACTTGATGATGGGAAGGGTTTCAAAGAGGCTCTGCTACCAGAGACTACAAAGGCCCTGAGAAAACCATCAGCGTCTGGAGAAAAGGTGACCTTGGTTATTTAGTGGCTGGAAAATGGGCCAAAATGTTACCTGGGGTAATTTGGAAGCTACTATGAACTGCCTAAGAAGGCTTTCAGGGAGAATGTTGAAAAGCTAATTGGCTTCTTTTAGAGTCATGGGATCAGATATAGGAAGAAAGAGACGATACAAAAATAGAACTGTACATTTTAAACAGAGTTGATGAAATAAGAAGGACCAATATTTTTTGTGTTGGAAAATAAAATCATCTCACCCCTCATCTCCCCAGCCAGCAAACTGTCATCAAAGTAATACAAGACCTAGGACTGCCAATGAAACAAAGTTTTTTTTTTTTTTTTTTTTTTTTGTGCGGTACACGGGCCTCTCACTGTTGTGGCCTCTCCCGTTGCGGAGCACAGGCTCCGGATGCGCAGGCTCAGCGGCCATGGCTCACGGGCCCAGCCGCTCCGCGGCATGTGGGATCCTCCCGGACCGGGGCACGAACCCGTGTCCCCTGCATCGGCAGGTGGACTCTCAACCACTGCGCCACCAGGGAAGCCCACCCTTCTCTTATTCTTAAGCCTAGTCTTCCTGGGTCAGTTTTACTGTCCAAAGGGCTTACAATGTCAGCGTCCATCATTTTTCCTCAGCATTGTAATGTGAACCACACTCGAGAGAGCGGGATTCCTACTCACTACAGGATGCGGGGGCCTGGGATGTAGGAGTGTGCTACCGATGCTACTTCAAATCTGGAGGCGGGATAGTTCGACTCTGAACAGTGTCGTCAGAGTTTCCACCTCTAGTTACCAGCACCATCACTATCACTGCTGTGAGAGGACCAGCCATCTGGCCCCCGTCTCATGCCGGGTCTCTCACGCCCACCCAGAATCAAGGTCTCCTTGCCCTCTGTGGGGCTGCTGCACGATGCCAGCCTTGTCAGACTTGGAGTCACACATGACGGGCAGGTCATCTTGGAAATGCTTCCTGCTCGATGCTGCCAGGCTCCCTGTTCTCTCTGCCAGGGCACCGAAACTGATGATTTCCGTTGTTGAAGACAAACAGGCAGCCTGTTCCAAGTCAGCCCTAACTGGGCTGTGGTGATGACATTTCTGGTTCAGCAGGGTTTCTCGCGGTCCAGAAGGGAGAACTCAGTGGTCTCCCCTCTTGTGTTACACTTAGGGATTGTTCTTTGTAGCAACCCATGCTATTTAAAATCTAAAGATCAGGGTTCTTTGTTTACCCTCACGAGCACAACTGCTGTTTACGGAGCAGATCTGGAGTTGTAAGTGGTTTAAGGCTAGACAGATGTCTAGCCTCAGCAGGAAGCTATTTTCTGAACCCACCCCTCTCTAAGCAGCAGTGAGCACGTCTAGGTTTCTCTAAGTGAAGACTCCCTGCTTACCAGCCCTGAGTATCTATTTCTGCTGCTTAACATAGGCTGTGCCATTTCAGCTTGGCACTTACGATCTAATACTCTTGAACCTTAAAAGGGAAGAAATTGGAGTCTTCTTTTTTCCTCGGGTGGTTCATTGGTCTGTGTGAAAATTTGTTCTTCCTAAGCAAGCAGCGTTTGTGTTCCACATCTAAAGAGAACAGAGGTAATGTGGTCAGTGAGAAGAAAGTAAAACGTGGCAGAAAATTATTTCTAGTAGTTGAGCTGTCAGTATCAAAATTGATTCATTATTTCACCATGCCTGAAGAGAGTCAGAGCCCACTTAAATGTTTTATGCTCTATATGGGCTCAAGATTTTCTATCTATGTCTAAAGTACAAGAGAAAGAGATTCTTAAGGAATCTTTTAAAGGTGCAAAAGATGCTGTAAGGATTTCCTGTCATAAAACCTAGAGGACGATTTTGTTTCTGAACTGTCAATCCAACTTTTACGAAAACATCTTGGCAGCCATTTCCCCCAGAGCTGTCAAATGTGTCATTGATAATAGTTTTGCATCATAGAGGAGAAAGGGGATATTAGGAACTTAATTCTCAACACGTCAGTGGTGTCATTGACAGCTTAAAACAAGAAGTAGTCTAATTCCTCTGAACGTGTAATCCGAAGTCTTGCAAAGTGATGGAGTGTGTGAAGGGGTGAGCGGGAGGGGTGTTTATCGAAGGTCTATTACGTGTTTGATGTTTCCATATTTCAAATTCTCCACAGCCCTATGGGACCAAATTAATTATCTTCCAGTTCCGTAAGGAAAGGGCTGAGGCAGGTCCCATAGCTGTTAGTGCCTCCTGGTATGGGTGCTCAGGTCGAGCTGACTCTGGAGGCCGTGCCCTTCTCACTGAATCATGTTCAGGAACATGTGAAGTGAAGGGGTGTGAGTTTGCCCTCTGTCTTCATCAAACTAGTTTGGACTATCATAGGTCAGCTGCCAGTAAGACTATCATTTTAGACCCAACAGAAAATTATTTTTAAAAATGTGATGCATTTATTGTAAAGCCCCTGGGCCTATGTACAAAAATGCAAACAGCATTTACATATCTATTATCTATTAACCGACACTGCATTTGCCAGGCATTTGACACAATTAAGCAAATGCTTGACTGAACAGATGGGTCTTATAAGGATCCCTAAGGGCATGTCTGCATTAACTATGCCAAGGGGGGTTAATGCACGCATTTGGCATCTGCGTGCATTTTCCCATCAGCATATACACTACTGCCTTGGATGGTTGCAAATGGGTCCATATTTGTCCCAGAGGACTAAGTGTAAATGAATTGAGCTATTTCCTGTTTGTTCCATTTTCGTCTTCTGTTTGAAATGTACCCACAAGAATAGTAGATTACACCCCTTGCTTGTGTCTCCTATTCATTTACTTGCAAGTAGCCTAATGTTTTTATTTAGTTTACTAGTGCTGTCAAGGAAATACAACACGTTTTTTAGACAAAGTACATAGCCTTTGGAATTTATGCCTTGGTTTATATAGTCTCTGATGCCAGTTTATAATAGGGTAGAGGAAAGAAAAAAAAAACAAACAACTCAGATCTTAATGGTAATAATGAATAATTTAACATTACAATACCTGACAAAAAAAGTATTTGTCTTATACTAAACTATTTCATGGCCTCTGAAATGAAAACACAACCCCAGACATACATACTTAAGTCATACTGTAGAATCTCTTTTCTGTCTCCTGGATATCTCTCTGGGAGATGACCTCACCATGTCAGTTAAACTTTTAATTTTTGCTTTGGCCAAGTCTTCAGGGCCTCCTTCAAAAGCTCTCCTAAAAGGAGTACAGTTCAGGACCTACTCTGAGGTAATGGGTACTCGGCATTTTGTTTGTTACAGAGATAAAGCTGCACCATGAAACAAAGCATGGATAGAGTAAGTGTTGCAGTCTCTGCATTTTGCATTGATCTACAGCTGTATCAAACATGTTTGGCCCAGTGGGTTTTGTGCCATCCTTTATAGCTAGTAGAGTTTAGCACTAAAAGTAAAGCAGCTATGGAAGTATATTGTACCCTGCAGATCATCATGTGGGAGGATAAGATTAAACAGAAAACAAAACTGGTGAAAATCCCAATATTGATTCAGCTTTGTGAGGCAAGCAAATATACAGAGTTAATGAAATTAAGTGATAGTCTTGTCAAATCAGGCATGAGGAGTGGAAATTCTTTTTTCTGTTTAAAAAGGCTTGGCAGTGTTTTATCAACATATATATTTGATGTACTAAATGGGAGATAATCTCACACTGGGAAAATCCCATATAACATTTTTTTCCACATCCTATGCTTTTATTTCCTTATTGACTAAAAAGAAAAAATAGAAAAGAAATAATCCTTTTCAAGTATAAATATGACCAAAAGGATTTGCTTCCCTGCACTGCCTAAGTTCTCAGGTTTTTGTACAGAGAAAAGTAACTGTAAAATGTATTTCATTTTTAAAGTATATTAAAAAATTATAGTATGCATATTTTAAATTTCTGTTAATATGTTGCCAACTGAAAGAGGAACAAGAGTTATCCAGGATTATTTTCATTGTTTCTACTTGTTGCCCAAGGTTCGGCATTTGCAGTTGCTGATTCTAGAGTGAAAAGAGACCTTCACATTTTTCTACTATAGCACAATTATTTGAGAAATCTGAGACTTCAAAGGATATGAGTCACTCAGTCAAATAACTAGTTAGTGGTATTCCTAGTGTATCAAAACTAAACCTTTTTTATTTTAGCCTAGTACAATGCTACCCTGAATCCTAGATGATTTGGATTTTAGTTTTTTAAATTAGTTAATACATAGAGCATAATATATGTAATAAAAGAAGTATCACATGCTCATATGAGCACCCAATTTAACAACTAGAACTTGAGCAATACTGCTAAATAAACCTTTGTATTTATCCCCATAACATTAATTAAAATATAGTACAAAATGAAGTATATATAATTTCCCTGGAGATATTCACTCTTAACAATTTCATATATATCCTTCTAAGCCTCTGTGTATTTGTATATGTTTGGATGTTTAATTTTACAAAACTGGTATCATACAATAGATGCTATTTCTCATTTTGATTTTTCATTTAACAATATATTATAGATAGAATAGCCTGTCTGTATATGTATTTATTTTAAAATAAATATTGCAATGCCCTTTCTTGTCTATATTTCTTCGTCCACTTGTGCTAAGTACTTTAAGATGATAGATTTCTAGAAAAGATACAATGCTGATGTTACTACATTAGACCCTCATCACTTTTGAGTTAAAGGTGTGGAACAGACATATGAACACATCTTGAAGATTAAATAAAATTCATCTTATCTTAGTTTACTCTGACAAAGTATGACTATAGTTCTAATACTTTCATCTCAGTTCTAATGTAGACCTTATATTAAAATTTAAGGTCCGTTCAACAAAATACTGAAGACAAAACTAAAACTATCCCACTTGATCCCTGGATGCTGAGGCCAGAACTCCATGAAAATTAATCCACAGAGCTTTGGCAGCAAGTCTGGGGACAGCTGTCAATGCAAATGCCCAGCATGCCCAGCACCGTGGTCTAAAGACTATGTAGAGAGCAGAGGCTTTCAATTATCTGACCTCCCTCCTGACCTGGAAATACATCAGTGTCAGTCACAGCCCCGGAGGTGAAGTCAGAGCATCTCAGAACTCGGTCTAGCAAATCACACTCAACAGAAGGCTGGCTTGCCTCTCAGTGATTGGATTGAGGATTTGCATTCACTGTTTCCTAAAATTTCTCCTTTTTCCTGTTTTCTAATGTACACAATGCATATTTCATATTTAATGTGCTCTTGGCAGAGAGATATAATTCAAAGTCAAAAACATTCATTCCTCTCTTCGTGGCTCTATTACTATAAATAGCACCTGAGCCAGATCTATTTTTACTAACAGGTTTTCTTGTTCCATGGGCTTCATGGACCAAAATGTGACGCCCCTCCCCCCAGCCCAGCACCAAGTTAGCTATAGTAGAATATCACGTGCAACAAATTTTCTAGAGAAGTTCAACAATAGTTTATCCTCTCTATTTGAACTATCACAAAGAAACTAAGTGGTTACTTTTGTTCAAGGCAAAATACTTATTATAAGTCATCGGAATACAGTGCCTAGGAAGGAGTACCCTACATTATTTGCCATTGAAGGATAGACATGGGTTATTTGATCATCTTGAGAGTACTTCTGACAGGATTAGACCAGCTTCTTGGGGAAATCCAGAGCCGATCCTGTAAAGTTAAACTATGGGAAGAGTTTCTCCAGTGGTCAACCACATCACTGCTTTCCTTTTTTTATTTGTCACCTTCTAAACACACACACACACACACACACACACACAAGTACAAATTATTTAAGAGTTCATAAGAATATTCCTGATTAACTTGTTAGGATAGTTATACCCTTAACCCTACATAAAAAATAGTTATTTGTTCTTTTCTAATTCTGATAAAGCTTTCACTTTCCCCAAGATTCGTTTTTGGGGAAATCACTATATTGTAGAAACTGCTAACATTGTTTTGTTTCTGCTCAAGTTTGTTATGGGAATGAACATCCAATTGAATGGAGTCTGCAGTTTTATTTTCAGGTTTCACATTAGAGACATTTCATGGTTCTGCATTGGTAAAGTTGTAGTAGCATAAGAGTTGTATAGAGAGGCTCAGAATTCCTGGGGCACAGAGCACAACCATTATCTGCTCAGATTTCTCTTAGAAGTTCCAAAGGAGCTATATGCCGAGGCAAGGCAAGAATTGGGTTGTATGTAACTACCTATCTCGATCCAAGATATGTCTTAGCTTTTATCACAAAGTGAGAAACTATAGATTTTGCAAGACAATATCATAAACATATCATACCATCTTATTTAAGTTTTGTCAACTTAGTCCTTTTTTATAAGTAATAAGTTGACCATAATATTTTACAAACACATAGCACATTATATGAAATGAAGTAAGAAAATCAAATTGTTTCATTTGCCATTTAACTTTTCTTTAGGTCAGTAGAATGACGTAGGATTATGGAGACCTAAATAAAATTTACTTTTTCTTAAACTAAACCGTTGCTTTCAGAAAGAAAGTGCAGTGGCACAGATACTCTCCATGGGAATTTTTTCTGCCCCATTTGAAAAGTTAAGCCAACTACTCAGCAAGAAATTTTGTTCAAATAAAATAGGAGGTGGAAGAGTTGTAGCATTGTTAAAGGCAGCATAAGGAGATGGGACTTGTTCAATTTTCAAAATATGGTAAAGGGAAATCTATAGTTCTCTTCCTGTGTATGGAAAAACCCAGTTCTTTCCTCCTGTGTCTCGTGTGTCTCCTTTACTCCTCACACCGAGTTTACTTCGGACACTTGTGGTTGCCAGATGTGTGGGGATCCCCCCCCCCACCAAGAAGTTCCCTGTGACACCACCTGAATGTTCTACAGTTTAACTCAATTCTGACACTATCTATCTGGAGATGGTGTCAGATTCCGCAGGTTAAGGGCTCAGTCCCACAAGACTGTTCCACCCTACTTCAGATGCCAGTCACAGGTAGTAGGTCCCCAGGTTACCCACAACTTCTGTCCAATTTGGCTACAAATCAGAGGTTTCCATAACCCCTTCCTTGGTTTTGACTTATTCACTAGAACAGCTCACAGAACTCAAGGAAACACTTTCTTGTGTTTACCAGTTTATTAAAGGATATGATAAAGGATACAGGTGAACAGATGAAGAGATACAGTACCTATCTTGCTGTTCATCCGTATCCTTCACCTGGGAGGTCCTGGAGTATCAATGCAGGAGCTGCTGTCCCTGTGAAGTTGGGGTATGTCACCCGCTTGGTGTGGCTGTGTTTACCAACCTGGAAAATCTCCAAACCCCATACAGTTCAGATTTTATGGAGGCTTCCTCACTTAGGAATCATCAGCTGTTAGCTCCATTTCCAGCCACTGTCCTCTCTCTGAGGGGTAAAGTGTGGAGCTGAAATTTCCAAGCTTCTAATCACAGCTTGGTCTTTCTGGTGAATAGCCCCCATCCAGGAGCCTCCCAGAGTTGCCTCACTAGAGCAAAAGAAGCTCCTCGTGATCTTATTTAGGAATTTATGAGGCTTTTAGAAGCCCTGTATCAGGAATGGGGTGAAAGACCAAATATTAGAACAAGAGATAATCTTATCACTTAGGAAATTACACGTATTTTAATAGCTCCATGCCAGGAACATGGAACAGAGACCAATATATATGTATATTTTTTTCTGTTAACTCACAGATAGTTTCTAATCTGTGATTTCTTTCTAGTCTTTAAAAAAATTGTCTATGCTTGAGCCTTGTGAAAAAACTGATCTCTTTTCTTTTAAAAAAGATCGATGTTTTCTCCCTCAGTATGTGACATTTAAATGACCACTAAGTTTAATGTGTTCTTATGTCACTTTCCCTAAAAAAGATGTGTGCTATTTTTTTCTGCTATATGCTTAATACTTATATTTATTAGCATTATCCTGAATGTCAGTGTGAAGTTTCTGGAACAGAGCGGGTTACTATTTGCTTAAAGCAAATAATAAGTGCACCAACTTCCCTTTCCCCAAATTCTTATCCCTGAGGTGGAGTGATGAGAACCAATGTGGTGCTACACATAGTGGGGTCCACCATATGTGAGGAGCCCCCAAAAATGAGCCCCAGCATTTATACAGGAAAGAGAGGCAGCTGATCCTGCTCACCTGACTCACCTTGGAGACATAATGGGGAAGATACTGGTTCTTAACTCTTGGGAATGTAAGTAAATTTCTCATGGAGGAAAATAGGATTAGTGTCTCCAACTTTCAAAGCAGGGGATGCCCTCATGGTCTCAAGTCTTCTCCCTCTTGAGACGTGAACGTGTACCTCCTGGGAGGCACATTTCTCTGGAGTGCTCCCTGCCCATAGCTTAACTTCCCAGCTTGTGTTTTTTTAGCCCAGGTCCCAAGTTTTAGTAAAAATTTCTCAGAAAGCTCTAACTATGTAGAAATAAGAAAAAGTATTTTCTCTATAGCACCACATCTTCTAGGTAGTCACTTTCCATATTGGCTTATCTAGCAAATTCGTGGAGCAGCTTTTAAAGCTTTTATTTTTCTTTTACGTATATAAGATTAGGACGGATCATATACCATTGCGGACGTGACTGTGGAATGTCTTGAATAATTTCATGGTTAGCAAAAGTCAAGCAGATTGAGGAACAAGGCCCATAGGGCACTGGTTGCTGCAAAGACCATCAAGTTTCAGCGCTTGGTCTCAGCATTTTTATCTTTCAAGTAAGTGAAGGGTTTCAGTCAGCTAGACCATCTTGAGAGTGATTGGTTTGAAGAGAAGTAGGAAAGCAGACTCATTTTAGAGTGCAGTCCTAGCCTGAGAGATCATTTTGGATAATCGTGGTAGATGTTTTTAAAGAGATTTCTACTCATTACACATCGCAGGTAAATGGGTAAGAGGTGGATAGAAATTAAATTCTGTGGGAACATTTATTATATTGGCATTTGGCCCACAATGAAATAAGCCACTGACCAGAATGTAAGTTCCATGAGGACAGGGATTTCTTTTTGTGTGTGTGTGTCATTGATGTATTTTCATTACCCACAGAAATGCCTTGCTCATAGCAGGCTCCTAATGCATATTACATACATGAGTGAATGATAGTAGAAGGAATTAGGAAATGTGAAAAAGACTCTAGTATCATTTGAAGGAGGCTGGTCTTTTGGTATCACCTTATTTTGATTACTATTGGCATTTAACACATTTTTTCTTATTAAAATTATATCCTTCATTTGTTTCCTTTGACAGAATTTTTAAGATACTCATTCTCTCTCTTTGGGCAACCTCTTACTTCAATAAATTACAACTATTGAGCTCAATTCTTAAAAGGTGAGGTACCCAAGGGCTCTGTCTTTGTCACCCCTCTCTCTCCGTCTTTTCCCTGGATGATATCCTAGCCCTTGGCTTTGACTACTCACTATGTATACATACTTTCTAAACTCTCGCTTTTAACACGGACATCCCTATTAAATTGTTCCTTGATTCTTTGTACTCAGGGTGTATAAAGCTGACTTTATCAGCTTTCTTGCCCAATATGGTTCTTGTCCTATATTTCTTCCTTTTGTGACTGGAACCGATATTTCCCTTAGTGCACAAGCCCAAAGCAAACTCCCTTCATTTCTCTCCTTTGCCTTAGAATCTATTATTCAAAGTCAGTGGTGGAGGAGGTCGTAGAGAGGATGCGACCTCCGGTTTATTCGAGAGCTGACCTCGGACAATCAGGAGGTCCTCACTCTCCCCGGCCCTTGGAATGAGGTCCTGCCCACTTCCTACAGTGGGAGACGTGTTCAAGGACGCAGCCTTGAGAGAGCAGTGTGTTATTGAGACCATATGGATGAACCCAGTTAAGGCCCCCGTATAAACTTTTAAGTTTCTGACGGGTATGTGGGGAGATGTACTTGCCTTGTGATGCCCAAGACAAGCCTTGTAAGGAAGTTCCCTTGCCTATTAAACCTGCCACCTGCCTTCCCAAAGGCGTCTACCTCCCTCCTCTGTCTCTCCTTGCCTTCTGTGTCCGGGGCCAGTTTACTTTCTTTTTTCATCCACTTCAGTGGTGCCCCTTGGTTGCTAGTTTCCCTTGCTTCCCTTCTATCCGTTAGACTTCGGCCAAGGGGATCATTCTAAAAAAAAATAAATATGATATACATTCCGATTAAGTTTTAATTAATACATTTACTTAATACAATTAGCTTTCAAGGTATTCCTCAGATGTTCACTTTCTGAACTCCGCCTTCCTTGAAGAGCCTCAGATTTTACTCTCCTTACACATTCTTGGTTCCTATCAGTAATTCATCCGTTATTTTATTCAGTAGTCAAATATTCATTCTTTTTTCTCATTCAGCAATTGTTAAATGTGAACCTGTGGTGACACGGGGGGATTTTGCTATGAGCTGAGGCGGCGGCAGCAGAGCACAAAACAAAGTCTGTTTCTTCAAGGAGTTCTCAGTATACTAAGAAAGATGATAGATAAAGAAGCCAGACAAGCACACATTCATCAGTGACGTAAAGAAGACCTACAGAGTGCCTGTAACGGGAGTGCTTGATGCAGCCTGTGGAGGAAGGATGTATCCCTGTGGAAATAGAATACATTCGAAGCCATGAATAAGGAGGAATAGTGAACTAGGTATGAGGGGGAAACATCATTCCAGGAAGGGGAAAAGATGGAGAGAAGACCCTGGGGCAGGAATAACCATACATCGGGAGCAACCTGAAAGACAGGACGTCCACAGAGGAGGGAACAAAGGGAAAAGAGGCCACAGTCCAATGCGCCATGCTGATCTATCCCTCCCTCCTTGACTGGCTGGTTAATATTTCAAAACTTGTTAACAATATCCCCACCTCCTCTATGAGCACCTTGATTTTTTTTTTTTTTTTTTTTTTTTTTTTTTTTTGCGGTACGCGGGCCTCTCACTGTTGTGGCCTCTCCCATTGCGGGGCACAGGCTCCGGACGCGCAGGCTCAGCGGCCATGGCTCACGGGCCCAGCCGCTCCGCGGCATGTGGGATCTTCCCGGACCAGGGCACGAACCCGTGTCCCCTGCATCGGCAGGCGGACTCTCAACCACTGCGCCACCAGGGAAGCCCAGCACCTTGATTTTTTAAAATTAGTTTTCATTGGAGTATACTTGATTTACAATGTTGCATTAGTTTCAGGTGTACAGCAAAGTGAATCCGTTTGTTAGTTTCAGTGAATACATATACATACATCCACTCTTTTTCAGATCCTTTTCCCTTAAAGGTTATTACAAAGTATTGAGTAGAGTTCCCTGTTCTCTACAGTAGGTCCTTGTTGGTTATCTACTTTATATACAGTAGGGTGTATATGTCAATCACAATCTCCCAATTTACCCCTCCCTCACCCTTCCCCCTTGCTAACCATAAGTTTGTCTTTTGCATCTGGAGAACTTTCATTTTTACCTGCTTCCTTTGTGATCTTAAAACACCCTGTGACGACTTCCATCATAAACTTACCTTTTACCTCTCCCACACTATAATTATGAACTCCTTGTTGGAAAGACCTGTCTGCATCCTTGAGGCTCTGCACAGAGCGTGGCACATGGTAGGAACAATGACTCTGATGTAAGAATGAGTGAAAGTCTGTAGGTGAGCACAGGCACTGTGGATGCGCGATTATGAAGTATTACACCTAATAGCTCCTCTTACGTCTTTTTTTTTAACATCTTTATTGGAGTATAATTGCTTTATAATCGTGTGTTAGTTTCTGCTTTATAACAAAGTGTATCAGTTATACATATACATATGTTCCCATATCTCTTCACTCTTGCGTCTGCCTCCCTCCCACCCTCCCTATCCCACCCCTCTAGGTGGTCACAGAGCACCGAGCTGATCTCCCTGTGCTATGCGGCTGCTTCCCACTAGCTATCTATTTTGCGTTTGGTAGTGTATATATGTCCATGCCTCTCTCTCACTTTGTTCCAGCTTACCCTTCCCCCTCCCCATATTCTCAAGTCCATTCTCTAGTAGGTCTGCGTCTTTATTCCCGTCTTGCCCCTAGGTTCTTCATGACCATGTTTGTGGTTTTTTTGTTTTTTTTTTAAGATTCCATATATATGTGTTAGCATACGGCATTTGTTTTTCTCTTTCTGACTTACTTCACTCTGTATGACAGACTCTAGGTCCATCCACCTCACTACAAATAACTCAATTCCGTTTCTTTTAGTGGCTGAGTAATATTCCATTGTATATATGTGCCACATCTTCTTTATCCATTCATCTGTTGATGGACACTTAGGTTGCTTCCATGTCCTGGCTATTGTAAATAGAGCTGCAATGAACACTGTGGTACATGACCCTTTCTGAATTATGTTTTTCTCAGGGTATGTGCCCAGTAGTGGGATTGCTGGGTCATACGGTAGTTCTATTTTTAGTTTTTTGAGGAATCTCCATACTGTTCTCCATAGTGGCTGTATCAATTTACATTCTCACCAACAGTGCAAGAGGGTTCCCTTTTCTCCACACCCTCTCCAGTGTTTACTGTTTGTAGATTTTTTGATGATGGCCATTCTGAGTGGTGTGAGATGATACCTCATTGTAGTTTTGATTTGCATTTCTCTAATGATTAATGATGTTGAGCATTCTTTCATGTGTTTGTTGGCAATCTGCATATGTTCTTTGGAGAAATGTCTGTTTAGGTCTTCTGTGCATTTTTGGATTGGGATGTTTGTATTTTTGATATTGAGCTCATGAGCTGCTTGTACATTTTGGAGATTAATCTTATGTCAGTTGTTTCATTTGCAAACATTTTCTCCCATTCTGAGGGTTGGCTTTTCATCTTGCTTATGGTTTCCTTTGCTGTGCAAAAGCTTTTAAGTTTCATTAGGTCCCATTTGTTTATTATTGTTTTTATTTCCATTTCTCTAGGAGGTGGGTCAAAAAGGATCTTGCTGTGACTTATGTCATAGAGTGTGCTGCCTATGTTTTCCTCTAAGAGTTTGATAGTGTCTGGCCTTACCTTTAGGTCTTTAATCCATTCTGAGTTTATTTTTGTGTATGGTGTTAGGGAGTATTCTAATTTCATTCTTTTACATGAAGCTGTCCAGTTTTCCCAGCACCACTTACTGAAGGGCTGTCTTTTCTCCACAGTATATTCTTCCCTCCTTTATCAGAGATAAGGTGACCATATGTGTGTGGGTTTATCTCTGGGCTTTCTATCCTGTTCCATTGATCTATATTTCTGTTTTTATGCCAGTACCATACTGTCTTGATTACTGTAGCTTTGTAGTATAGTGTGAAGTCAGGGAGCCTGATTCCTCCACCTCCGCTTTTCTTTCTCAAGATTGCTGTGGCTATTTGGGGTCTTTTGTGTTTCCATAAAAATTGTGAAACATTTGTTTCTAGTTCTGTGAAAAATGCCACTGGTAATTTGGTAGGGATTGCATTGAATCTGTAGATTGCTTTGGGTAGTAGAGTCATTTTCACAGTGTTGATTCTTCCAATCCAAGAACATGGTCTATCTCTCCATCTATTTGTATCATCTTTAATTTCTTTCATCAGTGTCTTATAGTTTTCTGCATACAGGTCTTTTGTCTCCTTATGTAGGTTTATTCCTAGGCATTTTATTCTTTTGTTGCAGTGGTAAATGCGCATGTTTTCTTCATTTCACTTTCAGATTTTTTATCATTAGTGTATAGGAATGCTAGAGATTTCTGTGCATTAACTTTGTGACCTGCTACTTTACCAAATTGATTGATTAGCTCTAGTAGTTTTCTGGTGGCATCTTTAGGATTCTCTTGTATAGTATCATGTCATCTGCAAACAGTGACAGCTTTAATTCTTCCTTTCCGATTTGAATTCCTTTTATTTCTTTTTCATCTCTGGTTGCTGTGGCTAAAAGTTCCAAAACTATGTTGAATAATAGTGTTGAGAGTGGGCAACCTTGTCTTGTTCCTGTTGTTAGTGGAAATGGTTTCAGTTTTTCAACATTGAGGATGATGTTGGCTGTGGGTTTGTCATATATGGCCTTTATGATGTTGAGGAAATTTCCCTCCATGCCTACTTTCTGGAGAGATTTTATCATAAAAGGGTGTTGAATTTAGTCAAAAGCTTTCTCTGCATCTATTGAGATGATCATACGGTTTTCCTCGTTCAATTTGTTAATATGGTGTATCACGTTGATTGATTTATGTATATTGAAGAATCCTTGCATTCCTGGGATAAAGCCCACTTGATCATGGTATATGATCCTTTTCATGTGCTGTTGGATTCTGTTTGCTAGTATTTTGTTGAGGAATTTTGCTTCTATATTCATCAGTGATATTGGCCTGTAGTTTTCTTTCTTTGTGACATCTGTGTCTGGTCTTGGTATCAGGGTGATGGTGGCCTTGTAGGACGAGTTTCGGAGTGTTCCTGCCTCTGTTATATTTTGGAAGAGTTTGAGAAGGATAGGTGTTAGCTCTTCTCTAAATGTTTGATAGAATTCACTTGTGAAGCCATCTGGCTCTGGGCCTATGTTTGTTGGAAGATTTTTTTTTTTTTTGCGGTACGCGGGCCTCTCACTGCTGTGGCCCCTCCCGTTCTGGAGCACAGGCTCCGGACGTGCAGGCTTAGTGGCCACGGCTCACGGGCCCAGCTGCTCCGTGGCATGTGGGATCTTCCCGGACCAGGACACGAACCCGTGTCCCCTGCATCAGCAGGCAGACTCTCAACCACTGCGCCACAAGGGAAGCCCTGTTGGAAGATTTTTAATCACAGTTTCAATATCAGTGCTTGTGACTGGTGTGTTCATATTTTCTATTTCTTCCCGGTTCAGTCTCAGATGGTTGTGCATTTCTAAGAATTTGTCCATTTCTTCCAGGTTGTCCATCTTATTGGCATAGAGTTTCTTGTAGTAATCTCTCATGATCCTTTGTATTTCTGCAGTGTCAGTTGTTGTTCCTTCTCGTTTTTCATTTCTAACTCTTGATTTGAGTCTTCTCCCTTTTTTTCTTGATGAGTCTGGCTAATTGTTTATCAATTTTGTTTATCTTCTCAAAGAACCAGCTTTTAGTTTTCTTGATCTTTGCTATAATTTTCTTCATTTCTTTTCCATTTATTTCTGATCTGATCTTTATGATTTCTCTCCTTCTGCTAACTGGGGTATTTTTGTTCTTCTTTCTCTAATTGCTTTAGGTGTAAGGTTAGGTTGTTTATTTGAGATGTTTCTTGAGGTAGGATTATATTGCTATAAACTTCCCTCTTAGAACTGCTTTTGCTGTATCCCATAGGTTTTGGGTCATCATGTTTTCATTTTCATTTGTTTCTAGGTATTTTTTGATTTCCTCTTTGATTTCTTCAGTGATCTCTTGGTTATTAAGTAGTGTATTGTTTAGCCTTCATGTGTTTGTATTTTTTACAGATTTTTTCCAGTAATTGATATCTAGTCTCATAGTGTTGTGGTTGGAAAAGATACTTGATACGATTTCAATTTTCTTAAATTTACCAAGGTTGGATTTGTGACCCAAGATATGATCTATCCTGGAGAATGTTCCATGAGCACTTGAGAAGAATGTGTATTCTGTTGTTATTAGATGGAATGTCCTATAAATATCAATTATGTCCATCTTGTTTAATGTATCATTTAAAGCTTGTGTTTCCTTATTTATCTTCATTTTGGATGATCTCTCCATTGGTGAAAGTGTGGTGTTTAAGTCCCCTCCTCTGAATGTGTTATTGTCGACTTCCCTTTTTATGGCTGTTATTATTTGCCTTATGTATTGAGGTGCTCCTATGTGGGGTGCATAAATACTTACAATTGTTATATCTTCTTCTTGGATTGATCCCTTGATCACTATGTAGTGTTCTCCTCTGTCTCTTGTAACAGTCCTTGTTTTACAGTCTATTTTTTCAGATATGAGAATTGCTACTCTGGCTTTCTTTTGATTTCCATTTGCATGGAATATCTTTTTCCATCCCTTCAGTTTCAGTGTGTATGCGTCCCTAGGTCTGAAGTGGGTTTCTTGTAGACAGTATATATACGGGTCTTGTTTTTGTATCCATTCAGCCAGTCTGTGTCTTTTCGTTGAGGCATTTAATCCATTTACGTTTAAGGTAATTATTGATATGTATGTTCCTATTACCATTTTCTGAATTGTTTTGGGTTTGTTATTGTAGGTCTTTTCCTTCTCTTGTGTTTGATGCCTAGAGAAGTTCCTTTAGCATTTGTTGTAAAGCTGGTTTGGTGGTGCTGTATTCTTTTAGCTTTTGCTTGTCTGTAAAGGTTTTAATTTCCCCATCAAATCTGAATGAGATCCTTGCTGGTTAGAGTAATCTTGGTTGTAGGTTTTTCTCCTTCATCACTTTAAATATGTCCTGCCACTGCCTTCTGGCTTGCAGAGTTTCTGCTGAATGATCAGCTGTTAACTTTATGGGGATTCCCCTGTATGTTATTTGTTGTTTTTCCCTTGCTGCTTCTAATTTTTTTTCTTTGTATTTAATTATTGATAGTTTCATTAATATGTGTCTTGGTGTGTTTCTCCTTGTATTTATCCTGTATGTGACTCTCTGCGCTTCTTGGACTTAACTATTTCCTTTCCCATATTAGGGAAATTTTCAACTATAATCTCTTCAAATATTTTCTCAGTCCCTTTCTTTTTCTCTCCTTCTTCTGGGACCCCTATAATTCGAATGTTGGTATGTTTAATATTGTCCCAGAGTTCTCTTGAGACTGTCCTCAATTCTTTTCATTCTTTTTTCTTTATTCTGCTCTGCAGTAGTTATTTGCACTATTTTGTCTTCCAGGTCACTTATATGTTCTTCTGCCTCAGTTATTCTGCTATTGATTCCTTCTAGAGAATTTTTCATTTCATTTATTGTGTTGTTCATTGTTTGTTTGCTCTTTAGTTCTTCAGGTCCTTGTTAAACGTTTCTTGTATTTTCTCCATTCTATTTCCAAGATTTTGGATCAACTTACTATCATTGTTCTGAATACTTTTTCAGGTAGACTGCCTATTTCCTCTTCATTTGTTAGGTCTGGTAGGTTTTTGCCTTGCTACTTCTTCTGCTGTATGTTTCTCTGTCTTCTCATTTTGCTTAACTTACTGTGTTTGCGGTCTCCTTTTCTCAGGCTGCAGGTTTGTAGTTCCCATTGTTTGTGGTGTCTGTCCCCAGTAGCTAAGGTTGGGTCAGTGAGTTGTGTAGGCTTCCCGGTGGAGGGGACTCGTGGCTGTGTTTCAGTGGATGCGGCTGTATCTTGTCTTTCTGGTGGGCAGCTGCATGTCTGGTGGTGTGTTTTGGGGTGTCTGTGGCCTTATTATGATTTTAGGCAGCCTTTCTGCTAATGGATGGGGTTGTGTTTCTTTCTTGCTATTTGGTTGGCATAGGGTGTCCAGCACTGTAGCTTGCTGGTCGTTGAGTGAAGCTGGGTGTTTTTATGTTAAGATGGAGATCTCTGGGAGATTTTCACCATTTGATGTTAACATGGAGCTGGGCGGTCTCTTGTGGACCAGTGTCCTGAACTTGGCTCAGAGGCACAGCCCTGACACCTGGCTAGAGCACCAAGAGCCTGTCATCCACATGGCTCAGAATAAAATGGAGAAAAAAAAAAAAAAAAAAGGAAGGAAGGAAGAAAGAAGGAAAGAAAGAAAGAAAGAAAGAAAGAAAGAAAGAAAGAAGATACAGTAACATAAACTAAACTAAAATAAATTTATTAAAATAAAAATAAAAAGTAATTATTAAGAAAAAAATTTTTAAGTAATAAAAACAAAAGAAAGAAAGAAGAGAGCAACCAAACCTAAAAACAAATCCACCAATGATTACAAGTGCTAAAACTATACTAAAACACACACACACACACACACACACAAAAACCCCCCAAAACGGACAGACAGAACCTTAGGACAAGTGGTAAAAGCAAAGCTATACAGACAAAATCACGCACAGAAGCATACACATACACACTCACAAAAAGAGAGAAAGGGAAAAAATTCTTATATATTTTTGCTTCCAAAGTCCACCTCCTCAATTTGGGATGATTCGTTGTCTATTCAGGTATTCCACAGATGCAGGTACATCAAGTTGATTGTGGAGATTTAATCCGCTGCTCCTGAGGCTGTTGCGAGAGATTTCCCTTTCTCTTCTTTGTTCGCACAGCTCCTGGGGATCAGCTTTGGATTTGGACCCGCCTCTGCATGTAGGTCGCCTGAGGGCGTCTGTTCTTCGCTCAGACAGGACGGGGTTAAAGGAGCAGCTGATTCGGGGGCTCTGGCTCACTCAGGCCGGGGGGAGGGAGGGGCACGGAGGCGGGGCGAGCCTGCGCGGCAGAGGCTAGCGTGACGTTGCAGCAGCCTGAGGCGCGCCGTGCGTTCTCCCGGGGAAGTTGTCTCTGGATCACGGAACCCCGGCAGTGGCGGGCTGCACAGGCTCCGGAAGGGAGGTGTGGATAGTGACCTGTGCTCGCACACAGCCTTCTTGGTGACGGCAGCAGCAGCCTTAGCGTCTCAAGCCTGTCTGTGGGGTCCGTGCTCATAGCCACGGCTCGTGCCCGTCTCTTAAGCGGCGCTCTCAATCCCCTCTCCTCGCGCACCAGGAAACAAAGAGGGAAGAAAAGGTCTTTTGCCTCTTCGGCAGGTCCAGACTTTTCCCCAGTCTCCCTCCCGGCCAGCCGTGGCGCACTAGCCCCTTCAGGCTGTGTTCACGCCGCCAACCCCAGTCCTCTCCCTGCGCTCCGACTGAAGCCCGAGCCTCAGCTCCCAGCCCCTCCCGCCCTGGCAGGTGAGCAGACAGGCCACTCGGACTGGTGAGTGCTGGTCGGCACCGATCCTCTGTGCGGGAATCTCTCCGCTTTGCCCTCCACACCCATGTGGCTGCGCTCTCCTCCGTCGTTCCAAAGCTTCCCCCCTCCGCCACCCGCAGTCTCTGCCCGCGAAGGGGCTCCTAGTGTGTGGAAACCTTTACGCCTTCATGGCTCCCTCCCACTGGTGCAGGTCCCGTCCCTATTGTTTTGTCTCTGTGTTTTCTTGTTTCTATTCCCTACCCAGGTACGTGGGTAGTTTCTTGCCTTTTGGGAGGTCTGAGGTCTTCTGCCAGCGTTCAGTAGGTGTTCTGTAGGAGTTGTTCCACGTGTAGATGTATTTCTGATGTATTTGTGGGCAGGAAGGTGATCTCCACGTCTTACTCTTCCGCCATCTTGAAGTTCCTCACCTCCTCTTACGTCTTGACCTGAGAATATTTGTTGCAATGATTAATTGGTATTAGAATCACACATGTCCATAGTTTAAACCATGTATCAGTCTGTCAGTCTCCCTGTCATATTTACAAAGATTTAAGCTCCCCAAATGTTCAGAATCTTTCTGAGACTCGAATGGAACTACAATTTTCTTTCCTCAAGGAGCTCTACAGAAAGTGGAGAAACTCTTCCATATGGATCTGCAGGGAATGTATTATTTCAAGTATTGTTTTGCTCAGCACCTTAGAGACCAGTTGCTGAGAAAGAAAGGGCCCTGTGAAAAGAAACCTGAATTCTCCTCAAACTGCTGCAGCTGCCATTATTAGCCTTGCAGGGCAGATCTTATATATATTAAAGCAGACATACTTCATCTACCCAGAAATTACATTCTGCATCTCACATTGGCTTGCTCTACCTTTTGAACTCTCTAAATTTCGAATTTCCTTAGCGTCTATACTGACTGCTTTCACATAGATTAATAAAATCCCATTGGTAATCTGCATGCATTGTTTACATGAATTTCTTGTACGTGAATAGGACTTTGATTCACGTTTAGGCCTCACTGATTCATGTTTAGGACTCACTGACCGTGTGCTGTATTTAAGCAGGGGTATGTGTTGTAATCAATCACGGACCACTCTAAAAACAGAATATAAAGGTACTATAAGGTCCCAGCATAGCATAAACTCAGGAAATAAAAACCACCATCCCACAACGAAGTTTCAATTTGTACTCTCTAGCCTTTACAAATGAGATTTTAAGGTGTAATTTAAAGATGTATATTTTAACTTGTAAGAGCATTTATCTCCTTTATACTGTGTGTGTGGTTTTTCAGTATAAACAGTTGTGTGTGAGAGAATTCTCTTAGACTTGAGCATTTGGTTGAATAGTTTGCATCTCTAAGGAGAACACCAATCATTGATGAGGGCTGCACAGCTACAGCCAATTCACACTACACATAAAAGTATTACTGGTTACAATTTTGGATTATCTATTTACATGGGATGCATGTGACTGAAATAGTGCCTTGAATTCCCAGTTGGGAAGAGTGGATCCAAAAATAGGTTTAAGCAGTACATTTACATCACGTGCACTGTATTTAATTCAGATTAAGTACTTAGAAGTTACTTTTATTTTTTAAATACTTAAATGTCTTAAAGATATGCACACATATATATGTAAAATATGTGCATGTATATACATGTATCTTTTAAAATTAACTAAAATTCGTCACTTTTTTAAACTAGTGAGGAATGCACACAGTGCTAAACATCCCCCTATACAAATCCTACTTTTATTTCTACTCCTATTTCTACTCCTGTTAATGGTAGGTAATGCTTATTGAACATCTGCTCTGCTCAGTTATACTTTACATTTATTCACAAAAGTAATTCTTATGACAATTCTATTAGGGAGATAATTCTGTGTTTATTTATAAATGTATAAGTTGCGATTTGGCAAACTGCCAGAAGTTATATAGTTATGTGGCAGGAAGTGGACCTAGATTTCAGACCCAGTTTTTCATCTACCATGACGCTGGGAATCTTGCTACTCTGTGTAACAGTTCTTTACTCTGTAGTAGGCACTTTTTCACATTTTACCTAAAATAATATCATTACCATTGACCCTTAATATGAGTAGTATTATTATTTTATAGATGAGAAAATCAAAGTTATATCAGGTCAAGAAAATTTCTCATACACATTCTAAGTGACATGGGATCACTCTGAGTGCAGTGTTGGCAAGCGTGGGAACAGGAAGAAGTTAGGAGCCTCTTTCAGTAATCTGGGAAGAGAAGGTTGGTGGCAGTGAATAGGTAAGAAGTGGTCGTATTATGGATTGATGATCCATGGTGCATCAGGAAAGGGATAAGTCAAGGATGACTCCCAAAACTCTGGCTTCAGCAGATATAGGTATATATTGGTACCACTTCCTAAATAAAATGTAAAACATTATGAAATGCACACTCCAGGTATGACTGCAAAGATTTCTTTTTAAATTTGAAGTTCCAGCATGATATCCAAAAATCAATTTACAGGAAGTAGTTGGTTTTTTAGATGGGGGCTTCAGAAGAGAACTTGGAGGTAGCAATATCATTTACGGGTATGTTAGCATTGGGGCTGTCACTGAAACCACTGAATAACTATTGGGGGAATGTGTCACACAGTGAACTGAGGACAAAGCTAAGACTGATCCCTAAGAAATGCCTATGTTTGAAGATCAGGTATATGAATCAGAGCCCGCAAAGAGTTCAGAAAAGGAATAAACAATGAAGCGGAAAAAAATCAGAGAATTTGGAGTCATAAAGTTCCAAAGAGGAGGTTTTCTTATAAGGACTTCATATTTTTAGAGCAGTTTTATGTTCACAGCAAAATTGAGAGGAAGGTACAGAAATATCCCATATACCCCTGCCTCCACACCTGCGTAGCCTCCCCCATTATCAGCATCACTCTGCAGAGTGGTACATATGTAACAACTGACGATGTAAGCATTGGCAAATCATAATTACCCAACATCCATTTTTACGTTAAGGTTCACTCTTGATGTTTGTACATTTTATGGGTTTGGACAAATGTATCTCAGCATGTATCCATCATTATGCTCTCACACAGGGTATTTTTCACTTCCATAAAAATCCCCTGTGCTCTGCCTATTTACCCCCCCACACACACCACCCGTGTCCCCCAGCCAATAACTGATCTTTTTGCTGTCTCCATAGCAATGACTTTTTCAGAATGTCATATAGTTAGAATCATACAATGTCTAGCCTTCTCAGATTGGTTTATTTAACTTAGGAATTTGCATTTAAGTTTCCTCTGTCTTCATAGCTTGATAGCTCATTTCTTTTTCGTGCTCATATTTTTCCCTTCATTTACTGAAGGGTATCTTGGTGGCTTCCAAATTTCGGCAGTTATGAATAAAGCTGGTGTAAACATCTTATGTAGATTTTTATATGTACATAAGTTTTCTACTTCTTCAGGTAAATACCAAGGTATGTAATTGTTGGATCATATGGTAAGAGTGTTCAGTTTTGTAAGAAACCACCTAACTGTCTTCCAAAGTGGCTGTATCATTTTTCATTCCCACCAGCAATGAATGAGAAGTTTCTGTTTCTCCACATCCTCGCTAGCATTTGGTGTTGCCATTTTTCCAGCTTTTGGCCATTCTAATAGGTGGGTAGTGGTATCTCATTGTCCTTTCAATTTGCATTTCCCTGTTGACATGTGATGTGGAACATATTTTCATATGCTTATTTGCCATGTGTATATCTTCTTTGGTGAGGTATCTGTTAAAAGTCTTTGGACGATTTTCTAATTGGGATGTTTTTTTATTGTTGAGTTTTAAAAATTTCTATATATTTTAAATATGTCTTTATCAGATATGTCTTTTTAAACATTTTCTTCCAGTTTGTGACTTGTCTTCTCATTCTCTTGACATTGTCTTTTAGAGAGCAGAAGCTTTTAATTTTAATGAAGTCCAGCTGGTCAATTGTTTCTTTCATGGATCATGATTATGGTATTGTATCTAAAAAGTCATTGCCGTACCCAAGGTCATCTAGGTTTTCTCCTGTGTTATCTTCTAGGTTTCTTATACTTTTTCATTTTACATTTAAGTCTATGGCCCTTTTTTAGCTATTTTTGTGAAAAGTGTAATGTCTGTGTGTATATTCACTTTTCTTCTATCTTATCCTAGTAATTCTTTACTTTATTACTGCAGTTTGTACCTTTTGAACACCTTCATTCAGTTACCCCAACTCCCACCCCCTGTCTGTGGTAACCACAAATCTGATCTCCTTTTTAATAAGTTTTTGTTTTTGTTTTGAAGATTCCACATGTAAGTGTGATTCATACTGTATTTGCCTTTCTCTGACTTATTTCACTTAGCATAATGACCTCAAGGTCCATCCATGTTGTTGAAAATGGCACGATTTCCTCCTTTTTTATGGCTGAATAATATTTGTGTGTGTGTGTGTGTGTATGTGTATATATATATATATATATATATATATATATATATATATATATATAGCAAAATTCTTTATCCATTCATCTGTTGATGGACACTTGGGTCATTCATGTCTTGGCTATTGTAATTAATACTGCTATGAACATGGGGGTGCAGATATCTTGACATAGTATTTTTATTTCCTTCAGATACATACTCAGAAGTGGAATTGCTGGGTCATATAGTTGATCTATTTCTCATTTTTCTGAGGAAGTTTTATACTGTTTTTGAAAGTGACTGCACCACTTTGCAATTCCACCAACAGTGCATAAGGCTTCCCTTTTCTCCACATTCTCACCAGCATTTTTTTAAATCTCTTGTCTTTTGATACTAGTCATTCTAACAGGCGTGAAGTGGTATCTCATTGTGGTTTTGATTTTCATTTTCCTATTGATTAGTGATGTTGAGTATCTGTTCATGTACTTGCTGGCCACTTGTATACTTGTATATTTTCATTGGAAAAATATCGTTTCAGGTCTTTTGCCTATTTTTAAATTGTATTATTATTATTACTACTTGTTTTTGCTATTGAGTTATATGAGTTCTTTATGTATTTTGGTTATTAACCCCTCATCAGATATATGGTTTGCAAATACTTTTGCCCATTTCGATTCTTTTTTTGTTTGTTTATTTTGCATGTGGATATCCAGTTGAAAAGTCTACCTTCTCTTCATTGCATTGCCTTTACTGCTTTTGAAGATTCCTATATTTATGTGGTTCTGTTTCTGGGCTCTCTGTTCTGTTTCGTTGTTCTATTTTTCTGTTCTTTTGCCAAAACCACACTGCCTTCATGACTGTGGATTTATATAGTAAGTCCTGAAGTTGGGTAGTATCAGCCCTTCAACTTTGTTCTTCTGTTTCAATATAGTGTTGGCTATTCTGGCTCTTTTGCCTCTCCATATAAACTTTAGAATCAGTTGGCCAATATCCAAAAATCACTTGGTGGGATGGGAAGATTGTTTTTCAAATGGGTTGAATACTGTTTTATCAAATAATGAAAGAAAAAAGAATCAATGGATTTACAAATATGTGTGTGATTGGTTATGTTAATGAGGATAATTCCAGTGGAGTACTGAGGATGTGAGTCAGATTAAACTGGTTAGGAAAAGGTAGAAGGGATGAGAGAGTGAGACAGGAAGCTAGTAGACAACTGTTTGACATTGTGACATTGTGGGAAATTAACCAGGGAGAAAGAAGTTGCTAGAATATGCTGTGGGATCCAGGACTTCCTTGAGGTCTGTCAAAACTACAATATGTTTGGCACGTTACCTATAAAGTACACAAGAGAACATTATTAACACTTAAGCTTTCCTTTTAAAGTCTGGGGAAACTGACAACCTTGAGAGAAAACATGGTATAAAGTAAGAGACTAAGATTTGGTCATCAGATATATCTGTGTTTGAATTCTTGGTCTAACACATTAAATTTTGTGGTCTTAGGAAGTTACCTATTCTCTTTGAGCCTCCCTCAAAGAAATCATATCACTTTTATGGAGTGGCTGAATGGATAAATTAAATATATTATACCTAGTATGCTTAGCAAAATACCTGGCACATCGTAAATGCTCAATAAATGGTAAATTGAACTGTTATTATAACAGAAATAATTATAAAGGAATAACTCACATACACGATGCTACCTTTTTGATGACTTCACTGTTACTGCTAACCAGGACCCATCTCACCTCTCAGCTATGGTCACTTAGTATTTGCTTACCTTTGGTTTGTATACTTTTTCGTGATTTAATTGCCCCAGTTATGGAAGAGTTTGGTTTCACTCAACCTAGGATACAAAAAGTATGGAACTAAAGTAGTTATGATCATTTTTTTTTTTCAACAGCTTTACTGAGCTATGGAGTCTTTGGATCTGCATATTCTATACGTTTCATATTAAAAGAGTCACACAATATTTAAGGCTTGTGACTTGCTTCTTTCACTTAGAGGAATGTTTTCAAAGATCATCCATGTTGTAGCATTTATCATAGTTCATTCTTTTTTATTGTTGAATAATATCCCATTGTATGAATATACTGCTACATTTTGTTTATCTATTCATAAGTTTATGGACATTATATTGTTTCTACTTTTTGGCTATTATGAATAATGATGCTGCTATAATATTTTTGTAAAAGTTTGTGTGGACATATGTCTTCATTTACCTTGAACATATACCTAGGAGTGGAGTTGCTGAATCAATGATAATTCTCTGTTTAACTGTCTCAGCAACTGCCAGGCTGTTTTCCAAAGTGGCTACAACATTTTAATTTCCAAAAGAAATGTATAAGGGTTCCAATTTCTCCACATTCTTATCAAAACTTGTTATTGTCTCTCTTTTTTATTCAAGCCATCCTAGTGAGTATCTCATTATGGTTTTGCTTTGCATTTACCTGATGGCTAATGCTGCTGAGAATCTTTTCATGTGCTTATCGGCCATTTGCAAACCTTCTTTGGAGATATGTCTATTCAGATTCTTTGTCCATTTTTCTAAATTGGGATTTTTGTCTTTTTGAGTTGCCTGTGTCCTCTGTGTATTGTATTTAAATTTGCTAGATGCAAATCCATTATCAGATATGTGACTTGCAAAACTTTTCTCCCATCTTTGTGCATTTTCTTTTATTTCATAAAAGACCGGGAGGATGTTTTAAATTCAAAGCCAGAGTTTTCAACACGCCAAGGAAATACCACTTGGGTTGGGGTGGCAGGGCTACAAAGGCTCTAAGAATGAGAAATTCAAATATTCAAGTCATACAGAGTTCTTTGGAATGACCTGGAATTATAGCTATGAGTTGTAATGTAATTAATAAAATATGTCCTGAGTTCCAAAAAGCCTGACTTACAAATGAATGCAGCTATTTTGTAATGAGAAGAGTCAAGCAGTGATATCTACAACTTATAAAAATTACTCCCTTTCCACAAAGTACTGCGAGTTAGCTTCCTGATATCTCATTTCAATTTCATTTTCACTCAACATTTGCAGACTATTAATTTGTGAAATACTGTGAGCGGAATTTATTACTTTTTTAAATTCAGATTTTAAGCTGTTCTCCTAGAACTAAAATTTTAAACTTTCCAATTTACTGAACATTTGCCTCACCTTCTTTCATTCAATTTGTGTGTGTGGGTGTATATGTGTATGTGTGTGTGTGGAGACATATTCATTCATATACACATACACATACGTATTCATTCATAAACCTATTCACATAGTTAGTATATTTTAGTATTCCAATTAAGACCACTTGTTCTGACCAATACCTATACAGTATCCATGCAGACTTCTCTTCTTCACAGCATCCTTTCACTCATCAGCTCATTTGATCTTTGAAATTTATTTGAAAATACGCAATAGCATCAATTATTTCATTATTCTAAGGTTCTTCTTCCCTTGCCTACTCTCCATGTTGTACAGAGACCATGCTTTCTCCTCTTAGATCCCAGTCATGATTTTTATCTGCTTTTAGGGAGAACAAAGGACCATCTGAAGTGGATGACAGTAATTGTGATTGTGTTTTCACACATCTTCAGTATCATTCATGTCAGACTGTGCATTGTCCTTCCACTCTCCTCTTGGAGTTTTTCACTCTGGACATTTTAAAAAAGGATCAGTAAGAATGACAGGCCACTGAGAATTCACGAACTACTTTTAAGCCAGTCTTGTGTACCTCCATACTATTAACAGTTTTTTGTTTTTTTTTTCATGATGCAGGAATGAAATGATGTGCATACAAATGAAGTTGCATTTACACAATACACAAATTTAGTGAGCACTGGAATAACTGTAGGGCCTTCATCCTCTCCTCAATCTTCTCCCAGTGGCTCTATGAGGGTCACATGTGGGTATTTCACAGGAGCTCAGGAGTGGGCCTCTTCATGACCCTTATCCTTGGTCTCCTTGTAATTATATAGCGTCCAAAATGCAATAGAGCGAGCATTGAATTCATCACTGTTACTGCTGCCAGTGGCCTCTATGAAAAACAACTTCTCTAGCTATAGTGCAAGTCTCCCAATTTCTTCTTTACTATTTAATACAGAAATAAGGAAAGGGCCCTTAACATCTTGATCTCTTTTGTCAAGCTCAGTCTCAGCTAGGTCTCAAACAGGATGACAACTACCATGCTAAGTAAATCATTCAAGGCAATTCAAGAAAAAAATTATATAGTGAGGCATTCCATTCTGAATATCAGAAGAACTGTCCTTAGCCTTCATCTGGAGAAACCTTGCAGTCTGCACGCCTCACCCCACTGATCAGTCTGAGAAACTAGATCTTGGAAGTCACCACTTGTGTGAACCTACTTGGGAAAGCACCAGCTCTGGACGCAATCAAGAGATATCAGTTTTGGTTTGGCCTGTCACTAACTTGCTTTAGGAATTTATGTGGCTGGCTTACGTGTGTGTCTCAGTTTGCTCATCTATAAAGTAGTAATAATGATCGTTCTAGGGGGCAGTGTTGATCTGTGGCACAGCTCCCTGGAAAGCCAGAGGTCTGGACAATGAGATGTCTTGTTTTTTGAAGGCAGGAGTAGCCTTCTCTATATGGATTGATTTCTTTCCAGTTCTCAGCTCAGTGTCTGCAAGGGAATAAGCCCTTCATGCTTAAGAGATGCTCTTGCTATTATTGTTACTAAGGCCTTGAGTTAACATAAAGTGCTTCTTACGTCACGCATGATTTTCTTACCTGAAATGTTTGGATTAATCAAACTTGTTCAGAATGCATCTCAGAAGGAATTAATGTGATTCAGTTCTAGATCTTTAAAGTACAACACAAGCACCAAGTTAGTGAAAATGTAATCATACTGTAACCGTTAACAATCAAACAGCTGTAACTTCTCTCCCTGCTTCCTGCCTTGTTCCACTCAAATTCATTCTCCACACCTCCTCTACTGTAATATTTTATGGAAATAGAAATCTGGTCATATCAGGTTTTAATAGCACCCCACAATTTCCCATTGCCTACTCAACAAAACCCTGGCCCCTCAGCATGGCATACACATGCATCTGAAGTCTGGCAACTCTCTCTCTCTCTCCAAGCCTTTTTATGGCTACGCTGGGCCCTGCAACAGGGAATTGTTATCTAGGCATTTTTCCCAATGCTAGTTTGTGTATGCTACCTTTTCTCCATGGTACATGCTCCCTTTTTGCTCCACTGACTACTTCTTATATTTTACAACTCAATCCAAACCCTTTCCTCCTGGACCTTTTCTCTGAGTTAAACATGCTCAGTTGGTGCCCTGCTTTTTGTGTTCACATAATACGTATACATGTACCTAACTTTGCATTTATCCTATTTATTAAACTTCTCTCTTAATGAGTCCATCTCCATTTTATGTAAATTCCTTGAGGGCAGGGGCAGTCTTATTCATCTTTGTATTTGTAGCTCCAAACATTGTATAGGAACCCCACATACATGCTAGGTTCTTTGCTAAGCACTTTATATACATTATGTCATCGAATTTTCACAATAACATGATATGGTTGGCATTGGTATTCCAGTTTTATTAATAAGGAAATGAGACTTGGAGAGAATAAATACTTTTTCCAAGCTCATGCAGCTACCACGTGGCCGAGCCTGATCTTGTATGTCTGACTTCTGAGCCGAAGTGCTATATATACCCTTGTTCTACTTCTCCTCAAATATCAGTTCACATTAAATACTCAGTGATAGTCTCAATAATTTCACTAGTTCTGGGCTTTGCTGGTGGCACAGTGGTTGAGAGTCCACCTGCCGATGCAGGGGACACAGGTTTGTGCCCCGGTCCGGGAAGATCCCACATGCCGCAGAGCGGCTGTGCCCGTGAGCCATGGCCGCTGACCCTGCCCATCCGGAGCCTGTGCTCTGCAACGGGAGAGGCCACAACAGTGAGAGGCCCATGTACCGCAAAAAATAATAATAATAATAATAATTTCACTAGTTTTACCTACAAATATGTTCCTTCCCAAACATTAACTAAGTCTTGATTGAGTCTACTTTAATTTTCAACCATCCGTATATCTCTCTATTCTTTTCATTTCTTGACAGACATCTTTGTGGAATCACCCCCTCCAGCTATTTCATCGAGATCCTTCTCTGATTAGTCTAATTCATCAAGGATCCATATTGTCAAATCTAACAGCTTTTTTCAAGACAGCTCTGATCATACACGTGACATTCCTTCTGCCAGAAATACCATTTTTCTTTCCATTCACAGAACTCAAATACCACCTTTTCTGTGAAACTCCCAGATTGCCCCAGGCACTTGGTTGTCCATAATTTTTAGTCCCCTTAATATATTGTGAATGGCTGAACTATAGCCATTGTCACACTGTACCGAAGTTGTCTTTCCTCCACCTGTATTAGGAAGTGCTAATGAGGAAGACCCTGGGTTGCATCAATCCCCCAATTTTTGAAATGTAGAAGGTACCCACAGTGGTTGCAGAAAAAAAGAGAAATATGTAAATATGATGCTTAGTATATATAAATGTATGTAAAATTAATGCTAATATTAGTTTATATAATTTATATAGTATTGTATATAACCATAACTATATAAGAGTTATCTATATCTGTGTATATCACTAGTTTATTCAGTACTAATTTATTCATATAATCTTAGGCTTAAATTTAGACTCAAGCAAGTGCCTATATTGTTTACATGTCCTAGGGAGGTTTACAATGCTATTATTTTGAAAATGTCATATGATTTTTGGATGATGAGATGAAAATTTGTTTACATTTGTATCCGTATTCCCTCTGCAAAGTATAGGCTACTTCTTCCAAGCAAAACTCTAGAGAGTTCTCTTCAATATCAGAGTACTTTGATTATATGTTGATTAGCTAAGAGTTACATATTAAAAACTTAAGTTAAAATGAATTCAGAATAATTGACAAATTGATTGTTGACACTTTTGAAACAAGGTAATTCAAATACAAATGCCATTTTTAACACTAACAATGGGTAGGCTAACTGGATGATCATAATTCTGCATAAAAATGTGACACTCTTAGATGTATTGTGACAGGTACCTTTTAGTTTATTTATTTATGTATTTATTTTCTTGTTTATTATTATTTTTAATTATTTTTTAAACAGCAGATTCTTTTTTTTTTTTTTTTTTTTTTAACGTGGGCCTCTCACTGTTGTGGCCTCTCCCCTTGTGGAGCACAGGCTCCGGACGCACAGGCTCAGCGGCCATGGCTCACGGGCCCAGCCGCTCCACGGCATGTGGGATCTTCCTGGACCGGGGCACGAACTCATGTCCCCTGCATCGGCAGGCGGACTCTCAACCACTGCGCCACCAGGGAAGCCCAGCAGATTCTTACTAGTTATCCATTTTATACATATTAGTGTATATATGTCAATCCCAATCTCCAATTCATCCCACCACGACGCCCCCACCGCCACATTCTGCCCTTGGTGTCCATACGTTTGTTCTCTACATCTGTGTCTCAACTTCTGCCCTGAAAACCACTTCATCTGTACCATTTTTGTAGGTCCCACATATATGCATTAATATACGATATTTGTTTTTCTCTTTCTGACTTACTTCACTCTGTATGAAAGTCTCTAGATCCATCCACATCTCTATAAATGACTCAATTTTGTTCCTTTTTATGGCTGAGTAATATTCTATTACATATATGTACCACTTCTTCTTTATCCATTCATCTTTATCCATTCATGGGCACTTAGATTGCTTCCATACCCTGGCTATTGTAAATAGTGCTGCAGTGAACTAATGTTCAGGGTGCGTGTGTCTTTTTGAATTATGGTTTTCTCAGGGTTTATGCCCAGTAGTGGGATTGCTGGGTCATATGGTAGTTCTATTTTTAGTTTTGTAAGGAACCTCCATACTGTCCATAGTGGCTGTATCAATTTACATTCCCACCAACAATGCAAGTGGGTTCCCTTTTCTCCACACCCTCTCCAGTATTCGTTGTTTGTAGATTTTCTGATGATGCCCATTCTAACTGGTGTGAGGTGATACCTCATTGGAGTTTTGATTTGCATTTCTCTAATAATTAGTGATGTTGAGCAGCTTTTCACGTGCTTCTTGGCCATCTGTATGTCTTCTTTGGAGAAATGTATATTTAGGTCTTCTGCCCATTTTTTGATTGGGTTCGTTTTTTTAATATTGAGCTGCATAAGCTGTTTATATATTTTGGACATTAATCCTTTTTCCATTGATTCGTTTGCAAATATTTTCTCCCATTCTGAGGGTTGTCCTGTCATCTTGTTTGTAGTTTCCTTTGCTTTGCAAAAACTTTTGAGTTTCATTAGGTCCCATTTGTTTATTTTTGTTTTTATTTCCGTTACTCTAAGAGGTGGATCAAAAATGGTCTTGCTGTGATTTATGTCAAAGAGTGTTCTTCCTATGTTTTCCTCTAAGAGTTTGATAGTGTCTGATCTTACATTTAGGTCTCTAATCCATTTTGAGTTTATTTTTGTGTATGGTGTTAGGGAGTGTTCTAATTTCATTCTTTTACATGTAGCTGTCCAGTTTTCCCAGCACTACTTATTGAAGAGACTGTCTTTTCTCTATTATATATCCTTGCCTCCTTTGTCATAGATTAGTTGACCATAGGTGCATGGGTTTATCTCTGGGCTTTCTATCCTGTTCCATTGATCTATATTTCTGTTTTTGTGCCAGTACCATATTGTCCTTATTACTGTAGCTTTGTAGTATATTCTGAAGTCAGGGAGTCTGATTCCTCCAGCTTTGTTTTCTTCCCTCAAGACTGCTTTGGCTCTTCAGGGTCTTTTGTGTCTGCATACAAATTTTAAGATTTTTTGTTCTAGTTCTGTAAAAAATGCCATTGGTAAGTTGATAGGGATTGCATTGGATCTGTAGAATGCTTTGGGTACTATAGTCATTTTCACAATATTAATTCTTCCAATCCAAGAACATGGTATATCTCTCCATCTGTTTGTATCATCTTTAATTTCTTTCAGCAGTGTCTTTTAGTTTTTTGCATTCAGGTCTTTTGTCTCCCTAGGTAGGTGTATTCCTAGGTATTTTATTCTTTTGGTTGCAGTGGTAAATTGAGAGTGTTTCTATAATTTCTCTTTCAGATTTTTCATCATTAGTGTATAGGAATGCAAGAGGTTTCTGTGCATTAATTTTGTGTCCTGCATATCATCTCACACCTGTCAGAATGGGCACTATCAAAAAATCTACATACAATAAATGCTAGAGTGGGTGTGGGGGAAAGGGATACTTCATACACTGTTGGTGGGAATGTAAATTGATACAACCACTATGGAGAACAATATGGAGTTTCCTTAAAAAACGAAAAATAGAACTACCATGCCACCCAGCAATCCCACTACTGGGCCTATAACCCGAGAAAACCATAATTCAAAAGGATCATGTACCACAATGTTCACTGCAACTCTATTTACAACAGCCAGGAGATGGAAGCAACCTAAGTGTCTACCAACAGATGAATGGATAAAGAAGATGTGGAACATATATACAATGGAATATTACTCAGCCATGAAAAGAAACGAAATTGAGTTATTTGTAGTGAGGTGGATGGACCTAGAGTTGGTCATACAGAGTGAAGTATGTCAGAAAGAGAAAAACAAATACTGTATGCAAACACATATATATGGAATCCCCAAAAAAATGGTCATGAAGAACCTAGGGGCAAGATGGGAATAAAGATGCAGACCTAGTAGAGAATGGACTTGAGGACACGGGGAGGGGCAAGGGTAAGCTGGGACAAAGTTAGAGAGTGGTAGTGTATATATGGACATATAAACACTGCCAAGTGTAAAATAGATAGCTGGTGAGAAGCAGTCACATATTACAGGGAGATCAGCTCAATGCCTTATGACCACCTAGAGGGTTGGGATAAGGAAGGTGGGAGGGAGGGAGACGCAAGAGGGAAGAGATATGGGGATATATGTATATGTATAACTGATTCACTGTGTTATAAAGCAGAAACTAACACACCATTGTAATGCAATTATACTCCAATAAAAACGTTAAAATAATTTTTTTTTGTATCCTGCAACTTTACCAAATTCCTTGATTAGCTCTAGTAGTTTTCTGGTGGCATGTTTAGGATTCTCTATGTATAGTATCATGTCATCTGCAAACAGTGACAACTTGACTTCTTTTCCAATTTGGATTCCTTTTATTTCTTTTTCTTCCCTGATTGCCATGGCTAGGACTTCCTAAACTATGTTGAATAATAGTGGTGAGAGTGGACATCCTTGTCTTGTTCCTGATCTTAGAGGAAGTGCTTTCAGTTTTTCAACATTGAGAGTGATGTTTGCTGTGGGTTTGTCGTATATGGCCTTTATTATGTTGAGGTAGGTTCCCTCTATGCCCACTTTCTGGATAGTTTTTATCATAAATGGGTGTTGAATTTTGTCAGAAGCTTTTTCTGCATCTATTGAGATGATCATATGGTTTTTATTTTTCAATTTGTTAATATGGTGTATTGCACTGATTGATTTGCATATATTGAGGAATCCTTGAATCCTTGGGATAAATCCTACTTGATCATGGTGCATGATCCTTTTAATGTGTTGTTGGATTCTGTTTGCTAGTATTTTGTTGAGGATTTTTGCATCTATGTTCATCAGTGATGTTGGTCTGTAATTTTCTTTTTTTGTAGTATGTTTGTCTGGTTTTGGTATCAAGGTGATGGTGGCCTCATAGAATGAGTTTGGGCGTGTTCCTTCCTCTGCAATTTTTTGGAGGAGTTTGAGAAGGATGGGTGTTAGCTCTTCTCTAAATGTTTGATAGAATTCACCTGTGAAGTCATCTGGTCCTGGACTTTTTTTTGTTGGAAGATTTTTAATCACAGTTTCAAATTCATTACTTGTGATTGGTCTGTTCATATCTTCTATTTCTTCCTGGTTCAGTCTTGGAAGGTTATATCTTTCTAAGAATTTGTCCATTTCTTCCAGGTTGTCCATTTTATTAACATAAAGTTGCTTGTAGTAGTCTCTTAGGATGCTTTGTATTTCTGTGGTGTCTGTTGTAACTTCTCCTTTTTCATTTCTAATTTTATTGATTTGAGTCCTCTTCCTCTTTTTTCTTGATGAGTCTGGATAATGGTTTATCAGTTGTGTTCATCTTCTCAAGGAACCAGCTTTTAGTTTTATTGATTTTTGCTATTGTCTTCTTTGTTTCTATTTCATTTATTTCTGCTCTGATCTTTATGATTTTTTTCCTTCTACTAACTTTGGGTTTTGTTTGTTCTTTGTCTAGTTCCTTTAGTTGTAAGTTTAAGTTGTTTATTTGAGATGTTTGTTGTTTCTTGAGGTAGGATTGTATTGCTATAAACTTCCCTTTTAGAACTGCTTTTGCTGAATCCCATAGGTTTTGGATCATCGTGTTTTCTTTATCATTTGCCTCTAGGTATTTTTTTATTTCCTCTTTGATTTCTTCAGTGATCTCTTTGTTATTTAGTAATGTATTGTTTAGCCTCCATGTGTTTGTGTTTTTTACGTTTTTTTCCCTGTAATTGATATCTAATCCCATAGCGTTGTGGTGAGAAAAGATGCTTGATACGATTTCAATTTTCTTAAATTTACCGAGGCTTGATTTGTGACCCAAGATGTGGTCTATCCTGGAGAATGTTCCGTGTGCAGTTGAGAAGAAAGTGTAATCTGTTGTTTTTGGATGGAATGTCCTATAAATATCAATTAAGTCTTTCTGGTCTATTGTATCATTTAAAGCTTGTGTTTCCTTATTAATTTTCTGTATGGATGGTCTATCCATTGGTGTAAGTGAGGTGTTAAAGTCCCCCACTATTTCTGTGTTACTGTCGATTTCCTCTTTTATAGCTGTTAGCAGTTACCTTATGTATTGAGGTGCTCCTATGTTGGGTGCATATATATTTACAATTGTTATATCTTCTTCTTGGATTGATCCCTTGATCATTAAGTAGTGTCCTTCCTTGTCTCTTGTAACATTCTTTATTTCAAAGTCTATTTTATCTAATATGAGTATTGCTACTCCAGCTTTCTTTTGATTTCCATTTGCATGGAATATCTTTTTCCATCCCATCATTTTCAGTCTGTATGTGTCCCTAAGTCTGAAGTGGGTCTCTTGTAGACAGCATATACATGGGTATTGTTTTTGTATCCCTTCAGAGAGCCTGTGTCTTTTGTTTGGAGCATTTAAACCATTCATGTTTAAGGTAATTATCCATATGTATGTTCCTATTACCATTTTCTTAATTGTTTTGGGTTTGTTTTTGTAGCTCGGTTGCTTCTCTTGTGTTTCCCAGTTGGAGAAGTTCCTTTAGCATTTGTTGTAGAGCTGGTTTGGTGGTACTGAATTCTCTTAGCTTTTGCTTTCTGTAAAGCTTTTGATTTCTCCATCGAATCTGGATGAGATCCTTGCCAGGTAGAGTAACCTTGGTTGTAGGTTCTTCCCTTTCATCACTTCAAATATGTCATGCCACTCTCTGCTGAGAAATCAGCTGTTAACCTTATGGGAGTTCCCTTGTATGTTATTTGTCATTTTTCCCTTGTTGCTTTCAATAATTTTCCTTTGTCTTTAATTTTTCCGATATGATTACTATGTGTCTCAGCGTGTTTCTCCTTGAGTTTATCCTGTATGGGACTCTCTGCATTTCCTGGATTTGGGTGGCTATTTCCTTTCCCTTGTTATGGAAGTTTTTGACTATAGTCTCTTCAAATATTTTCTCAGGTCCTTTCTCTCTTCTGCTTCTGGGATCCCCTATAATGCGAATGATTTTGCATTTATTGTTGTCTCAGATGTCTCTTAGGCTGTCTTCATTTCTTTTCATTGTTTTTTCTTTATTCTGTTCCACAGCAGTGAATTCCACCATTCTGTCTTCCAGGTCACTTATCCGTTCTTCTGCCTCAGTTATTCTGCTATTGATTCTTTCTAGTGTAGTTTTCATTTCAGTTATTGTATTGTTCATCTCTGTTTGTTTGTTCTTTATTTCTTCTAGGTGTTTGTTAAACATTTCTTGCCTCTTCTCGATCTTTGCCTCCATTCTTTTTCCGAAGTCCTGGATCATCTTCACTTTCATTATTTGAATTTTTTTTCTGGAAGGTTGCCTGTCTCCACTTCATTTAGTTGTTTTTCTGGGGTTTTATCAGTTCATTCATCTGGTACTTAGCCCTCTGCCTTTTCGTCTTGTCTGTCTTTCTCTGAATATGGTTTTAGCTCCACAGGCTGCAGGACTGTAGTTCTTCTTCCTTCTGCTGTCTGCCCTCTCCATTTTAGTTTATTTTTGCAATTAGTTAGCCACTATTATGCTAGGCAGTACTAGTTCTGATTGTATTCTTCAACCTTAGAGAAAATGCAGTCACAAATCAGACCACTGTAGTGTACATCACTTTCTCTAACAGAGGCTGATATTGTTACAGCACAGATGGAGACAAGCAATATGGGTCTGGGAGTCTTGAAGACTTTGCAGAAAGTCTCTGGGATGTTTGAGAAGATCCAAGCAAAGCACACTACTGAGAGTGTAGCCTCAGCAATTTTCGCCTTTTACAAGTTTGCCCAGTGAAGCTCATTACCCTTTATCATATGGAAGTTCATATATTTCTCTCTTCCTTACACCTTTCCAGATCTTGTAATTTCCTGTTCCAAGGTAAGCAATCTATAAATGAAATTCCAGAACAAGTATGTCCTCCAAGCACATGACTGACTCTGAGGTGAAAAGAAAACTCGTATTTTGTGGCTGTTTTGTCTTTTTGGCTGCTCTTCGTGGCATGCAGGATCTTAGTTCCCCAACCAGGGCTTGAACCCATGCTTCCTGCAGGGGAAGCAGGGAGTCTTAACCACTGGATGGCCAGGAAAGTCCCCAAAACTCTCATCTTTAATTTAATAAAATTGAATTTTATTTGGAAAATAAGTTTTGATACTTACTGTTTTAATTGTAACTGTAGATTAATATTGCTTATGAAAGTATACTTATATGAGGATTCAGAGGTACCTCAATTACCTCTTATGGAAGGGATAACAAAAAGGTTCATGTCTGAGTTTTCTTTTTTTATCACTTAATCAGACTGTTCAAAGAAAAAAATTTGATGTCAGAGAGAACTAAATTATATGTCCACTATTCTGTTAAATCCATGTGAAGGCCTAGAGCTTTTGTTTTTTTCCATCTCCATGTAGATAACACTACTAGGTCAGTAATATTTGTGTGTTGTTGATAGCATGTCAATATTACATTGATTCCTTGTGTGAAAAATAAGTCTAATTGAGTTATGTAGGGAAAGATATATCCATATTTATGCCATAGAACCATTGTTAGAATTAAATTAGATATGATACAGAAAACACCTAACACCATTTCAATGAAATACTCACTGATTCTCTAGTTAGAAAGTGCTCTTAACCAAAAATCTTCCTCTTCTACCTTCTTTATAAGAGGAGCTATGTTTCTGGATATGAATCACAATTTTCTTATTTACTCTGTTATCTTTGGCATCATAATAACTTAAACAGAGTTGCTTTGAGAATATAGTCAGAGTTATAAGTAAAGGACTTCACCCATTGTTCTGCCCAGAAAATGACAAATGTATGGCACTTATGTTTATAATTATGATTTATCTGCATTTAAATTCATTTAACCAAATCATCAGGCTCAGAAAAAGTATTGAACTTAGGAAAATGTTATTGGAAAAGCTCTAGTTTAATATACAGATGACTGAATATTAAATCAGAGATTTTCTTCTTACCTCTGTCCTGGTAATCATTCTAAGAGATTGTCCCCAACTTGTACCTTATTTTTGGTACCTGATTACTTGCTCTACATTCCTGTCTTTCTTCTTGACTGAATAACTTTTCTTTCTCTGTTGCTCAGTGACAGCCATCCTGCAGAGAATCCTAAATCCCATTTCAGGCGTCCTGGTACTTGCCTGACACTTTGAATCACTGCATAGTTTGGTTGACCAATTTTCTGTTGCTCGGTTTAAACTGTTTGCATGAACAGCCCTGTTTTTCTGAATTGATGTTTTTGATTCTATGTATTTTGCCTGCCAGATGTGCCATTTTTGCCTGACTGAGCTGATTTCTGGTCAACATTTTCAGGGGGCAAGTTTAACTCCAGTCAATCTACCATTGTGCTTTTGCACATGCATGCGTATATGTGAGTGTGCAAACACACACACACAAACACACACACACAATTCTGCCTGCTTTTCCCAGCCTACCCTGACCACCAAAACTTACGAATTTTTTTGCATAATAGCAGATGTCAGCACTTAAGATCACTAGATCTAGATACTTGCTGTGCAATACAAGTTTTTTTTTAATGGAAATGTATTTGTTAAAATCTTCATATTTATTTATTGACAATCTTAATTCAGTTTGAGATAAGACATAATACTTAAGAGTCTGGACTCAGGGGAAAAATTTCTTACACTCCCATTCCAGCTCTGCCATTTACCAATTATGCTAACATGGCTGAATTACATCGTTTTTTCTGTGCCTCAGTTTCGTCATCTCTAAAATGGAGGTGTCGTATTGCTGTTGTGACTAAATGAGTTACTGCTTGTAAAGTGTGGAACACTGCCTGGCAAACAGTAAGCGTTCAACAAGTGTAGCTTAGTTTTGTTTTATGTTATTATGATGTTATATTCGTGAAATAATCCTGCTCAAAAATATTAACCTCTAAAAGAGAGGCAAACAGTAAGTGTTCAACAAGTGTAGGTTAGTTTTGTTTTATGTTATTATGATGTTATATTCGAGAAATAATCCTGCTGAAAAATATTAACCTCTAAAAGAGAACCCAGATTGTTTTACCAGTATTTAGTTTTTTTTTTTTTTTTTTTTTTTTTTGCGGTACGCGGGCCTCTCAGTGTTGTGGCCTCTCCCGTTGCGAAGCACAGGCTCCGGACGCGCAGGCTCAGCGGCCATGGCTCACGGGCCCAGCCGCTCCGCGGCATGTGGGATCTTCCCGGACCGGGGCACGAACCCGGGTCCCCTGCATCGGCAGGCGGACTCTCAACCACTGCGCCACCAGGGAAGCCCAGTATTTAGTTTTTTGATTTGATATATTCACACACAGCAAAATAGACTTGAACTTATTACCAGGAGGTCCTTGGCATCCAAAGGAATCAGTAAGCAATCAATAAATTGGCTTCAGTGAGATAATGTACCAGATTCATGAGAAAAAAATGATTACATTTATTTCCGCTGCTTATAAAGTATCTGTGAAAAAATATGTGTAAATATATTAAGTCATTATTTCTTCATGATGGCACAATATGCTATTTTAAATGGTTATACAACTATAATACATCTTGAAACATTTGCATTGATAGGATTTAAATATAAATAAATATTAAACAAAAATATTATTAGTAATATTTACCTTTGATTATATTGGGCAAAGCGTAATTTGTAAGATGTCTATGAAGAAAAGAACAATAATGTTTCTATATCATTAGATTTAACTGTCACCATAAAACATGATGGGTTATAGAAACCACCATGAATCTTGTATGGAAAAATATATACCAATGAAGTTATAATGCAAACATAAACTAAAAAGTGAAAAAATGAAAGATAAATCAAAACAAAAATAGAAGTAATCCACACAGCAAGTATTTTGGAGAATGTAACTGTTTGGATAGACAAGGACTTTACCAAACTGTAAATTTCTTTCACCACAATTCAGATATGGTTGGAAGCACCATTCAGTCAGACCTTTGGGAAAATCTCAATGTATGAAATGGTCAAGCTTGCTTAGAGCTTAGATTAAAGGAAGAAAACTGAAGCAGAAGTTCTGTAGAATTGAACAAGCTTCAATATCACAAATATTCATTTATATTATTATGAAGCAAGTTATGGAATAAATAGCAGTTATATTATTTGCTTTCAAACTTCGGTTAGAAAGTAGTGACATTGTGTATCATCTAGTTTTTAACAATTAGGTGAATGTTGATGGTTTTAAAGAATTTGTTTTTAATCTGTTGGAATCTTAACTAATTTTTTTTAGCATCTTTATTGGAGTATAATTGTTGGCATCTTAAAGGCTGTTAATATTTTCAAGGTAGTGGTGAGATTCTTTGCTAACTAAATGTCAATATTAAAAAGTCGTGTGCTTTGTGAAATGATAAACAGTTTTCAGTAGCTGGAAACATTTAATCTGTATTTCTACCATCTCTGTCTCTATAAAGCTATATGTCTCTACATCTGTATCTCTCTCTTCATCTCTCTACGTAAGGGGGAAAGGTCATCGCCAGCACCACTATTGCTTAGATATCCCTGCTGCTCTGTATCCTCACTGATATTTGGTATTCTTTTATTTTTTTCCCCCAAAGTTGTTGTTATTAAAAAATCCTAGTGTTTTAGCCAATATACATTTTTTCTTATCAATGACTTGCTTGTTTACATTATTTCTCTACTGGCAAATTGGATCATTTGGCTTTTATGTATTGACTTGTAATCCTTTATATTTTCAAGATAGCAATCTGATATTAATGATATGTATTGCAGGTATCTAATTCTAGTTTGTAGCTTCTGTTTTAATTTTCTCCAGGGTGTCATTTAATCAGCATAAATTCTTAATTTTAATATAGCCAAATTTATCAAACCTTTCTTTAATTCACTTTTGTATTTTAAGAAATTCTTTTTGTGTTTTAAGAAATCTGTTTCTCTCTTGATTCCATATGTTCCTATATTTTATTCTAAAAGTAAAGGTTTTTCTTTCACCTTTAAAAGTTTAATTTATCTGAGATTGATTTCTGTTAGAACGTGAGATAGGAGTATAATTCCATTCTTTCCATATGGATACTGATAGTTTCAGATCATTTATTGAAAAATCCATGTTACCAAAGTACAATAACGCAAGCTAGGTTGTAAATCAAGTTTCTATCAATGTGTAGATTTGATTATGGCCTTTTTATTCTTTTCTAGTAATTTTTATTTTTATATTCTGGCATCAACATTGCACTACCTTTAGTCCAGTTTTATTAGAATCTTGATTTCCAATGAGGCAAATTCTCCCTCTTAGGTCTTAGATGTTCTTGAGTCTTTATTACATGATATTAACTTTATGATTAATAACAATGATTGTCATGTTCTACCAAATAAACAAACAGACAACTTTTATATATAAATTGCCATTACAGCAAATCTCTAGATCACTTTGGGAAGAATTGATATATTTAAAATATTGATAGTCATTATTTACAAAGATATCTTTTGTATATATTTTTCTTATTGTGTGGTGCTACTGTGTACAAAAGTGCAACTGAATTTGTATATGCTGATGGTGTATCTCAGAAACAAGCTAAATTTGTTGACTAATTCTAATGACTAATTCTAATAATTTATTTGTAAATTACTTTTCCTTTTCTATATATACAATCACATGTCATAATAATGACAATTCGAGTCATTCATTCCAATCCTTTTAGTCATCTCTTTTCCTACCATTGACTAAGAACATTTAGAAGTTTTAATAAAATTTCTTATTTCAAAGGAGCAAATCCACTGTTCATCATTAAATTCTATGTGTTTATGTGTGTGTGCATTTATATCATGTATAGTACATGCATACATATGTACATTCATATGTGCATACATACATGCATGTATACAGTTACTGAATTTCCCCTTTCTAATTTTTCTTTTAGTTAAAAAAATTTTAAATTATGACCGAATATTGGGTGTTACATGGTTTCTTTGCTTTAATTTGTTCATCTGCTATTGTGAGCAGATTACACTAATTGTCTGTCTAATGATAAATCAAGTTGGATAAACCTAAATTGGTCTTGATGAATTGATCATTATAAATACTGATAAAGTCAATCTAATTATATTTTACTTTGCATTTTTTCCCATGTACAATGTTAAAATTAACTGATAGTTTTAATTTCTTAACCTGTACTTGTTTTCGTTTTAAACTTTTATTGGCCCTATAAAATGAGTTCTGGGACTGTTTCCTCTTTTCCTATTAAAGTATTTTTGTAAGGTTGAAATTCTTTCTTCCTTGAATGTTGGGTAGAAACTCACCAGAAAAAGGAAAAAATTTGGCCTGACATTTTAATTGTGAGAATATTTTTGACAAATAATTTAACTTCTTTTTTTTTTTAATTTTTTTAGGAGTTTATTAATTTATTTATTTTTGCTGTGTTGGGTCTTCGTTTCTGTGCGAGGGCTTTCTCTAGCTGTGGCAAGCGGGGGCCACTCTTCATCGCAGTGCGCGGGCCTCTCACTATCGCGGCTTCTCTTGTTGCGGAGCACGGGCTCCAGACGCGCAGGCTCAGTAGTTGTAGCCCACGGGCCCAGCCGCTCCGCGGCATGTGGGATCCTCCCAGCCCAGGGCTCGAACCCGTGTCCCCTGCATTAGCAGGCAGACTCTCAACCACTAGCGCCACCAGGGAAGCCCCATAATTTAACTTCTTTAAATGTGATAGGAATATCTAGGCTTTCTAATTTTTCTGTGCTTCATTTAGTGAGCTATATTTGGCAAAATTTTCTTCTCATCTAAGTTTTCAAATTTATTTTATGATGTTGTTTGCAGTACCCTCTTATTATTTTTTAATCTCTTCCACCTCTGTACTCATACCTATCTTTCATTCTGAATATTATGTAATATTGCTTTCTTTTGACTTTATTGACCAACTTGTGACTATCTGTGTGCTCTTGCTTGTATGATTATTTTATTTTTCTACTCCTTTCTTTATCACATTTTTTTCCTCAACATATTATGTTTTTTTGGAAGAGAGAGGCTGATTAAACAGTTTTTTTCTTGTCAAGTTCTAAATGTGGGTATTTAATTTATTAATTTTAGTCACTGTTTTAGTTCATCATTCCATCTTAAATCTCAGATCTTCTATCTGAGATTTCTATCTATTCCTTCTATCTATTCCTCTCATGTTATCATTAATGAAATGTGTTTGTGGAAAGCTGAAACATATTTTCACTGGCTCTAAATGCTACTGAAGTTAGTATCACAGTAATCACTGTGTTTTGGCTTCCTTTTTTCTCAAGGGTCCAGTTAATTTTTTTCCTCTAGTTGCTTCTATGAAATTGTCCAGTTTCTATTTGTTTGTTTGTTTTATAGTTTCTTCATAATATTATAGAGTTTTAAAAAAATATTCTAACAATTTTACATGGTGTTTTAAAAATCTGCTTGGTTATTTGTTACAGATTTTTGTTCCTGATTCATATTTTCAATCTTTCATTTTAACTTCTTTAAGCATATTTCAATATTTTTAATTCTCTGTGTCTGAAAAATGCTGTTCTTTAAAGTATTTGCACATCTAATTCTGCTGACTTTTAAGAATTATAAATTTTTAAATTGACACATTATACACATCTAGAAAAGTACAAATATTACAAGAGCACAGAAGGACGCATTTGTACAAACTGAATTAGTAGGTTAACAGCACCCAGATCAAGAAACAGAGGACATTATTGGCACCAGAGAAACCCCCTTGGTGCTCTTCTGCCAGGAACCAGCCTCCCCCAAAGGAGTTCCTTTCCTAATTGCTACACCAAGGGTTAGTTTTGCCTATTTTATTCGAAATAGACTCTTTTGTGTCTGTGTTCTTTCATCTTTTCATTCTTCTGCGAGATTCCTCCCTGCTATTGCCCCAGTTGTGGTTCATTCATTTCCACAGTTGAAGAGTACTTCCTGTGTGTGTGTAGAATTTTATTCTATTGCTGATGGGCGTTCACATAGTTTCTAGTGTGTGGCTATTACAAATAGTGCTGCTATTTGTACATGTGTTTTGGTAAATGTACATATGCATATTTGTTGGGTATACACTAGAAGAATAATTACTGGACATAGAACATGCAGATGTTCAGCTTTAGCAGCTACTTCCAGTTTTCCAAAGTGGCTAAACCCACTGGCTAAAGCAATCTGTGCTCCCACCAGTATCTTAGGAAAGTTCCAGTTGCTCCCCGTCCTTACTGTTTTCCACCTTTTAAATTTTATTATTCTTTTTAAAAATAAACGTTTTTTTGTTTCAGAATAGTTTTAAGGAAAAATTGGGAAGATAGGACAGACTTCGTGTATAATCCATTCCTAGTCTGCTGTTTGTCTTGCTCTTGCTCTTGGTGGCATTGTTTGTGTGTGTGTGTGTGTGCGTGTGTGTGTTTGTGTGTGTGGTGTCTGACTGTTTTCTTCTTTTAGATTCCTTAGAGTTGTTTTCATCAGAAAGGTCAGGCATGGAATCTGGTCTTCTGTGCTGCTAGAAATGCAAGTTTAAGTTCATTTTTCAATTCACTTCGGTAAGGCCTCAAACCCACTAGGGTCTTGTTGCCAATCCAATGAAATGCTTTTCTTCTCATATTTTAGCATTTACCTAATAGCAATTTCTGCCAAAATCACTTACACCTGCTTTTATGAAACAGTCTTTTCCCTTCCCTTACATCATTTTCTTTTTTAAAAAATAAATTTATTTATTTATTTATTTTTGGCTGTGTTGGGTCTTCGTTTCTGTGCGAGGGCTTTCTCTTGCTGTGGCAAGCAGGGGCCACTCTTCATCGCGGGGTGCGGGCCTCTTACTGTCGCGGCCTCTCTTGTTGCGGAGCACAGGCTCCAGACGCACAGGCTCAGTAGTTGTGGCTCAAGGGCTCTAGAGCGCAGGCTCAGTAGCTGTGGCTCACAGGCTTAGTTGCTCTGCGGTATGTGGGATCTTCCCGGACCAGGGCTCGAACCCGCGTCCCCTGCATTGGCAGGCAGATTCTCAACCACTGCGCCACCAGGGAAGCCCCTTTCATCGTTTTCTTTTTTTTTTCCACTGGTCACTCCTTGGCAGACTTTTTTTGCTGCTTTCTTTTCCCCGTCAGATCACTAAATTATGGAATGTATCATGCCTCATGTTCTGCATCCCATCCTGCTCCATGTTTTTAAATAGTTCACATGGTAATGACTCTCAAATGTATATATCAAGCACAAATCTATTTGCTAAACTGCAAATTTTTTATCCAACTGCTTATAGCATTTTCACTTGGATATTTTATAAACTTTTCAGATTTATTATATACAGAAGGGAATTCTTGGTTCTCACTGGCTTCTCAGCTTAGGACTTTACACGTACTTTCCTTCTTTCAAGAACACTCTTTGTCTCTTTCTCATCCTCAGGTTTCATTTAAGATATTGCCTTCATAGATTGGCTTTTCCCTCCTTAAATACTTCCAAATCTGTGATTTCTCTTTTATTATTATGATAGTTTTCTTTTTACTTGTTCTCACAGCCCACTATTACTGTACCTATTTCTTTTTTCTTTTTTTTTTTTTTTTTTGTGGTACGCGGGCCTCTCACTGCTGTGGCCTCTCCCATTGTGGAGCACAGGCTCTGGACGTGCAGGCTCAGTGGCCATGGCTCACGGACCCAGCCGTTGCGCGGCATGTGGGATCTTCCCGGACTGGGGCATGAACCCGTGTCCCCTGCATCGGCAGGCGGACTCTCAACCACTGCGCTACCAGGGAAGCCCCTGTACCTATTTCTTTATTCCATTATATTGTGTCTCACATATTCCTAAGTACGCTCTCTGAGGACAAGATTCCTCTTTGTCTTCATCATTGCTGTGTTTCCAGCACTTCTCACAATCACAATTAATAGCACCTGGTAGACACTGCTTAAATGTTTGTTGAGTGAATGCTGCTTTTGTCTTCCAAGTCTTCTATAGGATGCAGTAAAGAGTGTCAAAGTCTTAGCAACTTTGGCAGCAGAATAAAAACAAGAAAATAGCAGCTTTTACTATATATGATTTTGCTTGGAGAATCTTAATATTTTAAAATGCATTTCTTATCCTTGTCCTGGTTTAGGGACCTAGTTCTTGTCTGTGATAACACATTATTTGGAGTTCACAGGATGTTGTGTGACTTGAATTCAGTCAACTCCAGGAATCTTGGAAAATCTCATAATTACTTTGCACAGCCTATGCTGGATAAACCAGAGCTGGGATGGAGGCATGGATTCCACTTATTAATAAACACTCTTATGAGAAAGCATTTTTATTATGCATTTCGATTAAAAGAGAATTTCAGAATTGACATTGAGCTATTTGTAATGAGGTGGATAGATCTAGAGTCTGTCATACAGAGTGAAGTAAGTCAGAAAGAGAAAGACAAATACTGTATGCTAACACATATATATGGAATTTAAGAAAAAAAAATGTCATGAAGAACATAGGGGTAAGACAGGAATAAAGACACAGACCTACTAGAGAATGGACTTGAGGATGTGGGGAGGGGGAAGGGTAAGCTGTGACAAAGTGAGGGAGCGGCATGGACATATATACACTACCAAGCGTAAGGTAGATAGCTGGTGGGAAGCGGCCGCATAGCACAGGGAGATCAGTTCGGTGCTTTGTGACCGCCTGGAAGGGTGGGATAGGGAGGGTGGGAGGGAGACGCAAAAGGGAGGGGATATGGAAACATGTGTATATGTATAACTGATTAAATTTGTTATAAGGCAAAAAATTTAAAAAAAAAAAAAAAGAAAATGTGATTATGAGCCAGGTATTAGATGTTACCAATGAATTATTAAAATTGTTAAGTGTGACAACAGAATTGTATTTATGTAAGAAAAGGTGCATATGTTTTAGAGATACCTACTTAAGTATGTAAGAGCAAATTTAAATAATGTCTATTTCCTCTTAAAGATTTCAACAAAGGTTGAAAAAATAAAGAAAAATTAAAAATTAAAAAAAAAAAACAAAAACAAACAAACAAAAAATAAATAAATAAAAAATAAAATAAAATCATGTCATTTGCAAATAAAAAAAAAAAAAAAGAGAATTTCAGAATTGACTGTGTGTCTAGGATAATATGTGCATTTCCAGGTCAAATACAAATTCACAGTATCGATTTTTTATTCCAAGCACGAGAAGTCTTTTATTAAAATTTAGTGTTTGAGCAGAATTGAACTTTACTCTTTAATTAACAAGCACATTTTCGATATACTTCAATTTTTTAGAAGGCGGTCATTCGTTTTTCTGTATGAGCAAGGGAGATAGCTGATCTTTGTAAAGACTGGGTTTAAACTTTAGCTTGTGTAGGAAATATTCTTCTGGCACAATGAAAACATTTTATTTCAATTTGCATTTTGCTGAGGGGAGATAGGGAAAGAAGAAGGGAAAGAATGAAAATGAGATGGGGTAGGAATAATTTCTTTTTTTAAATGAAACTATCAAGGTATCTTTCAATCAAAAAAAGAAGGGATACCACTGATATTAAACCACTTTTAGTGCATCTAGTATTAATTTTTACTGTTAAGTTTACTATATTTTGGCCCATATTGCAGTCAGAAAATCATCTTCAACCATTAAACATATTTTGTTTTTCATTGCCTGAGTCTGTGGGGAAAAAAGGCATAATAGCTATGTTCTCATCTGCCCTCAGAATCAATATTGTTGGTTAATTAGCGAGAGGTGAAGAAATACTGTGCCATCCTTGAGAACCAATATTCATATGTTAAATACAAATTGATGCTATTTATATTTGTTCTATAACAATTATTTCAGTCATGAAATAAGCAGCAAATTCAAACTTATTTATAATTTCCTACCTATTCTTTTTTGTATAAAAGGTCATTATTTATTAAAGTGCTCAGATGTGTTGAAGTAACCTTGTTTAATGCATCATAATACATTGTTCGAGTTGGCCACCTCTTTATAAGATGTTGGCAAGTTACTTTGTCAACAACACGCCCATACAGGCATTGAGAGGATGAAGATAATAAAATTCTGGTGTAAATACTAATTAGCAAGCAATAGGGGCCGTCAAGTTCAATCATAATTGTCTAGCTGATAGGACATGCAAATACAGAGTGTGCATGTTTGTATTAAAACATTTTCCATTATCTATTAAGACATATGGAAGGATTTTACTGAGCCCACCAATTTCCAAGCTCTAATGAGGATCTGTAACTAGGTTAAACAAAGAAAATATGGTGTAAAAAATAAAGGATCATAAGAATTTAAATAAAAATTAAATTACTGCTTTATTGTTGCCAGTTCTTTCTACATTATTGTGTAATCATGAACTAACTTGTGATGATTAACACCTTATTCCATTTTAATATGACAACACCACATGCAGAATTGCCTTTGTAATTCAACAGTGATTATTTGGATTATTATTTTCAAAACCACAAACAATTTTGAAAGAAAATCACAGCAAAATTGTTGATTTTTAGATTCTCACGAAAGGGTATCTATTTTACTCACTTACTAAAATAAAAACAAAAACTGCCCGTATATGAATTCCTGATAAATATGACCCATCTTATTTCTTATTTTTTTTTGAAATGATAACGTTAATTGTGAGAATTTGGGTATATAAACAGACTCATCATTTCCATCCAATGGGCCAAGGATATGACTATATCCTCCTGGAACTCAGCCTTCATTTCTGAGAGCTGCTCTCCAGTAATTGATGGTGCTTCACATGATCACACATTCGCGCTCATACACACACACACACACACACACACACACACACACATGCACACAATGAGGGTTTTAAAAATTTTTGGTATGGGAAAATGAAGTAAGACTATACTGCTACATATACATGTCCTGATCTTTTTAAACAAATATAATGATTTAAAATTAGATTTAGTTGATTTAGAATAATAAGGCAGATTTATTTTTAGCAACTCATAATATACTCTAGGAAAAATAGAAAAAAACAAAAATCTTTATATGAAATGTGCATAATGTAATATGAAATGAAGCTCAGGATTCTACAAGAGACATAATTTAGAGATATTCCTGATTAGTCTTTATTTTAAAAATGAGGAAATGTGGCCTTCAGAAGTTAGTTGGTTTACAAAAGAATAGATAGCCATCTGAAAGATTACCTGAATTTCAGTCGGTTATTATTTTTCTATATTGTCCTCTCTTCTATGACTTCACTTTATAGAAGTTAACTTTATAGAACTAATCCAATGTATTATCTCAGTCACTGATTCATTCATTCATTGTCTATTTCTACTAGAATATAAATCCTGTGAAGCCAGAATCTTGTTGTTCTTGGTCACTTTATCCTCAGTGCTTGAACAGTGTCCATCAAAACATATGTGTTTGAGGGACTTCCCTGGTGGCGCAGTGGTTAAAAGTCTGCCTGCCAGTGCAGGGGACACAGTTTCGAGCCCTGGTCCGGAAGATCCCACATGCCGCGGAGCAGCTAAGCCCGTGTGCCACAACTACTGAGCCTGCGCTCTAGAGCCCACGAGCCACAATTACTGAGCCTGCATGCCAGAAGTACTGAAGCCCGTGTGCCTAGAACCCATGCTCTGCAACAAGAGAAGCCACCACAATGAGAAGCCCGTGCACCGCGACGAAGAGTAGCCCCCACTCGCCGCAACTAGGGAAAGCCCACACGCACAGGAATGAAGACCCAATGCAGCCAAAAAGAAATAAATAAATTTATTTAAAAAAAAGTGTGTTTGATAAATGAATGTTGAGTGAATTCATTCATGAATAAAACCTGCCACTCAGTGCTTACGTTACTATATTCTGACTCCTATTCTGACCGTGCTATGGATAGTACTCAGGCAAAGTTCACCACTGAACGTTATGTCCAAAGGCAAATATCTTCTTTCAGTATTTTTCCTACATAATCTTTGCATTATATATTATCCTGGGAACTACAATTTCCATAAAATAAAATGCATGAGTTTTCATTATCCTGAAGTAACCTTTGTAACCACTGTGTAATTACCACTCCTGTCAAGATAAAGAATATTTTTGTCACGCTAAAAGTTTTTCTTATGGTTATTTTCAGTCATCTTCTCCTCACAGGTAAATATTGCTGTGATTTCTATTATATAGATTAATTCTATCTGTTCTTAAATTTTATTTAAATGGAATTACAGAGTCTGTACACTTTTGTATCTGGATTATTTTGGTCAAGTTAATATTTTCGATATATGTGGCATGCCATGCTTCAGTCATTTTTTTTCATTTTTATTGAAGTGTAATATGTCATTGCACGAATATACCAAAATTTATTTGTTCCTTCTATTGATGAACAAGCTTGTTTTCAAATTTTGAGCTGTGATGAATAAAGCTGTGGTGAACATTCTGAGACAAACCTTTTTGTCCATATACATTTTCTTTTTTGAGTGGGTAAATGTCTACATGAGGAATTCCTGGGGTATAAAGTGGTTTTATATTATATTTAAAAGATATTGTCAGAGAGTTTTCCAGAATGTTTGTATCATTTTACATCCTCACAAGCGATAGGAAGGGAGTACAAGTTATTCTGTATTTTCTTCGGTAGTCTTTTTAGTCTCTGAATTGGGTGTTTAGGGGCATCTCATTGTTGTTTTAATTTTCATTACTCTAATGACAGATGACAGTGAACAACTTTTCTTATGCTTATTGTCCATTCAGACATCTTCATTTTTTTAAGTGTGCTGTTCAAGTGTTCTAACCATTTTAATGAGTGATTTATTCTGTTTATTATTGATTTGTCTATGTATATATTTCTATATATTTCATATGTTTATGTGTATATGTTCTTCATTGTGGCTTGACTTTGCTTCCTCAGTTTTAATTTTAATGGTCCCAATTTTGTCACTGTTACTTGTCCTACCTTTCAGCTTAGAATTTTTTTGTCTATTAAAGAAATCTTATCTATCCCTATAAAGATATTCTTCTTTCTTGTCTCCTAGATGCTCTATAGTTTTAGCTTTTGCATTTAGGTCTATAAATCTACTTTAGGTAGATTTTTATGGATGGGTGAGGTAGGGGCTAAAATAAATCTTTTTCCATATGGATTTATAGATTTTCCAGCATGATTTATTGGAAACTCTATCGATAATTTCCCCACTGAATTATTTTGATATTTTTGTAAAAAATCAATTGATCATATATATGTGTGGGTTGATTACTCTACTGTCCATTCTGAGCCATTGATTTAAATGTTTATCCTTAAGTGAATAACACAGTCATGATAGCTGTAAATTTTCGGTGGCCTTTGAGATCAGCTGTTATAAGTCTTCTAATTTGTTTTTCCTTTTCAAAACTGTTTTGCTTTTCTAAATCTTTTGCATTTTCATATAAAATATATAATCAGCTTGTCAATTTCTATAAAATAAGTTTGTCAGTTGGGATTGCACTGAGTCTATGTAACAATCTGGAGAGTATTTATATCTTAACAATGAGTTTTATTCTTAAATATAGATATATTAGTTATCAAAACTACTGTTTAATTTATAAATATTTGGAGATGTCTTATTATGCATTTTATATTACATGTTGTTATAAGAAACATGATCTGTATGATCACATTCCTTGACATTTTTTGATAATGTTCTGCTGCTTTATATGTGATCTATTTTGTTTTATGTTCTACATGCATTTAGAGTGAGTTGAATGTGAATCTAGCAACAGTTTGACTTAAGAAGCTAAGAATGATGAATAAGTCTTATTGATAGTATTGGTTACATTTTCTAAAGCCAAACCTTCTAAAATATTTTGCTTTCTACTTACTAAGAGTTGGGTGTAAAAAAATCTCTACATATGATTGAAATATGATTATGAATTTTTATACTCATCCCTTTAGTTTTGACGTTTGCTTCACACATTCAGAAACTCAAAGCTCTATTATTAGGTGCTGCTTGTGGATAATTTCTGCTGACCTGCTACAAGTTTAATGATCCATTACTCTGTAGCTTCCAATCTACTACTAATCCCATGTGATAAATTTTTGATTGTACATATTACATTTTTCATTCCTAGCACTTGCATCTGGTTATTTTTAGAGTTTTTGTACCTCTCCTGCAATTTCCAATTTCTTTAACAATTAAGCTTATATTTTTCTTCAGATCCTTTAACATAATTAATAGGGTTATTTTAAAGTCCTTTGGGAATTCCCTGGTGGTCCAATGGTTAGGACTCTGCGCTTTCACTGCCAGGGCCTGGGTTCAATCCCTGGTCGGGGAACGAAGGTCCAACAAGCCACGCGGCATGGCCAAAATAAAATAAAGTAAAAAGTCATTTAATTGAAGTCATTTGTGGGGGCTATTTCTATTTACTCATTAGTTTTAGTATGGGTTGTATGTTCCCTTCTCTTCACAAGTCTATTAACACTTGAATCTCTATCATTATTATAATTTGGGGAAGTCAGGTTATTTTATCTTTCTCTAAGGAGCACCTGGCTTTATTTTAGCAGATGGTTATATTAATGGTGGTCTACTTTCTTTTTGGAGGCATGGTTTTAGTCTTTATTGGGGCAGATCTATTTTAGTATTGCCCTTGTCTCTAGGATATATTCTTCCTGGGGTTTCAGTGGAAAGTTTGAGATAATTAACAAGCCCATCCAAACTGGCAGGACTTGAACTCCAAACATCATTTTCTAACCATTGGGCAACTGCTGAAATCTCTAATCAGTCTTTTTAGGTTATTTGCTCTAGTTTTTACCCTAGCTTATTGGAAGTCTCCCCGTCACAATATAGACCAGAAATCAGGCAGAGATTTGAGAGGAAGTTGCCAACATATTTTTGCAGCCCATCTTTTGTAATTCTTTCCTTTATCGCATTTTTTCCCCTAGATTTTCATCTGTTCCGGCAGTCCTAAACACCACCTAGGACTCTCCAGCTTAGTTAGATGGCTGTTTTCTGCATGCTCTCTATTCTTCTGGTGCGGTGTGTACTGAGGGTGCCCTAAGAGTAAAACCCTAGTCAGTGTGGATCTCACCAATGTTTCCTTTCTTTCAGTGTTTTTATCTGCTCCACTTTTAGCCTGCTTTTGGTTGCTTCCCAGTGCTTTTAAATTGTATATGCATTTTTATTCCAAAGTCCATAATTTTTACCAACATGAGGGTTAGTGTGATATATAAGCTACTCTGCCATTATTTGAACCTGGAAGTCAATACCTAAGCTATGTTTTGAAACTCTTATGTTTTCTGGTTTCTCCAATCCAGAGTTTCTTGGTTCTCCTTTGGATCTCTCTTACCGATCTTCAGCGGCTTCCTTTATTCCACTGCTCCTTCAAATATTACTATTCCCCAGGTTCCATCTTTGCCCTGTGCTTGGCACGTTCTTCCATGGCTTTTACAACATCAACACAAAAATGTTTATTACACCCAAATATACCTTCTTCTATCTCATCCTTAACTTTATATCAGTTATCACAATATTTCTTTTACATCTCTAGTAGAGTGATGTCCCTCAAATTATTTATTGTTTCTGGGCCCAATTTCAATGTCAAATGACCAGTTGTCACTATCAAATTTCCTGTTCTTTGGATTGGAGCCTTTGATTATTGACCACTGCCAAGATACATCTCAAAATCTCTGAATTCTAAGGAGACAGGTGTGAATGTGGGAGGTATATGTGGAATTTTTTCCTGTCACAGTGTCATCTTAGCCGATGTCTTACTTCCTTGATTCCATTATAAGTTTTCCCTAGGAGCAAGAGATTCCAGAATCTTGAAGCCAGATGGGATCGCAAATACTAGGAAAAAAACCTTTACTCTATTGTATGACCTGTGATTCCATCAGCAATTCATAATTACCCTCTCTCCACATATTCCAGAGTTTCGTTCCTATAATACTCCTGATAAGACACCTGCGATGTTCATTCACATCTGTAATTGTTTCCTAAGTTAGATACTCAGCTAGGTATTTGTTTAATAAAGTCATTTAACAAATATTTATTGAGCATTTACATTGTATAGGTATTTGGAATAAAGCAATGAAGGGGGGAGACAAACATCTCTGGTCTTAAGGAGTAAATGACATTATATATACCTACATTTATAACTAAATCATAGCTTATTGTACTGCTTCTTTTTTCTCAGCCATATTGGTCTGAGTAATTCTGTCTTTGATCACAGCTTCCTCTGAATCACTCATCTGCCCAAATCTCGTAGCCATTATGAGTACTTTGTGCCTAAATATTGCTTAAATTGATATTGCCAAATACTACATAAGGAACATGTCTTTATAATTGCATTTCCCACAACTGTCATTCAGAACATTGTTTTTCTAAAGATTTTAATGATCTGTAGAATACGATTTAAAAGATAAAGCAGCATAAAACATTTAAAAATATTTTAATCCATTTTCAACGTGGATAATAGTCTTTGAAAATATGTACTTTTTGATATAGTTTATTTCTTATGAGATTTTGTTTTTTGCTCATACAGGTAGAAGCAACTATCTGAGTTTTTATATATTTTGAAATAGGTTCTATATAGTTGACTGCAAAGAACTGAAAGGTTAATTGGGAGGACGTATATCAACAATCATATATAGTCACTTCTATATTGTAAGGCAGCTTTAGAGTTTTATAAGTTTAGTGGAACCATTGTTTTCTTCTACCACAAGAGCCTTTGCTACACTGACTTGTCATTATTTTAAACAGAAAATTATCAGTAGAAATTTTTAAGGTAAAGGAAGAAAGATATAATAATTACTAACATTAATCAAACACCTCCAGTTCATTGAGAAAGTTTTATGGTTTTCTCATTTTGCCTAGTGGTTTAGAAAATAGGTTTTGGAGGGAAAAAATTCTCAGATTCAGATCTTGGCTTTGCTGCTTCCTAACTGTGTTAACTTTGAGCAAGTTACTTAATCTTATTAGTGTCAGGTTTTTCATTGGTAAAGTAGGGCTAATAATAACTTCAGAGGATTCTTTTGATAATTATTTAGAATGCCTACAAGGCGCAGTGCTATACACATAGGTGGTACTCAATAATTTTTAGCTATTTTTAATATGAACAACCTTGAAAGTAGGATGTTATTATATATTCTCATTATAGATGAAAAGCCTATAAGTCAGATACATTGTTACTTTAATAGTTGTACACAACTACTAAGTGATAGAGCTGAAATTCTAAATCCAGACATTTACATTCTCTGTAGCTGATAGGTGCCTTCAATTGCAAAAGTAGTTATTTTTTACCACTTAACCTGAAAGGTGGAAATATTTGTATAGGAATGGGACGTGATTTTAGATTTAACTTGTCAGATTTGATATGGTAAATTCTTGGTGACCAGTGAGTTCAAAACTGGTCTAATACTAAAATACTCACGAAGTCCCCAAAATAAGTTTGCCATATTTACCAATGATGACTTGTGATATATGAATTGTGTATGTGCATACGCACACATATATACACACATGCATATATAATGTTGGGCCTTCAAATGTTCATGACTACTTAATCTCCTTTATTACACTTACAAATAAAATATTTGTCCACATCATTTTCTTAAGACTTCATTTTTTTAGAGTAGTTTAGGTTCATAGCAAAATTGAAAAGGAGGTACAGAATTTTCCATATACCCCCTGCCCTGCACATACATAGCCTCCACTGTTATAAAGGTCTCCCACCAAAGTGGTACATTTATCACAATTGATTAACCCACATGGACACATCATATTCACCCAAAGTCAGTAGTTTGCCTTAGCATTCACTCTTGGTATTATATATTCTAAGAGTTTGGAAGAATGTATAATGACATGTATGTATCATTATAGTATCACACAGAGTACTTTCACTGTTCTAAAAATCCTCTGCACTCTGCTTCTACATCATATTGAAACTGGAATGTAAAGTTGACTTTGTTACTAACATATATTATTAATGAGACTATAGACCGATAACTTCAGAAATGATGTTTTTCACCTCTTTAATCTTCAAAATTTTGTTAAAATATCAACAGATTCACTTTCAGAATACATTCTATGTCTTTTTTTTTTTTTAGTACGCGGGCCTCTCACTGTTGTGGCCTCTCCTGTTGCGGAGCACAGGCTCTGGACGCGCAGGCTCAGCGGCCATGGCTCACGGGCCCAGCCGCTCCATGGCATGTGGGACCCTCCCGGACTGGGGAACGAACCCGTGTCCCCTGCATGGGCAGGTGGACTCTCAACCACTGCGCCACCAGGTAAGCCCTATGTCTTATTTTTGATATACTCAATATAAGTGATATTTATCTTCAAATTTTATTGCTGGTAATGTAGAGATCTCTTTTGGTTTTAATTCATATCATAGAGAGAGGTACATTATACTTTCTGCAACCAATTTTTTCTAACAGAAAAGATGGTAAGAAACCTCACCAATCTTCCTGTCCCAAAAGTTCATTATAGTGCTTTTCTATTTGGTTCACTGGTGGAAGTTCTATTAGGCCCCATGTTTTCATTTTTAAATTGCAGTTTGAATCCTTCTTACTAAGTCATTTTGATAGCATATTTTTTCCCCCTTTGGAGATTAAAGAACAAAGCCCTTGACTCAGTTTGAAGCCAGTAATCCTCTTAATGAGAAGATGAACTCAGCCACAACATTTCTTTGATTTTTTTAGGGACAAGAGTGTTAATTAGAAATGAGTCAATGGTAGCAGAAAGAGTTGATACCCAATTTAATTACATTTTCTTGAAATAATAGAATTGGGTAGCTGGCACACTGTATTCTTCCAGATAGGCATTAAGAACAGTTTTGTATCATTAGTAAGAATTTACGGTAGTTCAAGTAATGATTTAACTTGCATGCAATAAATCTTTTCAGATTTACTTCTAAATGAAGCATGGTAAGTATGACATTCTTTCAGAATTTGTATGATGTGTCTGAAACATTTTCAGGAAATGCAAAGTTTTTGTTAAAACTGCAATGAATGTAAGACAAAACAAATGGATTAATAAAATAGAGCAGTATCTTACTTTTGCACTAGTTAGAATAGTAATCATGAAATGTTTTAAAGTCTCAAGGTGACTGATTTAAGATCTCTATATTAGTGGCTAAATTAGGTGCTAATATAATTATGCCCTCATATGTCCAAACATTATATGTACACTGCCTTGCCTCTAGATTACATTTGAGGAAGTAAACTTTAGGTTTAATGTCATCTGTGAAACATTTTTATATTAACTCTTATTGAAATATATCTATTTCAGTGTTGTAATTTGATTTTGTAAACATACATAAGTTCTCTATATTGTTTCTTTACAACTTAGGAGAAAATTTACATTTATTTCTTCTCCCAAATAACTCTTTTTCCTGTAAATATCAATTGCTCTTCTAATAAAAATGTTCATCTCTCTTGAAAGTTGATTATCTGAAAGTATTACAGTGCTTCTCTCCTACCAGAAATATTTTTTATTCTAAGTTTAGGGGACCTGGAGGAGGATTAAATCTCCTCTATAACATTAGCCAACATTCCTTATGGGATTTAGTTAAAACATTAGTGATAAAAAGGTACTCTGTAAAGGGTGAGTGGATGTATAATGCATAATTTCATATCTAAGTGACCTAAAGAATCTCCAAAATAACATTGTGTGTTATGACCCTAAAGATATAATAGATACTAGGGAAAATAAGCTGTTTCTTTGGTCAAGAATATATTTTCTTGCCTGGTATAATATGAAACAAATTTAAAACACTTGTAATTGTAAAATAAATGTTTGCAATTAGAAACATTGTAAAATGTAAAAATTGTAAAAAATGTAAAACTTTTACATTATGCACATTATACATGCATAATGTGTTGTTATGACCATTACATTAAAGATTGTTTCCTTGAGTAATGTGTTCTTGTCTGATACATGAGCTTAGATATTTCTGAAAATTCATATATGCTGAGTTACTTGTGTGCTGGCTCTAGTGATAACTTTTTTTCATTATTTTGAAATATCACTCAAGCAATCTATATTTGAATGATACAGTTTTGAAGCAGTGGTCTGACTGTGGAAGGATAAACATTCAAAAAGAACTTATTTTTACCTTAGGGATTAGAGAAATATGACATATTTAGAACACTCTTTTAAAAACTACTGCAAAAGTAGGGTACCAACAGCTAATCAGTACATGCTTGGCTAACATATTGTATAAGCTTTATTACTTTTACACGTAAAACAATGTTGACTTACAATGAGATTTTTAGGTGTAAAAAAATGTAGGGAAAGGACTTTTGTTCCTTTATCTCTGTTCATTTGTTCCTTTAATTGAATTTCTTTATTCTCAAGGCTATTTATCATAAATAATTAAATGATAGCCATTAATTGAAACTCAGGTTCTAAAGGCAGAGAAAAATAGTAGTTTTAGCCAAGTGTCTGTATTTTTAGATTTATTCAGTTGAAGAAACACTGAATTTAAGTCTATACAATTCTAAAAAGGAATATATTTAACTACATAATATAAAATATATAGTATATGAAATGTATAATACATTAGTATGTTATTATATAAGAATATATATATTTGTGTATATATATAAATTCTGAAAAAAAGAATATTTGTCCATTTTTAAATTAATTTTCTTTAAAACTTAATTTTCCATGCTCTCACGTACATCAGCTTATCTGCCCAATAATCAAGAGGGAGTGAAATAGTGATTTAAAACTAGAAGTAAACCGTGGGCTAAGACTAAGAGGGCCATGTTGCAGTTCTGACCCTGGAAAATCTCAGTAAATACGCTCATGCAAGTAGTTTCACTTCCTGATTGATGGTTTACTCATTTTTGAACAGAAGAAGACTGGACTAGTTTCTCTACCACATTTTAATAACATGAATTGATAATCAGAATTCAATTAAAGAGGAAGATTCCACAATTGCTTATTAGGTGCCCAGTGGATTTAGGGCTTCTACTAGGTGTGCGTCCCCCCATTAAAAATTATACTTTACCTTGTTAGCCTCATACTTTGCTACTTTGTTTTAATATAGCATTTAAAACATGAATGATAACATGAACATGTTATAAATAGGAATGCAAATTGGAAATTATAACGAGAGAGTAATGTCCTATATTTCTACCTTTTACACTAAGAATGTCTAAAAAATTACAGAAATGTCATAAAACAACAGAATAAATTTGTAGTAGGTCTGGAAACGTAGAAGAAGTGTGTCATTGGCAGGAGAAAGACTCTTGGAGACTAGAAAGCAAGTGGAATCATATTGCTGGAGGGGAAAAAAAAAGTGGAAAAAAGTTCAGGTCAAAGCAAGGTCACCGAGAAACTACTACAGAGGTAAAAGCAATTCCAAAAATATTCAAGTTCAGAGACAACGTACACAAAAAGAACCTGGAGGTTCAGGATCAAATGTCAAAATAATTAATTAGGATTACATTAAGGACAAATGGATACCGTACTCACCTTATCATGAGCTGTAAGCAGCACTTGTAGGTAGGCTGAGGTTAAATTTTGAAAATTGCTTTCAGAGTGTGAACTACTGTCTGAAAAGGGCTCTGAATGTAAGTATTGGGGTTTGGAAAGAAGCAGAAAAGAGCCCAGAGTAGTTCCAGATAACAGAACAGATGGGACGAGATAGGAAAGGGAGCCTCTGATTCTGAGGTTAGCCATCCAGCTAGTGGATGTACTGTACTGGCGCTTAGTGGAGTGGCCGCTCTCAGTGCTAGGACTTCAGCATCAGAACAGAGCTCCCAGATAATTTACAACCCTGGAAGGATGCAGAGTTATGATATCCAGAAGTCAGACTAGCTCATATTCTGCTGAGACCACAGTGCGACCCTTTTGTTACAATCCCTTGGGGAGCACTCATTCATCAGAGATAAGAGTCAATAAAACTAAGAAAAGACAGCAAAGAAAAAAAAAAAACTAATATTTGAGGAGGAAAAAATCAACCCTTGATTCCACCTAGAAGATACACCTGCCCATGACTTAGGAGGCAAAAGAGAGGCCAAGTGTACAATTCTCCCAAGTATAATCCTAGAAGTGTTTAGTATTTTCTTTGCCCATGCAAATATTGTTTGAACTGGCTGATTGCTAGCTTAATGGATATTGATAAGCAAGGGGTAAGGCATCATGCTTTTGTTCCTGACTTTCTTACTCCATATGTTAGCCTAGATTTAGTGTAGCCATGGAGCCAACACTCTGGGAAATTAGCACAACGTCTTGCTATTTCTCTGGTGTACTTCCAAAGAAACTGTAAGGATATAATTCAGTGAATTAAATCTCCTTCTCATTAAATGGCCTAGAATAGATTTTGTAATCTGTAAATGATCCACACCTTACAAAAACCTAAATACTCCCTAATGTGGGAAAAGTTAAATAAATTATGGTATAATCATTCTATGGCATATTATGTGATATTAAAAATAATGTGTTGAAGTTATATGTATCAATATTGATATAGAGATTATATCATTATGTTAGTAAATAATCTTCAGGACAGTAGGAAAATGTGACCTTTTTTATTTAAAAAAAAATAGTCAACAGAAACCCAACGCTATATGTATGTGTGTGTGTGTGTGTGTGTTTTGAAGAATCCTCTTGTTCTTTTTGATAATGAGTAATTCTGGTCAGAGAAGTGGATTTTTGAAAAAAACATGAGAAACTCTGACTTTTTCTCTGTTTTTTTTAGTTTGTATAGTATACTCATACACAATATTATTTATATTTAGTAACTTAGATATTTTAATGTCATGCGAGATCCCACATCAGTCACAACCTCTTGCCATCTCTCTAGATCTCCCTTCTTATCTCTCAAATTATTATTTTTTACCCATTGTGCTATTGTTAAATAGTTAAGCTTCTTCTCTGAAGCCTTGGATCCTGACCACCTCACATACCCCACAAAGACTCAGCTAAAAGAAAGTCTCATACTATTTAATACCAACTGTTAAGACACTAAGCCTCCTTCTGTGGATAGAGGAAGAAGGGACTCCTCTTAGAAAGCTGTACCTTTAATTCATCCACATAGAGGTTCCACAGATGCTCTAGATAGAGGTGGAGTGACTTTAGTGTATATCCATCACTGCCAGGGATTTCTTCAAGGGCAAATGCTTATAAACCAAGTGTAGTATAAACCAAATGTTAATATTACTCTATTTAAAGCAAAGATAATGACTATCAATGAGAATGCTTCTGCTGACAAATGACTAATTTTATGTGATATTAATATGAACCTTCTTACTAACTGAAGTAAAATTAATTTATTTTATATTAAATATCTTTTAATCTGGTTTTGTATAATTTATTTTAGGTAAAAATCTTATTCTACTGTAACGGAAAAGAAAAATATTACTTCTGTTGAGATTTCATGATGGTGACAGCTGTGGAGTATTTTTCTTTAATAAGGCTTTCTAGAGAGAGTCATTGAAGTTGCTTATACTTTTCTGTTACTCTTCAGTCTGGTGTTAGAAAATGCTGACCATAGCAGTAGAAAACTATCTTTCAACAAATATGCAGTTCTTTAGAGAGTAAACAAAATAATATTTTGGAAATTAAAACTTTTATTGTTTTACCTTTTGCATATGAGACCCATACTGCTTTACTTTCAGAGGCATCCATGTGCCTCTAAGGAATTACTGGATGGTTATTAACTAGTTTGAGAGTGCAAAAATCAGAGTTTAAGAACTTGGAATCTTCATAAACAAACTCTTGCAAGTTTGACCTTTGTAAAATTATACACAATTTTTTCCTTAAAAAATATATAGCCACTCCCCAAGGGACATTTAATTTTATTATAATCTAGAAAAATATTTATGATGGATTAGAAAACAGGATATAATGGATGGGAAATCTCTGCTAGAAAAGAGTACTAAATAACTCTTCAATATTTGTAGGTTGTGGGAAGGAGGAATGAGCTGGACTTAGGAGGTCATCCATGTCATTCTTTACTTTGCTTTTGGAACTAGAATCCTCCATGGCTCAATCTGTCTGATACGTTGAAGGGAAAACTAAATGCAGAAGTGTCACACTCCCTGTTTTGAACTCTAGGAGGAGTTATCCCGACCATACGGGATAATTCAGCACAAACACAGCCTGGGGAGGGAAAAAACGCATGCGTAGTAGAGGGAGACGATTATCCAGATTAACCTTCATCACCTCCTTGTGACATGGAAGGAACTGAGACATTTCTGCTAGTTGATTGTGAAGCAGAGAAGTCCTAGTAATGCATGTCGCTGAGAATCTGGCTAGAGAGTTCCCAAAGGTGCTGCCAAAGGGGCACACAATAGCCTCCTGATCAGAAACTGCAGGGCAGGCTGTCTAGATCAGGGGTCCCCAGCCCCCGGACCGCAGACCGGTACCGGTCCACAGCCTGTTAGGAACCTGGTGGCACAGTGAGAGGTGAGCGGCGGGTAAGCGAGGGAAGCTTCATCTGCCGCTCCCCACCGCTCCCCACCGCTGGCATTACCACCTGGACCATCCCCCACCCCGTCCGTGGAAAAATTGCCTTCCAGGAAACTAGTCCCTGGTGGCAAACAGGTTGGGACTGCTGGTCTAGATTAAAAAGTCACAGTCAGATCTCAGAGCATCATCCGTAGGTCAGGGATGATCTAGGTAGCTCTGAATTAGGAAATGATGAGCCTGGAGCAGGATCCACAAAGGCAGACTGTTAGTTCCCCAGCCACATACTTAGGAGCAGAAACCAGTAGTATTCCCGGAGATGGGAGGGTACTAACCACCTCAGTGAACACCAGCTGGCACTCTCCCTGAGAACAGACCACCCGTGCCTCAGCAGAGTCCAGCACGAGAATCAGATTCAACATGAGACTCACACGGCAACAAAGAGTAGAGGGAGGGCAGATCTGACCCCCGTCCTTCCTTTAAATCTTTGTGTAACTTTAAATGAGACTGTATTTTTTTTTTTTTTTTTTTTTTTTGCGGTACGCGGGCCTCTCACTGCTGTGGCCTGTCCCGTTGAGGAGCACAGGCTCCGGATGCGCAGGCTCAGCGGCCATGGCTTATGGGCCCAGCCGCTCTGCGGCATGTGGGATCTTCCCAGACCAGGGCACGAACCCGTGTCCCCTGCATCGGCAGGCGGACTCTCAACCACTGTGCCACCAGGGAAGGCCGAGAATGTATTTTAAAGCTGAGAAAAGCTGAGATATTGTTAAATGATAAATGTACTCAGTGGGATGATTAAGTCTTTTATAGAAATAAAGAAACTACCACATATCTGTGTAGGACTATTTAGAACATTTCTAATGCCACTGCTAAAATGATAAAAATATACTATTTTAAATGAATATGTGGTTTCACATGGACTTTTCTGTTTCTTTGTGTGTTTATTTAGTGAACCCTAAGTACAGCCTTGAGGACAAGAAAATTAAAATATTCTGATTTCAAGTAAATTTAGGAATTATACAACAAAAATGCATAGAAAACGTTTTATGAACAAAAATGATAATTGTATTGAATAATATGACATTAGATAAATTCATTTTAGAGAAAATCAATGATTATGTTCCCAAATATGTTTAAATTTATAGCTGAAGAACTTGCATTTCACACATAAAAATCAAAATCTTATAAAATTATACTGTTTTAATCTGTAATTTATAGGTGTAGTTTGCTGTATAATTTTGCTATCTGATTTTATAATCGAACATAATGGGAAAATACAGACTCTATAGCTAGGCTGACTGACTCTACCTCTATATAGTTGTGTGAACTTGATCATTAATTAACTTTTGTTCTTCAATTTCCTCACCTGTAAAATGGTAATAATAACAGTAGTCACTTCACTGGATTGTTTGGCAGACTAAAATTAGAAATTATTCTAAGTTAGGTAAAGTGATTAGAATAGTGCCTGGCACATTGAAGCATTATATGAGGCTTGACTTTTATTATCTTCAACCAGTAGGCCGCAGAAAGAATCCATAGCAAATATCAGATAATGCAAATTTCTGCAATGTTAATTTCAAAATCAGATCTAGTTAAGTATTATCTTTCTCATTTCTGACCTTAGAAATATTCAACATTCCAATTCCATATGTAGAATCCCCAGGCCAGTGCATAATTGTTCCAATTTAAGTTTTGCTCCTAAGTGATTTTAGCTCTTATTTTTGAAGCAGCTTATACAAAAATAACTTTAAAAATCACAAGCGTTTCTGGTAAGCTGTGATACATGTTTTCCAGAATTTTTCTTGAATATATTACTTAGAGTTCTTCAAGAAGTTTATGAAATATTCCTAAGCATGTAGTGCTAATTAAAAGCTAATATGAAAGCATCTTCGGCTCAGGGACTTTACAAATTTCCATAGCAATGGGTAGAATCTGGAAACTGATAGTTATAAAGGCTTATCTAGGCCTGGGTCTCCCCGATAATCAACAAACTTATTTAAAAAACTCTTGCTGGTTATGGGGGTACACTAATACTTTCCTTACCCTCAGCAGGCCTACTATGTTTATTTTGAATATATCATTATCTTGGTATTAAAAATTATCCTCCACTGAATGTTTCTACCACTGCTTAGGAAAAAGAAAGTATCTTATACTCCCCTTGTATCAACAAGGAAAGTAAGGTAACTTACAAAATCACAGTTTCTTAAAATCTTTCAGAAAGCTGAGGACACAAAGAAACCTGTATGAACAAAATCCAGTAATGAGAAGCCTTCCTAGGAGAGACCCAAAGCTTCTTTTAACCCCAATGGAAGAGAAGAAAGCATCCATTAATGAGGGTAAGAAAAAGCTGAAGAACTTTTATAACTTAGCGGGGGCTAGCATGATGATTTAAAATCCCTGGGGGCACTGGCCACAAAAAGAATCTGCACTCAACCACCATTTCCCTTTGGCCTTCATCAAGGCTCAGTGGAATACTGGGGCCAGAGCAAGAGCTGGGAGAAACTCTCCCTGTCCTGGGTACCCCAGTCCTCAAGGCAGTGGCTTCCTAGAACAGGCGTCAGAGCAGGACAGCTCTTAGTGACCTCCTTAAGGCCCAGGTCCACTCCTACCAGCTGAAGGCAGGGCAGGAGTGAGAGAAAATTTTCTGCAGGAAAACTTCTGAATTTTGTGTGTCATGGAATACATGACAGAGGCCACTACAGATGGGCTAGGAGCAGGATTGCTGAGAAAAATTCCCTGAGTTAGGAGCACATGAGTTTTTGCTGAACTCTGTGGACAGAGAAGAAATGAGAAAAATCCTCTAGGTACTGGGGTCTTCACTGAATAATGAGGTGACTTGGTGGCTTGGCAAGAGGCAGGAGAGCTGCATGTTACAACATGAGGGGCAGGCATGCAGGAGTGTGATGGCTGAGAATGCCACAGCAGAATTGAGGACCCCCAGGCACTCATACCAGTCCATACTTGTACAAACAGTTAAAAAATTATTCTACACTTGGACCTCTTTCTTACTTACTGCCATAAATTACACTTGAATTTTCACATCCTGACATGTAAGCTCTATAATCCTAGGGATCTCCTCCTTCACACCAGTTCCTTTTACACTGAGGTCATGCTGTGTGTCTTTCTGTTTCAAAAGTCCACCCTTCTTACTGACTATCCATTTAAGTTCCATATGTTTTTAGCTGGCCTGCCAGTGCCAGGCCAGCTGGGGGAAGGAGAAGAAAAACATGGCACCCACCAGTGCTTCCTTGCCTGGAGAAAATTCCATCAGATTTGTCATATGCCCTAAAATTTGTAAAAAGAATCCACTTCTCATATGACCCAGGCACTTTTCAAACTGCTTCTCTGCACTATGACTTGAAACAAGTGAGCTTGTGCATGGGCTGTTCCAGAGTGGGGTATTGGTTTCCCACAGCCCTTCAACTCTTCCAGATGAAAGCCCTGCTGGTTTTCAGAGTCAGATGTTGTCCTGGTGCAGGTCCCCTGTGCTGAGGAGCAGGATGTGGGGCTAGTCTAGCCTACTCTTCAGGGGGGACCTCACAGTGGTGACATGCCTCCCAGTTGCTACATTGTGGGTATGGGTTCTGACTGGACCTTGTCTCTTCCCCTCGTACCTGTCCCAGTGTGTCCTTTTCTTTATATCCTTAGATGTAGAAAATCTGTTCTGCTAGGCTTCAGGTCATTCTCAGTGATAGTTGTTGTATATATAATTGTAATTTTGGTGTGTATGTGTAATTGTAATTTTACTCATGGTCATCCCATTCTGCCATCTTGACCCAAACATGATTTTCCTTTGCTCAATTTAATTGATTTCAACCCTTCATTGTTATTATTTCTTTTTTTTTCTGCTTAATTTAGATTTAATTTGCCATTCTTTTTTTCTAGCTTCTAAGGTGGAAGCTTAAATGATTGATTGTAGGTCTTTCTTGATTTCTAGTATATGCAATCAATACTGTAAAATTTCCTCTAAGCACTGTTTTCACTGCATCCCACACATTTTGATAGGTTGTGCTTTCATTTTAATTCAGTACAAGTTGCCTGGCTGTCTTGGTCAGTAGATCATGAGACTCTTATTTTTGTTTGAATATTTAAAAGTTTCTCTTGAGATTTCTTGTTTCACCCATTTGTTATTTAAATGTGTGTTGTTAAATCTCCCAGTGTTTTAGGATTTTCCAGTTATCCTTTTCTAGTTGAATTTCATTTTTATCTGAAGGCAGTAATTGTATGGTTTCTATTTGTTTAAAATGTTAAGGTATGTTTTATTGCTCAGTATTTGTCCTGTTTTGGTGAATGTTCCATGTGAACTTGAGAAGAATATGTGTGTTCTGTTGTTGGAATGAAATAGTCTATAGATGTCAATTACATCCAGTTAATTGATTTTGTTGTTGAGTTCAGCTGTGTCGTTTCTGATTTTCTGCTTGCTGGATCTATCCATTTCTGCGGGAGGGGTGTTGAGGTGTACAACTATGATAGTGGATTCATTTATTCTTTCTTGCAGTTCTATCAGTTTTTGCCTAACACACTTTATACTGTCTTTTTAGGCACACAGACTTTGATTGTTATGTCTTCTTAAATAATTGACCCCTTTATTGTTGTGTAATGTTCTCTTTATCCCTGATAACTTTCCTTGTATTGAAGTCTGCTCTGTCTAAAATTAGTATAGCCACTCCTGCTTTCTTTTTAATCTATGTGTGTCTTTATATTTAAAGGGGGTTTCTTGTAGACAATGTATGGTAGGGTCGTACCTTCTGATCTACTTTGATGCCTTCTTTTTATAAACTGGTTTATTAAGAACATTGCCATTCAAGTGATTATTGGTATTGTTGAACTATCATATTCATCACTGTTTTCTATTTCTTGCCTTGTATTTCCTACCTATTTTTCCTTTTGAAGTTTTAATTGAGAATTTTATGATTCTATTTTTTCTCCTTTCTTAGTATGTCAGTTATACTCCATTTTAACCTTTTTTTTTTTTTAGTGCTTGTCCTAGAGTTTGCAATATATATTTACAACTATTCCAAGTCCATTTTCAAATAATACTATATTCCTTAATGGATAGTGTGCCTAACATAATAACCCAGTAATCCTAATTCCTTCCCCCCGTCCCTTTATCTTTGCTGGCCTTCATTTCACTTACATATAAGTATATGTTGTATAATTATATATGTATATAAATGTATATCATTTTATATGTATATGTGTATATTATATATTAATAAGCACACAGAACTGAATACAGTATTATTTTGAACAAACTGTTATCTGTTAGGCCAATTAAGGAAAAAATATGTTTTTATTTTACTTTCACTTATTTCTTCTCGTATTATTTCTCTTTCCAATATTCCCATTCACATATATTATACCTTTTGTGTCTAGATATTGTTTTTTCCAATCTTTGTTCTCTTCACTTTTCAGTTTTCAAAGATGCTATTGATGTATCCTTGTTAAATTAAAAGACAGATCCCAGTCTTGAAAACTCCCTAGGTGGACAAAACCAGTTTATTCATACAAACAAAGCTTCATTTAGCTTATTCTGCTAGGCTAACTTGACCTGGGTCATTTCTTGTATGCCTCTGAAAATTATAAGCAAAACATAAACTGTTTCCCCAATTTGATATGAGGTAACCACTAAGTAATTCCCTATCATTCAAGAAAATTTTGGTATTATAGCCAAACACCGTGAAGAATAAACAATCTCTGCCTTCTCACTATATAAACCACTTTATAACAATATACCCCCGAGCCTCATTCCATGTTTTGGCTTGAGTGCTTTGGTTCAGGAACTGTCTTTTTGGTGTGTGCAAAATCAACTTTTACTTAGTATTACTTCAGTGATTCATTGGTTTTACTTCAGCCATATCTAAACTTTTGATATCCTAGCTCAGACATTCTTACCTCAGCTGTGTCCAGTCTACTAATGACCCATGAGAGTCATTCTTTATTTCTGCTTATAGTATTTTTAATCTCTTGATTTCCTTTCTGGCTTTTTCTTAAGATTCCCATCTTTCTGCTTACAATGCCTTTCTCTTCTTGAATGTCATCTCCTTTATCTGTTAGACCTCTGTTAGCAGATTAATCTTAGTCCTTTCAGATTCTCAGTCTGATAATCCCAACATCCCTGCCGTGTCTGATTCTGATGTTTCCTCAGCCTCTTCAAACTGTAATTGCTGCCTTTGATACGCCTTGTAATTTTTCCCTTGATAGCCAGACATGATGCACTGGGTAAAAGCAGTTGCTGTAAATAGGCCTTTAGTAATGTGATGGTGGGGTGTGGGGGGAGGGGAAGTTTTCCTAATTCTGTGAATAGGTCTCAGTCTTTTCATGAGCCTATCCCTCTAGACTGTGAATTGCACATATACTTCTCTTTCTCCCTTCCTTTTGTGAGACAGGATGACTAGTATGGTCTGAAGTTTGGTGTTTCCCTTCCAGCAAGTCAGTCAGGTTCAAAACCCCAGCACGTAAGGATATGGTTAAATAGTTTCACCTGTGCACAGGCCTTTTTAAGGAGAACAGCGTGCTCAGGTGTATTTCTAAATAGTTCCTTTTTCTCTCTCCCTGCTGGAAGCTCCAGAGTCTTTTACTCCGGTATTTACTGTGAGAAGTTTGTTGAGCTCCTGGAGGTGAAGCTCACAGTTGCATGGAGGGGCCCACCTATGACTGTGTCCCTTGAAGTTTTTAATTCTTGGACTTGTCTGCTCTGAGCCTCCAGCAATTTGTTAATTAAAATTCAGCTTTTTTTTTTTTTTTTTTTTTTTTTAACTCTGGGACCGGTTCTGGTGGAGTTTCAGCTCATGAGTTTCTGCTCCAGTAAGTTGTGTTTCTTTTTGTCTGCTGATCTGTCTCTCCAATTTTGGGTTCATTTGTTTGCTCTGTGATCTTACTTTTCTTTAAAAAATTTGTTGGTTTTTTAGTTTGTTCAGCCTTTTACTTGTTGTTAGAACAGAGTTATAACTTCCAGTCTCCTTACAAGCAGATTCAAGATACATGGGAAAATTTTGTTTTAGACATTTAATAGATTACTTTTTATTTTGTCTTTAGTATGGGATATTTAATATTTCAAAAGATAAAGATGATAATGTGGTTTATCCTTCTTATAAAGAACTGAGATTTCTCCATTAGAAATGTACATGTGCTTTAATATAAATTTTTCAGCCTGTGTGAATTATATGCTTTATTTAAAATATTTTAAATAATATTTGATTTTACTAAACTTTTAAGATTGTATTCATTAAATATTTTCTTGGACCTCTTCTGAGCAGAAACTGTTACTAGTGCCGGTTAAACTATAGTTTGAAGACAAAATGGCCTGTCTCCATGGAGCTTCCAGTGAGATTTTTATTTAAATAATTTATTTTTATTTAAAATTTCCAATTTGTCCTTATTTCTTTGCTTAAAATTGCTACCTTTTTGATTTATTTCAAATATGTTTCTTTACCACAGAGAGCATAGTTTTATAATAGGTGCCTTAAAATCCTTATCTGATAATTTTATCATCTGAGTCATCCCAGAATGAAAGTCTCTCAGTTGCCTTTTTCCTTGAGAATGACTCGTATTTTCTTCAGTTTTGGTATGTTAAGTATTTTTTTTAATTATTATTATTATTATTATTTCCTGGATGTTGTGAGTCATGTAGACTCTGGATTTTGTTATAATTATCTGGAGAATGTTGATGATTTACTTCTGTAGGAGATGGAGTTTATTTTGTTTAGACTGCCAGTTGTGTCTTACTTTTTGTTGCAGTGGCTCAACTTTCAGTTGTTTTCTCAACACCTTGGTCATGCTGGTTTTGGCCTGTCTCATTTGAACCTGTGAGATTCAGGGGTTAGGCTGAGATTTCTCAGGTGGTTCAAATGTCCGCTGAGTGCTCACAATTGTTGCTATGCTGATTTGGGTTTATGCAAAGCACCTGTGGTTCACTCGCTGGCTGGGAGTTTTATGGGCTTCTACGCAGAAATGCCGGCTTCCCCTCCTCTAGGATTTCCTCCCATACTCTGGCCTAAGTCACTTTCTTCCTTTACTCCCTAGCCAGAAATATCCAAATTTCCTGTAAAGCTTTAGCCGCGCGTGCTACATGCCACTGTGCAAGTGGTGTCTCTCCTTGGTGCAAAACCATGAAAGAGGAAACAAAGATAAAACCAGGACAGTCACCTGCAACTGGGTTGCTTCTCCATGTTTTGGCTCATTTCCATCACTTATCTGCTCTTGTTTACCTTCCAGGGTCCTCAAGTAGTGTTTGTTTGTTTTCTTTTGTAATGTATCCAAATTTACTGTTGTAATCAGTGAGACGGATGGGTGCTAAGGGCTTAGATCTCAGAGGCAGAATGGGGACTCCCATACGGCTTGCTTTTTTTTTTTTTTTTTTTTTTGCGGTACGCGGACCTCTCACCGTTGTGGCCTCTCCCGTTGCGGAGCACAGGCTCCGGACGCGCAGGCTCAGCGGCCATGGCTCACGGGCCCAGCCGCTCCGCGGCACGTGGGATCCTCCCGGACCTGGGCACGAACCCGTGTCCCCTGCATCGGCAGGCAGACTCTCAACCACTGCGCCACCAGGGAAGCCCTGGCTTGCATTTTTATTAAGTACATATTTCCCTTCAACAGTAAGACATTGAAGGAGTGTCCACCCACATTTTGAAAAGTAGTTTGTTTGTAGCATTTCTGAAGGTGTGTCTGATGAGTCCGTGAATGGTATAAGCTTCTGAACCAGTATTGAATTCAGCACTAAACTGAACCCACATGGTAATTAATTGGCACCAATTAGGTAAACGTGCCTTATGGCTGCCCAACTGCTTGGCAAGAAAGTAAGATTGAGAAATCAACTTTCATCTTTGCTATTTAAAATCACCCATATCTATTATTTTTGAAATTTGAGCAGCTGCTATCTCTTCTGAAAATTGAACAAACACATCTGTCTTAGTAAGCTCCTAGATTTAAACGACAAAAAGCTTTCTGTTAAAGTAAACATTTAAATACAAATTGAATCCTATTGCTGCTACAGCTCTATCAGGTACTTATGCAACTTATGTTTTAACTGGAAAATAATTTCACTCAAATTATACACACTTTTATTCTTTAGTAACTTATTATTAAGAGGTGGCAAAAGATAATGCAATTATCTATTAGATGAGTGCTTAATCTTTTTGTGGTAACTGCCATAGTCAAATCCAAATTAATGATTAGATTTCCAAGTAAATGTTTTATCTTCTTGCTGCTGGCAGTCAGTCTGGCATCCTGTATATGGACCCCGTTAAACATTTTGAGCCAGCAAAATATTTTAAAACACACAGCAGTAAAACTTACTATTGATTGAATTATTCATATTATATTCCCGAGATGAAGATGGGGAGAAAATCATGGCATCAGTAAATACAGGATACAATTCTATTTTAGTAATCCTCTGAAGATCATCCTGCAAGCCTGTAACAATTTTATTATTAATTCTCTTTATTTGTATGTTATATCCCTGTGTTGGGTAAGTGGGAATGTAATAGATTTTAATTTAATTCTATAATACCACATTGGCTTCTCCATTTTTCTCATTCTGAGAACTTTATTTTTGTTATAGTTTCTGGAAGCTCATGGTCCTAAATTGAATACATTATGTATAAAAGTTTTTATAATTGCTAGAATCAAAATGGCATTTGCCATTTTATAAATTACCTAGAATATAATAAAGAAATAGAGAAATTGTCTTTTTTTCTATGAAAATGACACCATTTTCATAAAAGAAACCTCAAAAATAGATTTAATAGTTACATAACTATTGAGAATAAGTGAGATGTTTCTAATTTTTGACCTTTTGACGAATTCTTTTCTTCCAAAAATATCACTGTTATAAAGAAAATAAATAGTATTAAGAGCAAAGTATTTTTATGTAGAAAAATAACTAGGTCTCTAGGCTCCTGTATGAGGTTGCTAGGGCTGATGTAACAGAGTTCTACAAACTGAGTCTCTTAAACAACAAATTTATTGCCTCAGAGTTGAGGAGACTAGAAATCAGGGATCAAGGTGTCAGCCTGGTTGGTCCCTTCTGAGATCTGTGAGGGACACTCTGTTACTTGCCTCTCTCCTAGCTTCTGGTGGTTTCCTGATGATCACTGTCAGTCCTTGGCATATTTTTCTGCCTAAGAAAAATCTTCATCTTCACATGGCATTCTCCCTTTGTGTGTCTGTGTCCAAATTTCCTTTTCTTATAAGGACACCAGTCATATTGGATTAGTGCACTCACTAATGACCTCATTTAAACTTGATTATCCCAATGGAGACCTGTCTCCAGTAAGGTCACATTCTGAGGTACTAGGCGTTTGGACTCCAACATATCTTTTCTGAGGAGAAAAAATTCGACGCATAATATCATCCAAAATCAGCAAATATGTGAGCTAGAGATTAATTAATCATTCCCTTGCTTTTGCATATTTAGGTAATTTCCAAGAATACAACAACCCATTTCTGTTTGTTTCTCTTTATTCAATTCCTACTTGTTTTAGGGAAAAGAAATACACTGCTGGAAATTTAATAAAGCAAATTATTTAATTCTATAAGGGCTTGTTTTAATATAACAATAACTCATCTATTTTCTCTTTCATTCAAGTAAATATTTTTGAGTACTCTGGGAAAACAGACTTTCATTTCATTAGAAGAATTCAAAAGTTTCTGCCCTCTGATGGGTTGGGTGTCTCTGGACTTTACTTGTGCAAATTAAGAAGTTGTTATCTAAGCATAAGAAAAAAAAATCTTGAATTTTCTAATTGTTTCACTTCTCCAAGAAAATGTTCTCTTTTATTAATGCGATGAAAAGCCTACACCACAGGGCCAGAAACTCTGAAGTTCCTAATTGTGATCTGAGTCAACAACTGTCATTACTCTTATTGTTACAGATAATAACATATTAACGCCAGACTTGAAGCCCTTGAGTTCAGTGCTATTTGCCTGCATTTTAAGTCTTGGTGTCTAAGAGCCTCATGTCTAGAAAGCCCAAACTCATTAAAGAAGTGCAGATTTTGTAGTGTTGAACATATAGCAAAGGCTTTAGGAGCCATGCGTGTAAATGACAGACACAAACTGGCATAGTAAACACATTGGGAACTGAATTAAGACTTAAGTCACCACACACACAAAGGGAAGCAGAACTTACAGCCCGAAACTAACTTTGAATATGTGCTGATGAAACATAAGTAAAAGTCTATCTAGTATAGAATTCACATTATCCAGAATACAATGCAGATGATTTGACATACAAGCAATTAGAATTATAGAACACATTCTTGGGGGAAAAAAAACAATGAACATATGCCAATACTCAGTTGTTCCAATGTTGGAACTATTAGACAAAGACTTTAGATCAGCTATTATAACTAAGCTCTATGAGGTAAAGGAAAACAAATCTCAAATAAATACATAAAATAAAATAAACTTCTCAACAATTACATTTTATTATTCTAAATACTGATACTTCAGTTAATAAGCAGAATTCCTCAAACAAGATAAGAGAAAAAGACATCACTATTTTGCCTACCAAAGTAAAGAATATTCATAAAAGACCAGAAAACCTATTTTAATAACATAAAATTGTCATCAAAACAAAGATAAAGGCAGTACTACACAATCAAAAAATGGAACTCATATATAAGACACGTGTACGAGTCTCAAAACATGGAGTAGAATATTTTGGCATCCAATTAATAAAATAAAATCGCAAAAAATAAGTCTAAAAGATCTCAACAAGACTGGCAAATCCTTGATTTAGTTGACATTTTTAGAACAATGTATTCACTAACTGGAGAATACCCATTTTTTCCAAAGTTGCCATTATATAGTCACCAAGAGAGACCACATGCTTGGCCATAAAATAGGTCTCCATAAACTTAAAAGAATTGAAAATATACAATGTTTTGTGATCATAACGAAATTAAATTCGAAATCAACAACAAGAAAAATCCTAATATCTTGAAAGTAAACAATACATCTTTAAACAATCCATGGGCCAAAGATGAAATCAAAAGTGATAGTAGAAAATGTTTTGAAGTGAATGGACAAAAATTATATCAATACTTATGGGATATAGGCAAAGCAATTCATAGTTTATGTACTATCTTTAGTGCTTCTAAATCCAGGGACCTAAGGATTTACATTTCAAAGCCTGGAAAGAAAAGCAAAGTGAAGCCAAATAACTGGAAGGAAGGAAATAATAAAGAGCAGAAATCAATGAAACAAAAAAGCAGCTGCCTGATAGAGAAGTTTAACCAAGACAAGAGCCAGTTCTCTGAAAAGATCAACAAAATTTACACATCCTTAAAATAACCTGACCAAACAGTAAAAGAAAAGAACAAAAATCAATAATATCATACATAAAAATGCAGGGTTATCTCAACAGAGAATGAGTGCAGTAACATTGTGAAAATGGTTTTGACCTCAGGGGCTGGACCATGCTGTAAGAATCAATGCTATACAGGAATCAGCTATCAGTTCAATGTATTTATTTCTTCCAGTGAAAGCCAGATGTCTTTTCGTTCTGAATGTTTTAACGTCCTTCTCTCTTTCACATGTCTAGGTATAGATTATTTTATTCTGTTTAAAATTTGAGGGGGGGCTATTCCTGGAATTTTAGGATTATTTTCTTTTTACCAGCTAATTAAATCCTTAGTCACTAGTCTTTCAAATATTGTCTTTCACTTATATTCTCCATTATTTCCTTTTGAAATTCTAATTAGGCAATTGTTAGACCTCCTCAATATCTTCTAATTTATATTTCATCTTTTCCACCCTATATTCTGTGTAACATTTTATATAATGTCTTCATATCTACCTTTCAGTCTTTAGCTATGCACATTTTGCTCTTTCAACTAGACACCAAAATTCTAATTTTAATTATTAAATTTTTATTTACAGATATTTTCTTTGTCCCTCAGATCTCACTTATCTATTTTAATAGTCTATCTCTACTCACACAGTCAAGATATTCTATCTTTTAAAATATTTAAAAACCCTTTTATGACTTTCTATATATAGTTTTTACAAACCTGAGGCTATGATTTATTGATTTTGCTGATTAGTAATTATTATAGTTTATATTTTTGTGTATTTAGTGATTTGTTATTGCTTGTTCATGTTGCATTACATTTTTATCTTTGGTGCTTTTTTAAGTCCTGGTTTTAAAAATCGTCTCCCCTGAGAATATTTGAATTTGCTTCTTCCAGTTTTGTAGACACTATTATCCTATTATGTTTAGATGGTATTCCAACTTGGGATTTTTAAGACCAATGGATAATGTAAATTCAGGCCCCAATCTTTGTATGTGTGAAATTGGGGTTACAAATCCTCCTGGCAAATGTTTATTCTTTCTTCCTCTAGAGTTACGGCCAAGGACAAAAGAGGCCATTATCTTCATTTTCTCCTTTGCTGGGACAGATTTTTGTTTGTTTGTTTGGGATTTTTGGTTTTTTTAGTTTTACTTCCACCCTGAAGTGACTCACCAAGTGTGTTACCTCTTGGGATTATTTACTTTTTGCAGAGTTCTGTAATCTATTATACAACTCTAGTGTCTTTATAGATTATAGAACTCTAGTGTCTCTATCACTCTAGTGTCTGGTGTGCAACCACATTTTCTGTGGATTCTTCTTCATCTTTTATTTCTTTTTTTTTTTTTAAGGAAGAATTGGGAGACTGCCAACTTGGTCCACTTTATCTTTTTCCTTTTTATTTTAACCAGCATTTTTAAGTATGATAAAAGCATTTTTTGAACATTTAGTTTGTCATCTTGCTCATTACAGAAATATCATTTTAAATCAACATTTATTATGGGATTAGGAGGGTTTATTGTTATTTTTTCCTCTACAGACTGAGTCAATATATTTATGTTTGCATATTATTTTACAGCTCTCAACTGTCCAATTTTAATGGTTTGTTAGTTTAAAATATGACTAATAGATTTGTATCATTTTACTTTTGCCTTTAAAATGTTAACACCTACTTAGAAATATTATCTACATTAAAGCAAGATATAAACTTTTGGAATGCCTCATCTCGCCACTATTAATGTCCACTCATTTAATTACCTCTGAGACCCATCGAAAGCTAGGTTGCTTCCAAATCCCTAATATTTATTTCCTAGAGATGAAAACTATTTAGAATCCCTGTCTTTTTTCTCTGGGGAACTGATATACACTACTCAGGAATAAATCTGGTGGGTTTTCATTTACTTTTTTTCTCAGGAAAAAAGGCAAATTCTAAAGAAAATAAAACTTAATATCAGAAAATTGTGGTATAATAGATAAGAAATGGGTAGAACTGTTTTTTGTTTGTTTGTTTGTTTTTTCTGATTAATGCATGTGTTTCAAGCCCAGTATTTAGAGAGTGTTTAGTGGAGTCAAGACTTGATTTCAAAAGCAAACATTTATTGAATAACAGTCACAGTGTAAACACTGTGCTATGCTTGTGATCTTTTCACTGTATAACAAATTGTAACTTCCTTTTTCTCTATTTGTGGCTCCTCCATGATTACTTTGCTAAGTGTGTCCCAAGAGTTGAAAGTCATAAGACCTCAAATTGCTGCTAACCCCAAAGATCAGAGTTGTTCAATTTGTCCCATCTTGTATTCTTTCTTGAAGATAAAACCAACCCTGTTGCTCTGGCCACAGACGATTAGGTCAGTGATTTCCACAACAGCAACCTCAAGTAAATACAGTTAGGAGACCAGAAAGGGGAGCTCTTACGCCCTATGACAAGAGCAGAGCCCAACAGGAAGGGGAAAGACACAGGACTTAGTCAATGAAAAGCCATGACTTCTTTGTTTGCTTAGCCTTCTCAGCTTCCTTTTCCCCTCTATAAAAACTTTCTTGTTCCTTCAGTGTCCGGGGATTTGCACAAGTCTCACCATGGTTGCAGACCCTGAATTGCAATTCTCTGCTTATCCCAAATAAACCCACCTTTGCTGTAGAAATACCTGACAGTCTGTTTACTTCAGATCAACAGTACTTTAGAAATAATAATTCTGTTTGGAAACTCACTGTTAAGGCATATGAAAGAGAGAAACAACATGTATAACCAGTGATTCAAAATCATTTGGCTGTACTATACTTCACTTGAAGGTCTGACAGGTACTCAGCTTTGTGGATTTCTTCTTAGAAAACTGCTAGAATTCTTAAGCAAATAAATGTCTTTTAGATGAATCTATATCTACCTGCTTAATGCAATTATGATTATGAATGGAAGAATATAATAGACTTCTTTGCTCTAATAACTTCTAATTCTTATTTTTCTAAATATATTTTATTACTTGAAATTGGTTTCAATTTATAAACTCGCAAACTAGATAATAAAGTTAATACTGAGTCTTAGACTATTGATATTTTAAAATAACCAGAATCTAGAAAACTCAGTTTTTTTTTTACTTTATTAATTATTGCAACATTATTGGACACACAGTTTTTTTTACTTTATTAATTATTGCAACATTATTGTATACTCAGTTTTTTTACTTTATTAATTATTGCAACATTATTGGACACACACAGTTTTTTTTTTTACTTTATTAATTATTGCAAGATTATTCAACCTGTTTCATAGAATGGCCATGTTCAGAGACTCCCTATAGAAAAATCAGTCTTTCTCCATAGATAGTCATCGTGGTCCCAGAGAGACAACCTCATAACAAATGCTCTGCTAAATCTGGGGAGGAACTTTGATCTTGCTATAGATCAAGGAGCCAAGATACCAAGTTATCTGCTGACTTACCTTTTTCCCCCAGATTTATATAAAATTCCCTGTGATTAAACTGTAGTTGAAATTGCTTCCACATAGAAAGCTACTAGTTTACTTTGCAAGGGTGAAGGTGATAACAGACCTCATATTATCAGAATTGAAGGTGACACCAACATCTGTTTTTGAAATTTGCTAATTAATATCTAAATATCTTTCCCTATTTTCTATCGATAATAATGCTATTTGTGATTTGAGTTACCTTGGCAAACTCTCAAATTAAGTCAGTTACTGTTTGACTATTTCAATCTATTTTACATTGCATATTTTCAACTAATTTTTGTTTTTGGATGAATTCCAAGAGAAATAAGGCATTACTAGTTGATGCACCTAAAACTTATTTATCAATCTCTTATTGGTGTCCAACTTATCATTATATAATGATGTATAACTTACTAGACTTCACAGATATATTTACTGCTTGTTTCCCAGCTTTACTGAGATATAATTGACATATAACAGCATGGAAGTTTAACGTGTACAATGTGATGATTTAATATATGTATATATTACAAAATGATTACCACAATAAATTTAGTTAATACATTCTTTACTTCATGTAATTACAATTTTGTTGAGAACCTTTAGGATCTACTCTCTTGGTAACTTTCAAATACACAATACAGTAGTGTTAACTACAGTCACCATGCTGTACATTACATCCTCAGAACTTCTCTATCTTAGAAATAGAAGTTTGTACACTTTGATCACCTTTACCCATTTCCTCCACCTGCCCCTGCTCCTGGAAGCCACCAATCCACTCTCTGTTCTTATGAATCCACTGTTTGCAGAGGGTATGGAGAAAAGAGAACACTTACGCATGGGTGGTGGGAATGTTAATTGGTGTAGCCACTTATGGAAATCAGTACGGGAGTTCCCCAAAATAACTGATAATAGAACTACTATATGAACCAGCAGTTCTACTTCTAGATATATATCTGAAAGAAATTGAATCACTATCCTGAAGAGGTATCTGCACCTCCACAATTACTGCAACATTATTTACAATAGTCAAAACATGCAAACAACCTAAGTGTCCATCGGCCGATGAATGGAAAAAGAAATAGTGGTGTGTGTGTATGTATGTGTGTGTGTATATATATATGTGTGTGTGTATATATATATGTGTGTGTATATATATATGTGTGTATATATATATATACATATATATATACACACACACATATATATATATATATAATGGAGTATTACTATTTCATTTTAATCACCACTCATAACCTGATAACCTGCTATTAAGGTGTCCTAGTTTTATAGGGTCTTTTACTTTTGATCAATTGGGATATACGTTTAGGAGACCATTGGCTCTAATTGATTTGTCATAGATTAAGCTATCAAAAGGTAAATAATGTAATTTGATCCTGGCTATTTTGCTCTTTAAATGGACAGTTGAAACCACCTCAAAAAAAAGTCTCTGGCTCTAAATAAGTACATTCATAACACATAAAATACAGATAATATTTATTAACATTTTATATGCCAGGAGCATATTTAAGTGCACTATTTGTAGTAGCTAAATTAATCTTAGCACCATACGATCATATAAGTAGGTAATTTTGCTCTTAATTCATTTTTGTTTTATGGTAGTCCATGTACGTAGGTATGCACGTATTGATGTATAATAGTTGATGCATTGTAATGGTAGGAAATGTGAAAAGTATAAAGAGATGTACAGAGAAAGCTCTCCCTCTAATTTCCATCTTCTGTCTACCCAGTTCCTACCCCCCTTTACACTTTGGTAGCAACCACTGATCCTAGGGCTTTGTGGGTAATGGCTTTTGTGAACATTTTCTAATATTCTTTGCAAATATGTCTGTTTAGATTTTTACCTCTACCTATGCTATTTATAACACATAGCTTTTATATGTGGTGTTTTCATATGGCTCATTTATTTTCCTTTATTAACCCAAGAATGGAGATAATTTTTGCTTTTTAAATTTCCAGTTTGAAGAGACTTTTCTAATTTCTAATTTTATGAAATAATATCAGAAAAGTCTTGTACTGTTTCTATGTTTTTGGAATTCTTGTAGTGTATTTTGTGTGCTAACATAAAGTCAATTTTTATAAATATTGAATGAAAACCTGAAAAGATGTGCTCTATTTTCAGGTTCTAAATTTTGATACTTATCAATCAGATATGTACAATTAATTATATTAAATACTACTATATATTTTTTATTGTATTAATTACTCATGGATTAAAAGTCTTTAAAAGCCCTTACCAATAATTTGTTTCTGTCTCTATCTCTTTCACGAATGTTATTTGCTAATATCTTCATTTTTAGTATTTTTAGCATTATATGATATTATTGGTGTCATTTTATGTTTTTACCCAAATTATACCTATTTTGATATAAAATAATTGTCTCTTTTAGTTTTCTATTCCTGCATATTAAACACCTACCTACCCTTTATTTATTGCAAGACTCTATGCAATGGCAATTTGAGCTATTCTTACCTAGGGAGGGGATATTTTCTGGTCTTAGATAGCTTCACCTATGCTTCTGGCCTAAGGTACTGGATTGGCTGGAGACTGGCAAGTGTAGGAGGTCCTCGTCTGGAGGTCAGGTGTCTTGTCACTGGTCACTAGGATGTCTCATCTTCCAATAGGCCAGGTCAACTTGTTCCGCAGACAGTGAGACTCTTAACAGCTCCATAGAGAGTGTTCTATACAGGTTGGAGCTGGCATTACATCACTCCTGCTACTTTCTATTGTTTCAGACGTGTCTCAAGACCAGTTCAGATGCAAGAGGAGGGAATAGACTCCACTGTTTGACGTGAGTAACTTTAAAGTTTCATTGCCAAGGATGGGTCTCTAGGAAGGAGTAAAGGATTGTGGCTGATTTTGCATGAGAACATACTGTGGTCTGTGTGTATACATCGGCATACTACTCCTTTGCCTATTTTTATTATTTTCATACTTACTCCCGGTATTTTTTTTTTCCTGGCATACTTTTTTTTTAAACATATTTATTGGACTATAATTGCTTTACAATGGTGTGTTAATTTCTGCTTTATAACAAAGTGAATCAGTTATACATATACATATGTCCCCATATCTCTTCCCTCTTGCATCTCCCTCCCTCCCACCTTCCCTATCCCACCCCTCTAGGTGGACACAAAGCACCGAGCTGATCTCCCTGTGCTGTGTGGCTGCTTCCCACTAGCTATCTTACATTTGGTAGTGTATATATATCCATGCCACTCTCATTTTGTCCCAGCTTACCCTTATTCTTACCCGTGTCCTCAATTCCATTCTCTGCGTCTGCGTCTTTATTCCTGTCTTGTCCCTAGGTTCTTCAGAACCTGTTTGTTTTTTTTTTTTTTTTTTTTTACATTCCATATATATGTGTTAACATATGGTATTTGTTTTTCTCTTTCTGACTTCACTCTGTATGACAGACTCTAGGTCCATCCACCTCACTATAACTAACTCAATTTTGTTTCTTTTTATGGCTGAGTATGGAGAGGGTGTGGAGCAAAGGGAACCCTCTTGCACTCCTGGTGGGAATGTAAATTGATACAACCACTATGGAAAACAGTAAGGATGTTCCTTAAAGAGCTAAAAATAGAAGTACCATATGACCCAGCAATCCCACTACTGGGCATATACCATGAGAAAACCATAATTTAAAAAGAGTCATGTACCACAGTGTTCATTGCAGCTCTACTTAAAATAGCCAGGACATGGAAGCAACCTAAGTGTCCATCGACAGATGAATGGATAAAGAAGATGTGGCACATGTATCATAAATTTTTAACCAACCACATTTATTTTAGTTTTTGACAGTGTTCTTTTGGCAAGTGTTCTTCAAAAAGTAATAAGTATAATTTTTTGATCTTGCTTCATTTTTCTTATAATATCCTTCTAAGCATGCTGCATCATTGTCTTTTTTATTACTCACATTTGACTGTGTATGTTTTCCTGGATCAACAACCATTTGCCAGGTTTCCTTTAGACAGAAAATTTTGTGTTCCAGGCTATCTGGCATTCACCACCCATAGCGTGTCTTCTTGTCTGATGCCTCAGATGGAGACTATATCATTCACATAGTCCTGTCCTATTTGCTTTTGCTGTAGCCTGACTCCCCATCTCCTCTCCAATTCTGAAGGCAGCACTGCTGATCCCAGTGTCTGTATCTTTGATTGCAAACAATGAATAAATAATTTGCACAACAGGGTCTTGGCTGCTAGTGTGTTTTTGTTTGTTTGTTTGTTTTGGTTTTTTTGCTAGTGTTTTCTGAGAACCTGTTATTTGGTCCCTCTCCTACCTTTACGTGTTTCTTTTCTTTACACCCTTTCAGATGGATTCTACCATCTCTTTTAGCTGTGACACAGATTAAAACTGCAGGTTATAACTGTTACCTACTCCTACGAAAAATATGTATATCTTTTTATATTTATTATATTTAAATGCATTATATGAAGACCAAAGGAATTATAAATTTTGAATCCATGTTCCTGTTTAAAACAATGTATTGTTAATAATATTTATTTTACAAATAAGGACATTAGAACACCCAGAAGTTAAGCCATACACACCAAATGAGGTGACCAGTAAGGTGACCAGTAAGGAGGAGAGCTAGGATCCTACTCAGGGAATCTGGCCCCAGAAACCGCACTCAAACATAGATAATATTCCTGAGAAATTCAAATATGAATCTAGTTCTAGGTTAAAAATAATTCCCCCAATTAAAGCAAAGTGTTTTCTTTAAAGCAAACTACTTGTTCTTGAAGATATACTTATAAAACCATAATATATTTCGTGAATTCTCTAATTAATCCTATCTGGGAATTGCACTAACTGGTGCTCAGTCATTGAGTATTATACAAACTAGACATATATTTATATTTATAAAAATATAAGTATATAAATATATATATTCTCTTATGTAGGACTATATACGTAAATTTTCTTTATATTTAAATCCATTTAAATCAATTTTTTTTTTACAATATTTTAAATTGGAACAACTATGCTTATCTTTTGGTAATGTATAAGTTTTGTTTAACTGTTGTTTCAAAAAGAAGTCTATTTTGTTTTTTATGTTATTATATTTGTAGCCTTACTGATACCCTAGTCCTTGTATTCTGATTTTTATTTTTCACATGAAAAAATTTTGTCACTGAAGTGTTTTTTTTTCTATTTTTCAGGGTCTGTATGTTATATTCTCTTTCTGTTCTATTATTTAGTTTATTTGTCAACTTTTTCTTTTCTAAAAAGAAAAGTTCTCTGTTCTAAAAAGCTGAGAGTTCTGTCACAAGTTTATGCTATTATTTTAAAAACTCTTTTTTAAGTGTTGGCAGTTATGGCTACTAGGAGAATGTCTTTCTGTTTATTGATTTTGATATTTGAGTAAAAGTTCTATGTTTATTTCACTTTATTGTTACTTTTTTCTTCTGTATATTTAGTTTTATTATCTGAATATGTCCTCAGTGTTCTATGAGGTGACTTTACATTGATTTATTTCCCGTATCTCACTCAACTATGATAGTTTATTTCCTTATGTTTTGCAGTAGAACTCAGTCCAATCATCAAAAACAGAATAAATAAGTTGTAAACATTTTCTTCTATTTTTGAAAGTAAGTAGGAAGTATTTCTAAGTTTTCAAAGATTTTACACCTATCATATTTCTTATTTTACTTTCTAGAGTTAAATGTATAGTTCAATAACAGAAAACTCAAGGGATTGTTTTAACATAAAGTCTTGCTATGGTATGTGTTAGATTGTAAAAGTTTTAAATAGGTTGACTAAATATTAGGTTGACTGGCTGTTAGCTCAATGTACCTGCCAAATTTTCTGGAGACATTTTCATTGCTGGTTGATACAGTCATTTTTATTCAAAATGTAACATCTACTAGCAGCCTTGGTTTATTTCTTTTTCTTTTTCTTTATAATATCTTACATGTAAAATGTGGAAAAGTATCACTTTGAAATTCAATAAAAATTATAGTTTGTGACAATTTAGACTACCTACATTTAAAATGCTAAAAATAATTATTGAAAATGTTACAAATGGCATTGCTAAAACAGTGAAATATATTTATTCAATCTCTGTACAGAAAAAATTTTTGAAGGTTGCGACCATAGGAGAGTTGAAATTTTTGCTAAGGTAGTTTATACATATTTAACAGTAAATGATTCATTATAAGGAAAACCACTGCATTAGAGCTGAAAAAGAGAAAATGTAAATCTTCATCAGAAACATATGATGACTCAGGGACAGTCACTTGGAAAAAGGAAGTTTTGATCTAGATTTATGAGGTAAAGAGAATTCTCAAGACCGCTTTAATTTAGTGAAAGCAATATTGTATTTTCCTTATATGAGAACAGATGCATTAAAAATAATGCATATGGGCCAAATTTTATTTCAGAAATAAATCTTCTTTTATCAAGAAATTAAATATTTGAAATCTAGTATAATGCATTATTTTATTAATTCCCAGTCACTGAAGGGTTTATTTCTTGTGTTGGTGATTACGGTTGTGGTAGTGAAATTTTGGTTAATATTACAGAAGTCACCTAACTAGCATGCGCTGCATTTCCCGGTTACACTACTAGGCCTCAGTACACATTTTTAAAAAATGAAACAAGATATTCTCAATATGAGTATAATCTTTCTTTGACAAACATTATCAGTTAATCAGGTAATATAGCTTGTTTCTTATATAATCTTTAAGCATTCTCAAGGTAAGAAGGTAAAACTACAGGTTTTAAATTTAAACTTGGAAATAAAATATATATTTATAGAACATATAGTAATAAAATATATAACTATAACTATATGCATATATTACTGTAAATGTATATAGTACTAAAAAATAAAACCTTTTTCTCTTAGTTTGAATATCGAATAGATACAGCACAATTATAACATGTTGAAAAGCCACATGACTAATTTACTAGTAATGCAGCTCAAATCTGAAAAGATAGAAAATATGAATAAAAAGCTACAATGTAATTTCATCTTTAGAGGTAGAGGTGAGAGTCAACCCCATCCAAATCACAGGCATAAAATATTTGGGTACTGTAGGGTAGAATGAAGAGGGTAATTAACATGGGGAGGGACCCACTGTAGTCTGTTACTAGTCTGACCCTAAAAGACAGAGACATTCAAGGTGGATTAAAAAAAAAACAAAACTGAGTTCAGGCAATATATTGTTTGTAAGAGAAATATATATTCATGATGCATGCATTATGTAAAATAATAATTGAAAACGATATAGTAAGCAAATGCTAGCCAAGAGCAGCAAATGTATTAACATTAATATGAGAATACTATTATCAAGTCCAAAAATTATAAGGAAAACAATATTTAATTATTAATAAGTAATCTAAGAAGTAGATGTAATAATATTAAATATTAAATCTTCCTTACCAGAAACATATAATTTTTTTAAAAAATCATCAGGCCTAATCTATTCATCTCATGTTGCCAGTTATATAAATTGCCACACAGCAATCAGAATCCAGGGTCATTTCTCATTTCATGCATCTAATTACTGTATGGCTCTGTGGCAGATTGGACACACCAAGCCCACTGCCTCCATATTTTCCTTCCACCTTACTTGCTTTATTTTTTCCCCATCATACTTATAATAATCTCACAATTCATACATTCATTTATTTACTTGTCAACATCACTTCACTAGAATATAAACTGCATTCTTAATAAAAGAATGAGTAAATCAACAGTTAAAGTAAGGATATATGGAAATTGAATCAAACAATACAAAATTTTGTTAGAAATAAATATTTTCATATAAACATAAAGTATACATATATGGCCACATAGTAAGCTAACCAGGAAATATTAGCAAATTCCAAAAGTTATCATTCAGGACATAGTCACTGACCAGAGCACAATAAATTTAAAAATCAACAAAGAAAGTCAATTACTGTAACCTGTTATTGATAATAGAAAATTTTAAAACTATAAATATTAGATGTAAGAAGAAAAACATGAAAGTTATAAACTATTGAGAAATGAACGACAATGAGAGAAATAATATCAAAACTTTGGATATGAGACCAAATTAGTACTCATGGTTAAAAGAATGTATTAGCAACAAAAACATTTCAATTTTGAAGTAACATATAAAGAAAATAAACAAGAATTATCCAAAGAAATAAAAAACAGTAGAGGGGAAATATACTAAAGATAAAAGCAATACCTAATTATAAGGCAAGTACATGGTAAAGTTAATAAATAAAACAAAGGCTGGTTCTTTTAAAACCCAGAAAAATAGATGAAGTTTGATAAGTATAATCAAGAAAATTATAGAGAAGCAGCTAATAAACCACAAAGGTACATATTAAAGTGGTTACACAATTTTAGAGTTGGAGAAGATTTACAAATTTATGGGTGACTATCAAGGCCGAGTATTTCAAAATTAATGTGAATAGGAAGATAAGGTGATATATTAGGGGAAAAATTATACATTGATTATTTGACAATGAGAAGAACACTCAAATAAACCAGTAGATATAGGAAATACAGAAAAAATTCAAATTATATGTTAAATGTCTTTAAAAAATTGACTTCATGTCTGTCCCTTAGACCTTGGCAAAGGACTAATCCAAAACACTTTTCAGACCTGGTTAAAATTCAACAGAAATTTTAAGAAGCAGGGACTTTAAATCTTATTCAAAATAAGAAAACACTAAATCATTTTGCAAGAGTAAGATGACTTTGATACAAACACAAAGGTCATGCTGGAACAGACAACTGTAGGCCAGTTTTACTTAGAGAAAATCATGCAAAAATCTTAAAGGTGTTTTAGTAGAATAATCAGTTTAGTAAAAATACATTAGGACTAAGTAGATACAAGGATGGCAAAACATTAGATCATTTACCAAAGTTATACAGATTAAATAGTTAATGGATTAACTCAAAAAGTTAATAGATTAAATTAGCAAAATTTATGGCATATAACAAATATATAAGCATCTTACAGATAGCAAAAATTCATCTATAAAATTCAACAAAAACAAGAGAGATTGAAGGGAATGCCCTTAGCTTGATAGAATCTAGTGTCTATCTAAAGCAGATGTCATACATGCTGGGAAATCATTAGAATCTTTTCCTTCACAGCCCTGCCATCAGTGAATGAATGTTCCCATTGTTCCACAAACTTTAGCAATCTAGGGCTTTTTTATTTTCCTGACCTGTTAAGTGTATAATTATCTCTTACTGGGATTTGATTTTGCAATTTCTGATTACAAATGAAATTAAGCATCTTTTTATATGTTTATTTACTTTTTTTTTTTACCATTTTTGATTTATCTTTTGTGAATTGCTAGGTCATGCTTTTGTGATTTTTCTAATGTTGATTTTTCTCATGGATTTGTCATGTAGTTATACACACACAGGAATACGTGTTTACTCCTCTCCTGACTCTCTCTCTGTTTTTGTCTATCTTGAATCCTCCCATTTATGTTGGTCGCAGATATATTTTCTAGTTTGTAGCTTGTCTTCTGACTCTCAAATTTTTTTTGTGGCACAGACTTTTAAATTTTTTAAAATAGTAGAATGTATTACTATATTCCATTATAGTTTGCATGTTTTGTGTTTTGCATAAAAAATCTTTTACTATGCAGATAATAATGCAGTGATTGAGAACATGGCCCAAAGCCAAGCAAACAGGGTTTGATTCTCAGTCTCTCCTGTACTAGCCGAGTAATCTCAGGCAAGTTATTTAAATCCTGTATGGTGAGCAGAATTCTCAGTGGGCCCCCAGATTTCTTCCCTGTTGGTATGCACACTCTGTATACTCCCCTTCTCCTGAAGGTTTGCACAACCTTTGGATATGATGGGCTATCATGCCTGTAATCAATTGTCTTTTGGTTAATCAAAAGGGAGATTACTTGGATGGGGCTAACCTAACCATGCCCATCCTTAAAAGGGACAGGGTCGTTCCCAGGTTAGAGGGAATGAAGTATGAGAGGGCTCATGCCTCTGGGGAGGGTTCCTTATGTAGATAGAAGGCAGAATGAAGTGTGAGAGGGCCTAGGGAGAAGATCGTGGACCAAGGATCTGAAGACAGTTCCTGGTCACCTGCTAGCAAGACAATGGGGACCTCAGTCGTACACACCCAGGGAATGAATTCTGTCAACAACCTGAGGAAAGGCCCCCTGGGAGGGAACCTTTCCCTAGACGAGCCTCCAGAAGAGGACAGAGTCAACCACCACCTTGATTTCAGCCTTGTGAGTCCTGGAGCAGAGAATCCAGCCGAAGTGTGCTGGGTTCCTGACCCATAAAAACTTTGAGATAAGAAATTGGTGTTTTTTCAGCTTGAAGGTTTGTGATTATTCATCATTAGAGAGCTAACGCATCCTCTATTCCCAATTTCCTCATTTGTAAAATGAATAGTAGTGTCTAGTTCATAGACTTGATTGTTAAGATTGCAAGAGTACATCAGTATAAAGTTGGAAAGTGCTTAATGTGCAATAATTGATTAAGTAAGCATTATATAAATGATTGAAATATGAAGAATATTGTCTTTCATATTTTATTCTAAAACCTTGAAAGTTTTGTTCTTTCACTTTAAGTTTATGATCTACTTGATATTTATTTTTGTGTAAGATCTAAGGGAGGAATCCATTTTCCCTTCCCTTTCCCTCCCCTCCCTCCCTCCCTCGCTTCCTTCCTTCTCTTCTTTCTTTCTATAGAGAATCAATTGTGTCAGCACCATAGTTGAAAATTACATACTTTGCTCAGTGATCTGAAAAAACATCACTTTCATAGGTTAAGTATTTATTCATGAATGTGTTTATTTCTCTCCTCTCTCTAGTGTTCCACTAATTTATTTCTTTTCTTTTCTTACACCAGTAACTCAGTCATTAACATAAGTCTTAATATCCAGCAGGGGAGATCCCATCCACTTACTCTTCATAGGTTCTTCCTCATTATTTTTTTGTTTTTGGAGGAGTGCATTAATGTTAACTCTATGGATCAAGTGTTGTTTTATGTACATGTACTTAAGGCTAACTGTCAGCCAGACCAAGATGTATAATATTAGCAATACGCATATGTCTCTCATGTGCAATCCAAGTCTATAAAACCCCTTCCCACCACAGAGGAAACCATTATTTGGGTTTCTAAAACATAGAGTTGTTTTGGCTGTTTTTGAACTTCTTGTAAGTATAATTATAATTTTTTATATATTTTTTTGTTTGTTTATAATCTTTAACCCAACATAATATTTTTGAGATCCATCCATTTTTGTGTGTAGTAGGAATTTGCTTTTTTAAAATTGCTGAGTGGTATTCCATTGTGTGATTATACTGCAGTTTTGTTAATCAGTTTGCCTGTTAGTAGGCACTAAACTACTTTGCACTTTTTGACTATTTTATAGTCAAATAGTTAATAATGCTGCTAAGAACAATCTCCTAGAAGTCTTTTTATTAATATATGCACTTACTCTCTCGAATATACAGAGAAAAGTAGAATCACTGGGTCATAAAATACATACATGTTTAATTATAAACTTCTAAATAGTTGTCCAAAATTGTTGTATAACTTTATACTCTTACCCCCATTGTATGAAAATTCTTGTGACTCCATGTTTTCACAAATATTTAACATGGTAAAGCATTTTATTTTGGGCCATTCTGTTTTATTTTAGCCAGTCATTCCCTCATTGTAGTTTTTATGTGCTTTTCCCTGGTAACATATATTTTATGCTTATGTTCTTACTGACTATTTGAAAATCTTCTTAGTGAAATGTCTCTTCAGGTACCTTTTGAGTTGTCTTTTCCTTACTGACTTTTGATTTGTTTTACGTATGTACACAGTACACACATGTGTATGTGTGTATACACACACACACACATATATTTAGCTTTTGTAAATATAAATTGTAGTCCTACATATGACTCTATTGAAATAAAGGGTTTCATGCAAAAAAAGTTTGAAATTAATGATACATTCAATTAGCATTTATTGAGTGCATAATGACTAAAGACACAGACCATGTTTTGAGCACTGACTAGTCCAGGCACCATGCTAGGTAATGAGAATAAAGCAGTGAGGCACATAAATGCAATCCTGATCTTGTGGAGCATGGAATGATAGACAATAAACAAAGAAATTAATATTCAATTGCAATATGTACTTTAAAAATGATGAGGCTCCGCTTAGAATGAGTAACAGCCAATGTATCCTAATCAAGGAAGTCAGGGAAGAAATCTCAAAGAAGGAACATTGAAGTTAAGACCTTAACTGTGGCAAAGAAAAACATGGCACGACAGTCAAGGTTTTTGGTTACCTGAATGAAAAGGCAGACGATGCTGTGTGATTCAAGGTTATGATAGCAGAAATCCATGTATTTTGCAAGCACATAGAAGGAACAACCGATCCAGTTTGGTTAGAAGTCTTAGAGGAATTGATGGTAACACAGCTAACTAGGATTTCTGACGTTTTAAAAACAATTTCTGAATATTAAATTTTTACTCCTATTTTACTTTGCTTTGCTGAATTATTTTCTCTATATTTAGGAAATCTCATGGTACTTAAGATTTAGGTATCTAATATCTTTATGGTGCATTAACAACAAAAATTATTAGGCCCTGGGCTCAGGTACCATGCTATGACTGAACTTGATGCAGTTGTTACCATGTGCCTACAACCAGACAGAAAAGTATGTCAAATGGACCGGGTTAAAGTGATATAAACTGACCTAATATAAATGTCAATGAAATAGATTATTTACCTTTGGCTTTTAACATACATTTACATCATGTTTGTGTCAATGACACCAATGATTTTTGAACAAGGATAGCGTTCTTATATTTAAGGGCCTTTATCTGAATTCCATCAACCCCCAAAGAAATTCTGCATGCATGCACACAACATACATTATAAATTAGGGCCTGAATTAATCAACTGGGTAATGCACAACCATTACCTTTTTTCACACAAGGATGAATCATGAAAAATATCCTCAGATTTGCTTTCTTGGTGTCTAACATGATTAATTGTATTTTTGTGATTTGAAAAGGAAAATTACTTGCTGTTATGAAGAATGATATTATTAGAGTTTTAGGCTGTGCTCTTTTCCTTCATCTGGAAATTCTTTAATTCGATAATGCCAATTGAGAGAAGGTTTCAAAGAGGCCTTACCTCCCTGTTCGACTTTGTTTTACGTCTAGCAGAGTGCTGGTTTTTGGAAGCAGCATTTTCATTATGTAAGATTTCAAATCATAGGTGAATCATCTTATTGTATAATAGAATGAAGTTAAAGTGGAATGAATATTGTATAATCTTGTTCAAAATGGATAGAACTACTTCCTCAATTTAACATTTTAAAAATATCAAATTCCTTATAATTCCTTGAAGACTAAGATATTTTTGGTCTAAGCCTATGGGAAAAAAAATGGGGGGGATATAAATAAAGTACATTTTCTCAATTTTAGATTTCTCTTCTTTAAATTAGTAAAACAGAAAGCTTGAAACATAATGATGACTTCTTTGATTACTTATGTTTTCTGTATACTTTACTTGAATTTTGAAAGCTGGAACTATTTTACTATTTAAAGGAAGGGATGTATAATGTCCTGCTGCTGTTTATAAACAACTTGTTTTTATTACTCAATGTCGAATAATTTCTTATGATCCTAAAATCAGTGCCAATGTTTTATATAAGTTGTGCTTGAGTAAGCTACAAACGATGAGTAAATATATGGAAACATTCTTCAGGAAAATTGATCTGAATAAAAGTATCTTTTTACTTACCATATCCAGGCCTATATAGCCAACACAGAAACAGAACAGAGAAAACAGATGCAGGAAGTCACAAGCAAAATGTTATAAATTCTGATTCAGCAGCCAGAGAAACACCTTGAAGGGTCATGTTGGAAGACAGCACTGAGGCAGGAATATTGGAAGGTGAACAGTACTCTTCCCACAGAAAGTGGATGACAAAACTGCTTTGTATTCAGTTCAGATTGAAATCGATAGTGCAGTGTTGAGCATATTAAATAATTCAAAAGGGGAAGCCTCAGGAAAGAGGACCTCTTTTTATCAAAATAAGATTAATATGTCTTTTATCATAACAAACAGACATTGAGTAAAAGACAGAAAAAAAACAAAACAAAACAAAACAACTGTTACCCAGTGCAGCTGGCAAAATGCATCTGCAGCCAGAAAAAAGGCAAATGATACACAAGTCAGAGGGGCCCAAGAAATGATAGAATAGATATCAAGGGAGAAAGATAATTTAAATTAAGATGAAGAAATACTCCTTTTAATCTAAATATACAGGGGTGTTATCAGTTTTTGGTAAGGAGATCACACTTGAAGATGATACACAGGATGTTTACAGGCAAGGGCTGTGACGTCTACCTGTTGGTATCCAAGTCCATGCTTATCCATATACAGTCCTGAGCTGTCTTGTATCAAGTCCAGTGTGTATACTAGCTATCCTTTTTCTTTATAAAATAAGGGTTACAATGTCTAAGTTATATGTGTACCATGAATCTGATAGGATATCTACATCACCTACATTGTATACTTATCCCAGATCCTGACATGTGGTAGGCACTCAGTAAATATTTGTTTAGTGAATAAATAGATGGCTTATATAAGTTTTCAGTAAATAAGCTTTTATATTTACACCATTGAATTTTAGTTCTATATTTTTTCCCAAATTCAATTAAATAAAACATTAATCTAGCACACCTTTCCAATCTGAGCTCCCATTGTATATATGGACCGTATTCCATAAATAAATTAGCCTACTCACTATTCCTTGAATATACTCTAACCTGTTAATTTTGCCTTTACACATCCAGAAATGACCTAATTTCTTTTTATCCTCCTCTCAAAATTCTGTTTATCCATAAAGTGAAAAATCTCATGTACTCTTGCGTCACTGAACACTCTCTTCCAAATAATGACTTAATCATAACACTAAGATTGGGGTGTAAAAGCACTTTAACATACAGTAATTTATTCTCATTTTATATTAATTCTAATCCCTTATTTAAGCAAAATATTGATGTGTTGTGTGTGTGTGTGTATATATATATATATATAGTCTTTCTTGTTTGTAAGTTTGTAATTTTTCTGGACACTTTCCTTCCATAGAATGTATTGATATATGAAAGTGTGTGTGTGTGCAGCATTTCTTTTTGTCTTCCACTCTGTCTTACTTGGTGTAAGTAACATGAAGGCAGAAATCTTTGTGTTGTTTACTAATATGAACTAGTGAATCAAGTGCTTAGAAAAGAGCCTGGCACAAAGGTAACATACAACAAATGTTTGCTGAAAAATGACTTGAGGTCTGCTGCTTAAAGAACTCTTAATTCATGATCTGATGAGATCTTCATACGCAATTAGATGCTGATGTATTGTCACCATGTGTTTGCAGTAGGGACCTAATTGTTATATCCAATGTCACTGCTGGTACAAGATGTAATTCTTTCCTGCGATAATACTTTTTAAAAGCAAGTCCAGAACTGAATACTATTACATTGTAAAACCACTTAATTCTAGGGGTGAAGACGGGTCTGGTTTTACACCACAATTTCTTCCTCTTCAAATCTGTAGTAAGAGTCATTCATGTTATTATTTTGTAAAGTGGCCTTCTTTTCATGAGTTTTTGTCAATTAGGGGTACTCACTGTACATTCTAATTCATCAAAATTTTACATAGAATGTAAAGCAGGGATGATATATGTATATTTATTTCAGTTTTTAAATAATTTAAGAAAATATAGACAAATATTTTCAGACTCTCACTTTAAATAGGGAATCGGAAGTGTCAGAATCGTGGTGCAATACTTGCCAAACTCTTGGGACCTCATTAATAATGTGTATTTATAAGGTGATATTTGTTCTCTTCACTCTGATTGAGATGGAAGTGCATTGTGAGTAAAGTTTCCCTTTTATGAAGAGAGATGAACAAAAAAGTCAGAAAGTTTGTAATCAAGGGTGCAATGTAGGTTATTGATTTCATATTAAATTCTTACCATTTTATGAACAACTTTAAATTTATGTACACTCTCAGTTAACCATGGGTCATCAGTATTGGCTGACAGAAAATTTAGTGTCATTTAAAAATCTATGGATCTTTTGGGAAGTGCATTTCTAGGCTGTTGTCGTTTCAAATACACATTCAAAAATCAGGATGCTGTGCAGCTTCTAAAATATAATTGGTGTAAGTTACATCAGGCAAAAACTTTCTGCAAACTTCTTTTTTCCAGCTAGGAGCATTCTGCATGTCAGAATCCTCTTGAAACTAAACACATGTGGATGAAATTTTTAAAAACAACTTTTATTCTAGAATTTACAGTTCTGACATGAATTAGCCTCTCCTCCTTGGAGAACTGGGATGGCTAAAAAGTTAATGTTATTCCTATGCTATCTTATATTTGCAGTAGAACAGATATTCTAAAGTTAGGCAATTGAAAAACAATATTTATTGTGCATTACTTTGACTAGATTAAGGAGCCATTTAGTAAATGCTATTTCACAATTTCAAATAGGGCTTCCCTGGTGGCGCAGTGGTTGGGAGTACGCCTGCCGATGCTGGGGACACGGGTTCGTGCCCCGGTCTGGGAGGATCCCACATGCTGCGGAGCGGCTGGGCCCGTGAGCCATGGCCGCTGGGTCTGTGCGTCCGGAGCCTGTGCTCCGTAACGGGAGAGGCCACAACAGTGAGAGGCCCGCATACCGCAAAAAACAAAACAAAACAAAACAAAAAAACAAATAAATTTTAAAATATTGTAATGAAAAATTAGTACTAAAAGAACTGCATTATCTTTTTTACTCTAGAAATTTAGCCTAATTAAGATTTCTCAGTATAGTTATACTAATATAAATATAACTCATAGTTAACATTTAAGAATGCCTAACACCTTAAGTCCATTGACTTGCAAAATTTTAAACTGTGTTTTTCAAACATTTATACTTAAATTATTTGACATTATTTAAGTGTTAAATTCTAATTCTGTTGATCAAATTTTAAGGTAGCTAGAGGCAGAGGAATAATCGTCTTATGGGTATTTCACATTTATCTTTTATTTTCCTGACACAAGTATGTAATTTTGTCTGTTATCATATCTCTTAACTTTCTAAAAAATATTAGCGTTGACCTGGGGTTCATATTTTTTTTATATCATTTTTTTTTTAATCTTGAGGCAACTCCTGGTTTTCTTGAGGAATATACCAGAGACAGAAAGCATCAACAAGCAAATGAACTCTTCCCTTTTTTGCTTTTTAAATATTTTTTATATTATTTTACTTTTTATCTTTTCTGATTTGTTTAACAAAATTCAGCCATTACTTACCTGTCAGCAATAGACACTCTTTAGAGATCTTTTTGTTTCTCATAAACAATTATGATAATTTATTGAGGTGCTTTCACAACAGAAACATAAAATATTTTGTGATTTTATATATCTTAATGTGTACTGACTCTGCTATGAAATATCTTTAACTTTTATGATTAGCTATTCCAGTGTATCTCGTACCATTCAATAGCCATGCATAAAACATATGACGATTATGCTGTTTGAAATCTAGCTTCAAAGATTGCAATTTAAATAATTAGGAAATTGGTGAAATATTTTCTCGCATGTCATTTAACAATTTTTTTCTCTAAACTACTAAAACAGATTTTTGCAAAGTACTATAATTGATGCCACCAACACATACCAGGTGTCACTTCTGATTATATTGACAGAGATTTCAGTTAGTCACTGTAATAAAATATTCTTATGTGCAGATTCTGTGCAGAGCAATGTTTAGTTTGATAGAATTAGACAAGTGATATCAGTATATTGTCTATTGGACCCGATGTACAATAAATCAGTTGAAAGCTTAGCCCACATACCACACTGCAGAAAAATGACAACCAAATTTGGAGAGTCTGAGATATTACAAAAGTTGATTTTGTTTCTAAGTTCCAGTGTATGAAAATAATTGTTTTAATCAGGCTTAACCATGAATTTGCAATTCTTATTCTCACACCACTAAATACCTTTATGGATGAAAATGGCGTAGCATGCTTTTGTTTTTCAAGAGAAGCCTAAATATTATTGTATATTCTAAATTACCAAAGGCAGCACTTTTAGCAACCTGGTTGTGCAATAAGGATTGAGTGTGAAAATGATAAACACTTACTTAAGGTATAATAGGACTTAACATAAGTTTAGGTAAAAATCAGCAATAATTTTATACAGAGAGAATTTTTAATATTATTGGCTTTAAGCAACATTAGTCTGCAGAGTGTATACCATACCTCCACTTCAGAAAGGTGCCCAACAATATAAAATTGGGTTAAAGTCAGAAAGAAAAACATCGGTCTGAAATGTAATTTTATGGGAATTATAGCTATAAGTCATATGATACAATGTTTTCTGAAGAAAATTTGTTTTTTTAATATTAGAATCTTCTAATTATTTTTTCTAATCTACCCTTTAACTCAAGTATTTAGAAAGAGTTGGTTGTTCTCTCATGCCAGCTTCTCCATCCCACATATGTGAAAGTTCTATGTGGCAGCTGTGGTTAGACATGTGCTGTGGATGTCTTAGTGCCCCTCCCCCCAGACTATGAATATAAATCAGTGCCACTTTATTTTTCTCTTTAGGTCATTAGGACATGAGTACCTATATTTTCTCAGGTTTCTTTTATCCCAGTACTTTCAGTGAACCTAGGGTTACTTGTGTATGTTCAGAAAACCATTGCTTCTGTTAGCTTTTGCCGTTTATCATCTGTTATCTAAGAAAGAGAAATTAGATTAGTACCCGGAAGCTAGAATGCCTATATGATGGATTTCAAATGGTCTTGCCTTTAAGCTTTTGTTGCTTTCTGGGCTGAGTGGTGAATGTTGAGGCCCATGTGGGATGCTGAGTTAGGGGCAGATTAGGTCACTGTTTTAGGTGCTTTGTTCAGTGCCATCAAGAATGTGTGGACAGGCATCTCTCAATTAGGTTGAGATTCTATTGCGTGTAAGGACTGTGTTAGTAAAATCATTTCTGCACTGTGGTAGGCAGAATTCTGTGATACCCCCCAAGACTCCACACCCCCTTTTTAATTCCCAGGATGGTGAGTCTGTATGATGGCATATTATCCCTGTGATTAGATTATGTTATATGCCACAGTTGACTTCAGAAGATAATCTGGGCTGGTTTAACCTAATTTTCATGAGCTGTTTTAAAAGCAGAGGATTTTCTCCTGCTAGTTACAAGAAGGGAAGTAAGAGATCTTAAGTGTAAGAGGGCTTCAACATGAGGACATTTTCCATTGCTGAGATGGAGGGGGCCACGTGGCAAGGACTTGAGAGCAGCATTAAGAAGTTGAGAGTAATCACACACACACACACACACACACACACACACACACACACACATACACACATTTTATGCTTACAAAATAACTTTGATCATGGGTTAAATCAAAAGTCCATAAGCTTACTGTTCAATATTTACCTGAGTGTTACATTATGCCAAACATTTAAAACAGACTCTCATAGAATTGCTTATTTGAAATCCCTACTCTTTGTACCCATCGGAGATTTGTATAGTTGAAAAGACATTAAGAGAAAAATAATGCATTATATTAGAAATTTTATAGTTAATAATGTTTATTATGTGCAAAAATTGTTTGCAGTTTAAAAGAAAAAATCAATAATAACCAAGTAAAAGCTGTCAAAAAACACTCTAAACTGCAAACAATGCTTTTTCTGTTTTAGAAATTTTGCATGAAAAATTAAATTTTGGGTACAACACATGTTGGAAGAAAGGCAAGAAATTCTTTTTTTTTGGTAGGTTAGTAATATACAAATAATATTTTGGATATTTGAATTCTCAAATAGAAAAATGTTTGCTGTACTTTTTAAGACTCAAATATATAATCATTGGCTCTCTATAACAGTAGCATTTTCTGAAACAAGTTTTGAAACAAAAACATTATCATATATCTTAGGTCAAACATTCATGATGTGCAGCACAAAAAACGATATGACAAATTTATTGACAATCAACATGTATCAAGTAAGAGCCTATATTCAACAATTTTTTAAAAAGTTTAGTTTGGCAATAACAATGTTGAACAGATAAAGGAAAATTCTGTATGATTTAATGGTTTTAAATGATGATTTTATGATTATAAGCTTTGAAAATATATTCCTTCTTATAGGAACATAAATTGATATA